>NC_083837.1:7493850-7810245 GCF_015708825.2 Lethenteron reissneri
CGTCAGCACAGTCCCTCAGCACACGTCCCGGGACGCCATCAGGTCCCGCAGCCTTCCTCGGGTTGACGGCCCGCAGCGTGCGCCTCACCTCATGCTCCTCTACTGTGAGGTTTAAGCTGCTGTGGGCCGTAAGGTTTGGTGATGCTGTCCCTTGTGGTGTCACCTCAAAGCGGGCAAAGAAGAGGTTCAACTCCTCTGCCAGAGCGTTGTCACCATCAGCAGCTCCGCGGTTGGCCCTGTAGTTGGTGAGGTGCTGGACTCCCTGCCACACCTGCCTGCTGTCGTGACTGTCCAGGCATTCCTCAATCCTCCTCCTGTAGTCTGCTTTGGCCTTGCGGATGCCTCTCTTCAGGTTAGCTCGGGCTGTACTGTAGAGAGCTTTGTCTCCGGAGTTGAAGGCGATATTCCTCTCCTTCAGCAGTTGCTGGACCTCCCGGGTCATCCAGGGCTTCTGGTTGGGGTAAACCCGAACGCGTTTGTCCACAGTGACAGTGTCTATGCAGTTTTTAATGTAGCACAATACACTATATGTGAACACCTCCAGGTCCTGATGTTCGAAGACCCCCCAGTCGGTCCTATCAAAGCAGTCCTGCAGCTGCTGGGTGGCACCCTCAGGCCAGATGGCGACAGTTTTTGTGATGGTAGGAGCCGTTTTCTTGATGGGGGCGTATGCAGGGATCAAAAGCAGGGACAAATGGTCAGACTGGCCCAGGTGTGGTAGTGGTCTAGCCCTGTAGCCTAGTTTGATGTTGGTGTAGACCTTGTCCAGAATCTTAGTTCCCCTAGTAGCACACTTAACATGCTGGTGGAATTTAGGGAGTGCTGCTTTTAAGTCTGCATGGTTGAAATCCCCTGCTATAATCAGCACAGCGTCAGGATACTTGCTCTGCTGAATGCTAATGCTGCCATGTAAAAGTCCAATAGCTGAGTTAGCATTAGCATCCGGTGGGATGTAAACAGCAGTTATGACCACAGTAAACTCTCTTGGGAGGTAAATCGGCCTGCATTTAACAGTCACATACTCCAGATCTGGGGAGCAGTGGCTGTCTACAGTCACAGTGTTAGTACACCAGCTCTTATTCACGTACACACAGAGCCCCCCTCCTCTGCTCTTACCGGAGTCTACTGTTCTGTCCTGGCGCTGTGCTGTGTAGCCTGCAAGCTCAATAGCAGAGTCCGGGATGGATGAATGAAGCCAGGTTTCTGTGAAAAGCAGAATGCAGCTGTCCTTCACTACGTTGCTCGCTGTAGTCTGTAGCCTCAATTCATCCATTTTGTTCGCGATGGATCTGGCGTTCGTGAGAAATAGGCTGGGTAGCGGTGGTTTGAATGGCTGCCTCCGTAGCCTTGCTAGCGCACCGGCCCTGCAGCCTCGCCTCCGTCTTCTCTCTCTACGCCGCCTTCGCCTCCTCCCCACCTGGATGATAATCCACGGAGAGCCGGGCCTCCTCGCTAACTCCACTGGAATCTTGTGAAGACGGAGAAACTCGCTTGTAACACTCCGATCGTAACATAGTCCGATCTTAAGGAGATCGTGCCGGCTAAAGGTGTTACTCGCCCGACAAAATGAACACAAAACAAGACAACGCGAACATAAACAACCATACAAGGCACCGACCGGGTAGACACTGAGCTGCTGCAACTGTGTAATCCATCGGTCTTCGTATCTTCGCTTCAGCAAGCATATTCGACCACCATTGCTAATTAATTTATCAGATGTTTCAGAGACGATGCAAGTTTCAGCACAAACTTGTCATGGAAATTTTAAGCGGCACGCTATCGATGAGTCCTCATCATTCTTCTTGCATGTGTTTGTATAATGATGAACCTGACACTTTTTTACGAGCTCAAATAGCTCATAATTGTGTGTTGACCAACTCTCTGTGTTGCATTACATTACATTTCGATATTTTGCTAGGTTATTTAATTTTAGTGTGTCTCCCGTTCACCTAATTTTCAAGCTTGCATACCGTACCACACGTCGTCGTACTCATTGACATGCTAATTTTTTCTTTCCCCCCTCCCTCTCTCCGCCCCGGCCCACCCTCTCTCTATTTAAGGCCTCGTCACAGAGACGATCTCTCTCTTTGTGCCGATACGTGTTCTCTCTCTGTGTATCTTTGTGATATCTGGCTGCTTATATGTCTGTCTATAGTTTTCTGGTTATATTTTTTTTCCTATTTCTTTTATACCTGATGATGATTGCTTGTGTTGCAATCGAAACGTCGTAGTATGCTATTATTTAATTTATTATTTTATCTTTATACGTGACTTTACCGAAAGAACCAAAGAGTAATCCCTGCAGTCACGAAAGCTCTAAATTAAGATTGAACTCATAACTCTCGTCCGGCTTTTTTGCTGTGCACACTTGATCAATTTTATTGATTCCCTCAGGTGTATTGAATGAGGGATGATCATTCTATCCACACCAGCATGTGTAAATGTGGACTTCCACGATTCTGGAACTCGATTCGCCACCAGTAATCCTTCAATCGACTACCAAACATTTCATGATTATTTCTCAAGAATTTAATGAGTGCGTTCAATCGAATCATGAAGTGTCGAGTGACTGTGACAGGCTACTGTTCGATCAATCATTGTGTGGCATATATGTTGAGTTCATTTGGATCTCATCGGGTCTTCTATCAGCTATTAAGAGTGGCTCGCGCATATCAAGCCAATTCAAATCATTACAACTGAATGTCACGAAGTATATTGAACGTATTTGTCCGATCAATTCATTCAGCGCTGTTTTCCAATATGCAGCTGATCCTTGAAGGTTCTTAAGGTAACGGTAAAGATCTTCTACTCTACCATCTTGTCCTTGAACCTTAATACTTGAACATTGATAATGCATAGAAGAGGTAGTCGTTTCGTTGAAATCGTGTATCACTACCCAGAATTCTGAATTGTCAGTAGTCCAATGGAGTGATTCTCACAAGCATTACTTTGAGTCCATTGATTCCTTTTGTGAAGAGGTAGAACCATGCAAACTCTTCAGCTTTCAATTCATTTGCCACAGATGATGAAGATGACTTAGCTCGGGTCAAATGTTGCCAACTGACTCCATCACTCACAACTTGTGGCAAATACATATATCGAGATATGACATTTCGAATACGTGTCTATGTGATCGAACACTGATAGATTTACATGACATTTTGAATACATGTGTCTTTGTAATCGAGCCTTGATTGAGCTATCACATTTTGTGAATACATGTGCCTATGTGATCAATAATTGATCAATTTATGATATTTTGAATACGTGTCTATATGATCGAGGAGTGATCGTGTTTTAACATGTTTACAAACTTGCATCTATGTGACTGAGCAGTGATTGAGATATGACATTTTAAATACATCTATCTATGTTATCGAGCATTGGTCGAACAGTGATCGACCTATGACATTTTGAATACTTGTGCCTATGTGATCGAGCAGTGATCAATATATGACATTTTTATATTAAACTAAATACTATAAATAATTTGTTTTTTTATTTTACCAGGTAAGGCCCACTGACTTTTGCAGAAGCGACCTGGCCACAGATGATAGCCTGGCTACAAATGATAGCTAAAAAAAAGTAGCTTATGATGTAGAAATGTATAGCAGTCAAATACTCTAAATGCATGTTTGTGAATGTGGAGAAAAAATAGAGGACCCGGAGAAAAATTCATATGACCACAGGGCAAACATGCAAATTCTAAATATACAGATGTCATGGTCAAGATAGATTTAATCCCACAACCTCCTGTATACCATGTGAGGTAATTAACATCTCGCCACCGTGGTACCATTATGTGTGTCTGTGAGCGAGCATTAATCAATCAATGATCGAGCTATGATTTTAATTCTTGTAGCTACGTAATCAAGCAGTGATCGTGCAGGGGTGATTTTTTTTTATCGGTAAAGTGGTTCCTGTCAGAAGATGTACATATCGAAAAAGAGGATTTGTGCATCAAAAAGGCCCATTGGTGGAATGTTTTGGCTATCAGCCCTCCCATTTATGCTGATTGACTTCCCTGAACATGAACATAATCTATCATTAATTTTATCGTAGATTAATTTCATTCTGTCACAGTGCGTGTCGAAGAATGCGTGGGGGAATGTACTCACGTAAGATATCGCCTTGAAGGTACAAAGAGATGTTGTAGATATTCACGTTTGTCAACGACTTTGTTAACTATGTTAAGGACGTGTTAAACCTCGTTGATGCTAGTCAACGAAGATTACCAAGTCAATTAACTGTTAACAATGTTGACAAAGTGTGGTCCTGGATGCGATGTTCAAGCGCACGGCAGGCACGCCCAACCCTGACGGAGCCGCTTGCGGAGACCGCGTACCCACGCCGCCTAGACGCCACAGATGATGATGCCGAGTGAGCGCGAGTTAAATGTTGCCAACTGACTCCACAACTTCAAAATGTTGGCACATACACATATAGTGTCCACTATATATGGCTCAGAAGTGATTGTCCTGTCACATTTTGAATAAATGTGTTTGTGTTCGAGCAGTGATTGAGCTTTACATTTTTTTTATACATTTGTCTATGTGTTTGCGCATTGTATCAAGCTATGACATTCTTAGTACATGTGTCAATGTGATCGAGCAGTGATTGAGCTATGACATTTTGATAACCTAAAAACTATGGATTCTTTTTCATTTTACCAGGTAAGGCCCACTGAAATATATAGCTCACTAGCAGGAAGTACTCGGCGTTGCCCGGGCGAAAAAAATATTTTAAAACTTCCCTTAAAAACCTTACATATATGTAATAAAGCTCGTTGAGACGACTTCTGGAATCCGTCTTTTATTCAACTTGTATACAGCTTTTCCTTCACGCTGCTGACAGGCAGCGTGAGAGGGACAGACAGCGAGAGAGACACACTGCCACGTGGCAACCCGGAGCCCCGCTCCCACGTGGCCCCTTTCCTCTGTTCGTTCCCGTTCTGACCACGTGTCGTTCGTCTCCACCCCTATTTAATACCCGGGTCACGTGGTACGTTTCCCCCAATCCTGGCTAGCCTCCATGGAATATTCTAGGCCCCCTCGTAAGCTGCTGGGACCACGCCCCTGACTCATCTCCCCATTGGCTGTGGCCAAAGCCAGCAGAACCAATCCCCTACTTCCAGCTGTCACCTTTCCATTACGTCAGGGCCACGCCCCTAGGCCTCCCCCCATTTGCTATAAACCAGGACCGGCAGAGCCAATCATCATGACCAGTTGTGATACGTCATTGAGCCTGATATATCCTCACATTACATATACATACACAGATACTAAGCTTGTGAAAGCCCGGTGGGCCGTTTGTCTATTTCTCCACCAACAAAATTATAAGACGCTTGCACAAGTCCAAAAAGTTAGAGAAAGTGGGGGGTAAATAGTTGATCTAAAAGGTTTACAAAAATTGTCGACCCCTCCCCCCCTAAAAAAATATATTTACCCCTGCGTAGGTATATATACCTACACACCCTACATACAACAGAGTAAGTAGTTTCTATTGACTATGTAGTATCTACTGACTGGCCAGTAGTATCTACTTATCCAGTAGTAGCTCTTGACTGTTTATTAATATTTACTGACTGTAGCAGTAACGACTGACCATAGTAGTATTTAGTGGCCCTACAGTATTTACCGACTCTATAGTAGTCACAGCCAAGTCCAATATTCTCGGTGCCTTAGAGTCGTGTATTTTACTGCGTCTGGGCCGGCATCCACAAGGCCACCCAGACCCCTTGATCCCTTCCATCCTGGAATGTCACGACACAATTTAGGATTGGCCCAATCCCACGCACTCGCCTTCGGCAGTACTTTTCAATCGAGAGCCTGGTCGATAACAGCTGGTTGGTGTAGGAGTCAATTCCTGCCAGCCAGTATAAACCAGAATCACCATGGAAACTCATTACATTGGTATCAGCCATATAATTCGGTGGCAAATCCACGTTTTTGTCTAGGTCACCAAGCCCTATTCCTGCCTTGAGCCGGGCTGTGGTGGCTCTGCTGCACGTGGCCTGTAGTCCAGCGCTGTATCGGCACTAGCAGGAGGTGTCCCTTATTCCAGGCTCCCTGTGATTAAGTGGATTTTTCTCCGGGTCCTTGGATTTTCCCCTCCACATTTAGAATTAACTTACGTTTAAAATATTTGGTGACTATAAAGTTGCACATAAGCCACTGTTGAACTGTCATTTGTGGCCAGGTTGCTTCTGAAAAAAAGTGCCTTACCTGGTAAAATAAATAGTTTAGATTAGAAAGTGGTACAGCAAAATGTCTCCATCTTTCCCATTTGTATAGGATATTCGATGTTTACAATCCAACCACAATTCCAAGTTGGGAATTGTTGTATATGTTGGGTCTTGAAAAATGTATAATAATACATATTTTTAATAAAGGTTGAAAAATTGCACAATTACACGAAACTATGCTAATTTATGTAAGATGCGCATACATGCTAATTAGGGAGGTGCTCTTATTAATTTATGTCAATGTATGCGATTGTGCTAATGTATGCCGTTATAATAATTCTGCTTATCTTCGTTGTCTAGGGTTGTATTATCAATCGGGGCAATACAATCTATATATATAAAATCGTGAATCTGTCTGTCTGTGTGTCTGCGTGTCTCCGGACCATACGCACTTTCATTGGACGCCGGTTGCCCCTGCCAACGGCTAGCGACGCCTTCGCCGCTTTCATTGGACCTGGCAACGGCTAGCGACGCCTTCGCCAAGAGGTGCACTTTCATTGGACGGCGGTTGCCCCTGCCAACGGCTAGCCACGCCTTCGCCACTTTCATAGGCTCCGTCATTAATTAAATAATAGCCATTACACAGTATTGTTGGAGCGCTGAGGGGGGGGGAAGGAACGCCACCCGTACCCTGCCTCTGCTGGGTGCCCAATTTTGGCGAGGCCGCAGGCTCTGCACGCTACTAGGCCTCGACACCCACCACGCCACTCTGAGGTAAATTCATCAAAGTTTTTCGTACTCTTCACTCCACCCCCACCACAATGTGTGCAATTAATATTACTTTTAAACCCAACGCGCCAACAATCGATTACTTAAATGTTCACTGTACAAATAGTCATTAAGCTGGGTCAGCGTACTGCCAGTATATCATGTACACTCTAGCCTGCTTATGAAGCTGAGTGCGTGTACTGGCAGTCTATAATGTGGACTGTTGCCTGCTTATTATAATCGATTCTTTATATGTTCTTTGTACAAATAGTCATTAAGCTGGTTGAGTGCCCCCAGTTCGATTCCAACTCACGCCCACCACCGCTGACGATTATTTGAAACGGACCTGGGCCTCCCCTAGGTCGACTCAGCCTCAAACGCGTAACTGCTGTCGTGTGTGAACATCGTCACTGGGGAGACAAAGGCGGCCGGGCATCGTCGATCCAAGTCCCGGGCGAAGCCGGGTCATGTCTATGTGTGTATGTGTTTATGTGTATGTCTGTGTGTCTGTATGTATGTGTGTATGTATGCGTGTACATGTGTTTGTGTGTATGTATGTGTGTGTATGTATGTGTGTTATGTGTCTGTCTGTGTGTCTGCATGTATGTGTGTGTGTATTGTGTATGTGTTTGTATGTGTTTGTGTGTTTACGCTCGCATTACACAAATGTGTTGCAGGTCTAAGGCGTTCCTTGCGCAGCATTGCCGCTTTATTATTTCAGTCGTTTACTGCCGTACGCACCCTGAAAGTCGTGTGTGTCTGCAGCAAGCGCGTGTATGTGTACCTATGGACGCGCGCGCGTGTGTTGTGTAGGGGGAACGGTAGTGTAGTGCTTAGCGTGCTGCCTGTGTGTGTGTGTCTGTGTGTGTGGGTGTGTGTGTGTCTGTGTGTGTGTCTGTGTGTGTGGTGTGTGGGGAGCGGTAGCGTAGTGCTTAGCGTGCTGTCTGTGTGTCTGTGTGTGTGTGTGTCTGTCTGTGTGTGTCTGCGTGTGTCTGTGTGTGTTTCTGTGTGTGTGTCTGTGCGTGTGTGGTGTGTGAGGATCGGTGGGTGTAGTGCTTAAGGCTACGCTGCGCTACCAACCCGGCGAACCCAGTTCGATTCCCGCTCACGGCCACCACCGGTGACCATTATTTGAACCTCCCCTAGGTCGACTCTGCCTCAAACGAGTAACTGCTGTGGCGTATTAACATCGCCACTGGGGAGACAAAGGCGGCCGGCCGTGGTGGATACAAGTCCCGGGCGAAGCCGGGTAGTACAGCTAGTGATTTGTATGAAGTTATGCAAGTGTGATGTAATTATGCTAAATTAAGCTCGGCTTCGTTGTCTAGGTTCGTATGATCAATCGGGATAATACAATTATTCTCGCTTTAACATTTACTGATTATGTCTTAGTGTGTTTATGTTAGGTCTCCAAATTCAAATCTCACCGCAGGATACAGTTCTTATAATTAAGATTATTACGCATGAACTCAGGAAGAAACCACTCAGACTCTTCTGTGTTAAGCAACTTTAATTTCTAAACGAAAACATACACTCTAATATGCGAACTCTTATGCTTGGAATTGTTAACACAGTACCCCTGGAGATGTTCTCTCATTGATCCGTACATTTAACCCTCAGTGATTACGTTGTCAAACTGGCTAATCAGAACAATCGATTAATTCCTCGGAGTAACGCGAGCATATACGGCGATAGGAAAAGGTCCTTAAACATGCATGTGACGATATTCATACGAACGGCAATAAAGAAACATATCCCGAAGGCAAAGTATGCGTCAATGAATTCATCGGTAAGATTATGTATTGTACGACTTGTCTTGGAACAATGGTGTGCGGTAGTATGTTTGCTTAAGCAGATGCTTATCAATTGGCTAAGGCTTCATTACATTCGCTGGCAAGATTCTGTGATCAAAAGAAAGAATTTACACAATATTCTCCCTTTGAGTGTATAGGTTCATAGCGTAGGTTTCTAAACGTTTAGTTTTCATCGATGAATTAACTGTAAAAAAAAAATATGTAAATAAAAAAAAATAACGACTAAGATACTTCTAAACGACCGTATCACGTAACTCAATGGGCAGTAATGCTTTTCACGATCAGTTGATATTTAACTCACCACCTTGGAATGGCAACCATTCTTGAAACACAAATATTACTTTTGGAACAATCTTATTAGTCTCGATATGCGTGTTGTGTGCGTGTGTCTTCTTTGGTCAATTCTTTGCGTAAAGCAGACGCCGAGGTTGGGCATTCCTTGTGTAATAAAAGACTCGGACGCTTCTCTCTGTCCTGTGTCCTTTATTTTGGGTTCGCTCTCTTTTCCCTCACGGCACTCCCCCTTACTCTTCGCTCTGCAGCCCCAGGCTGCTATCGCTCACGTAGCCCACTCCCAGCACTCCCTTGTATACTCTTCGCTCTTGCAGCCCCCAGGCTGCTGTCGCTCACGTAGCCCACTCCTCTCCTTGCAGACCCGCTGCTGTCTCGTCGTGCAGACCCCCGCTGCCCAACTCCACCCTTGCAGACCCGCTGCTCTCTCTGCAGCCTCCTCGCTGCTCCTCCAGCCCCGGGGTCGGTCACCGTTGGCCGACGCTGCCGATCCTCGGGTCTGTGTGTGTGGCGATCTCGCCACTCTCTCTCTTCCCCACTCCGCCCTGCGTGGCCCTACACTTTCCCAGTCTCTGATCACTCCCCCACTACTTCCGGTTTCTCCCCTTATAGACCCGAACCCCCTGCCCACGTGACGTAACTCTTCCCCCCATGACGTCACTTCCGGATGGGCGTGTACGCCCGCATTACACTTGTACCAAAATGTAGTTTATTCTCTGCGGAGCGGTGAGCGTGTGAGGGTGGGCGTGTCATACAAACGGCTTCGTTGCTCCCTCTCTCGCTCGGGGTGTCGTCTGCAGCTGTTTGTCCGCTGCTGGATGACGAGTCGGCACGACGCTCGCCGTCGTGGTGCGCGATGATTCCGTCGTCAGATAGCACGCGTAGCTCGTCTGCTGGTCGCCGCTCCTCACTCTTACCTTGGTTCCCAGCTGGTGCTTGTTGGTGTGTGTGGGTCGAACCCACGGCGCTCTCGCTGGCGCTGACACTCTTACTCACGGGCGGCTGGTCAGGCTATTTCCACTGCTCCGTGCTCTCTCCTTGATCGTGCAGCTGGCAGCTTCACACGGACACCCGCCCTTACTTCAGGGCTGCGCTGGCTCAGGCTCTTTCTCCTGCTGGATGAGCTGAGTCGGCACTGACGCTTGTAGCTTGTCCGCTGCCAGCTGACACTCTTTGCTCGGTGACGCTCCGTGGCGCTGCTGCGTGCTGGCTTGGTCGATGCTTGGCGCTTTCCGCCCTTTCTCGAGGTTGATTGCTTGACGTTGCTCGTCAGATCAACTCGAGCTGCAGCTGCCCGTGGGAGCTGGCACTCAGTGTAGAATAACTTTGAGCGATACTTCTGTCAGCACTGAACTCGTACTCGGTGACCCATCGCTACTCGGCAAGCCTCGCCATCCTTGTGCGATTGCAGAGTCTCACCCCGGAGCCTGCCGCTTGCAGTACTCAACTCTTTGCGTTGACTTGGTAGACTCGTGGCTTCTGCTGGTGCAGCTCGTTGACGATGTGCCAGTCACGGGGGCAGGTTCTCGGAGCCTGCCGATCGCAGCTGCTCTTGGGAGCTGGCACTCACTCTCGAAATTTGTGAATTGTATTCGCACACCTCTTAAACAACTGTGAAAGCCTAGTACAATACAACTTGTCGCAATCCTTGACTTTGCAAGCGACTCAAACCATCAGGATAAATGTAGAATAAAATTTTCAGCGATACTCCGTCGGTCCATGCCGAACTCAGCACCGAGCATCACCTCGGTGCTGAGTTCGTTGGTCATGTCGAGGCCAAGCCCCCGCAGCCTGATCCTTTGCAAGACTGAATTGCATGATCTGTGTCCGTGCTTAAATGTGAAATTCTCTCCCCTCTTTGCGCGTCTTCTCACAAAGGACCGGAACCTCCTTTGATTTCGCTCTCAGCCTGTGAGAACAGCTGTACGTGTGTCCGTGTGTGTTCTGATTTTATTGAGGTAATGTAAGTTTCATCAAAGCCTGGTTTCTGTCGCCTTCCTCGGGCCATCCCGCCATAAATGGGAGCAGCAGCTGGGAGACAAAGGCGGTCGGGAGGCTCTCTCTCTATGAGATGCATTTTATCTTGGTTATGTGTGGTTGACTTATTTCGCCTTTTTATTCTTCTGGATGACCCTTGGTCTAATACTTCATAATTGTTATTTGGTTTATGTTTATCCAAGATTTGTGATTTAGCATTGTTATTACCACGTATATACTTTGAGTATTATTAACCTTTGTTGTCTGTCTGTATCCAGGGATTTCATATTTTGATGTCCTGAGGTTAGATGTAACTAAGTTTCGGCTTAAATATCCCTGAATGCCAGAATTTGCTCTTTGGTGCTTTGGTAAGGTCGCGTAGATAGAAGGGAAAAAAGGTGAATACATTAGTATTAAAATAATAAATGAGAAATAATAATCCACTAATATAGATTGTCGCCTGGTTTTGAATCGGAGTTAGTGTGTGGATCTATGATGTTCACTAATTCTTGTCGCTAAGTTTCGCTGGGACTCGATGGTCGATGTCAGCCGCACGTGAATACACATTGCTTCTCAAGAGTAATAATTAAAATGTATAAACTACCCTTAAATAATCGAGTCAATCTCCTGCCCAATCCCCCTTAGGATTCTAAATATTGTAATTAATTTCACCCTGCGGATGTCATCTAATCCACGTGCGCCTGTTTTGATCAACATCATTCCGAGCGTGTGTCTCTCCGTCAACAAATAAATCACGTTCAATTAAATTTTCTTACTTAATTAGAATCATGACAACTTTGGAGAATAACAGTATTTATTTTCCGTACATTGCCATATATACATTTTTTGGGGGATCTGGCAGAAGAGAGAAAGCGTTGGTGAGGTGTGGTGGTGGCATTGATGGCTTTGGCCATGATGATATTTTGATCCTGATGATTTAAGTAGCGTCATAATACACTATCCAAACTTATCAGCCAGTTAATTGCTTTCATTCATAGATGAGTTGCGTGTCACCCATACTTCCTGGTAGTGTCTGTCATGCACAGGAGTTTCGGTGCGTTCCATTGTTTTGCGCCTGCTCCGGTGTTCGTGGTTCACGAGGGACTGCGCCTTACGCCTCCCTCAGTGTCGCCGGTTTGGTGCTCTAAGCCAGGACGGCGGAGTAGAATGCCACCAACCTGTTCATTCACTTCGGTCCCAGAATCTTCATAAAAAAAAACTGGGAAAATACCTTCTGGTCGTGCAGCTTTGCCAGTTTGGATTGGCAGCTACTGCATAATTTATTTCTGTACTTGGTGGGGGTGGTAAACATTGCCACTGTGGAAACAAAGGCGACCGGGCGTGGTGTTGGCCACCCACTCCCTTCGTGTGCCGTGCCGCCCTTCATAGATGCTCGCTAACAGTGCTCGTCCCAATAGTGTTTTTAGGCTATATGGGGGTCTTTTGCCTTTTGTGCTGTGGCTGCTGGTGAATGAGCACGTTGTTGTGAAGCGGGGCCTGGGTGACATGAGTGCCGCGCATTTGCTACGCCGCGCAGTTTGCTACGCCGCGCAGTTTGCTGCAGTTGCTCATCGAGAACTTTCAGACATTGCACAGGGGTTGAACGTTGCAAGTGTTCCGTTAACAAACGGTAGCAAGTTATTCCAATTGAGGCATCGGTGTCGCGTCATGAGACACAATAATCCATTCAGAAATTTCACAAAACGGTGCTACCCTTCGATGATAGAGAGCCGCCCTCGGAAGTGGAGCTACCTGAGATCCTTTGGAGTGAGCTGTCGCCCGCTCATGGATATTTACGAATGTATTCGGTTTTTAGTAGACCAGAGTTCACTTGAAGTAGTGGCCAGCAGTTTCCCACCCGCCCTGCCACATGACAGTAATGTATTTTTTATCTTGTGAGCCGTAACTTAGCCAAATTAACAGCAAATCCGAATATAAATGATGGGTTTTTTTTTTAGTGCAATCATTGTGACCGGGCTGAAACCAGGAACTCGTTACACTTGAGAACCCGGTCTAACCGCGTGAGTCTTGCACGCCTCCTAATCCACCTGGCCACTTCTGCGCAAGCAGCTCTGATGCCACTTTTTCCACTGCGCAACCGAGCCGTGCCGGGTCAGTGCTGGGCCAGTGCTGGGCCAGTGCTGGGCCAGCACGGCTCAGGCGGCACCGGGTTGCTCTTCATCACAGAAACCGAGCCATGCTGATCAAATTAGACGCGACGCACGAGTAGAGACACGCGAAGGCGAATGCGTCTTTGGCCCCACCCTTTGGCCCTGCCTGGCTCCGATCCAGATTCTGACACCTCGTGAGGCCTGCGTGTCACGGTACGGTTCCGCCTCTGCACGCGCAAGTTCATGGCGAAGAGGCGGTGAGCGAGCAGGCTCGGCGTGTGCTGGCGAGCAGCCTGCACAACCGCACGACGGAGTGTGTACGACTGCCCCCTCGGCTCCTTCGTTCTCAGCGTTTGCACGGAGCCCGTGTACCATGTCGACGTCCTGGGGGAGGGATGTGCCGCTTTAGAGAGAGACAGCCGCGAGCTGGGTATGCTTCTCACTGCCCGCCCGCACAGACGCTCACTCTGGCTCGCAGGCCTGGCGCTCGGTCAGGGTGCGCCGCACAGGGACGGCTGCCGCCAGGGGTGCCCTTTCTCTCGTTTGAGATGACATTCGGTGTAAATTGCTTCCCGCTTTGTAAAGTGCTGGGATGCCCCGTTGTTAAGGGCACGCTATCAAAATCACATTATAATTATGTATTTTTAATATTTATTGCGCTGTCAGCGTAATTTCACGAGTCATACAATCCATTCGAGTCTCTCGCAGAGCTGTGCAACCGTTTGTATAGTGGAACGGCCCACGGAAGTGGATATCGCAGAGCTGCTGTCTGTATTTTTTTCGTGGCTGTGCTGTGCAGCTGGATCACTGGCGTGCTCAGACAAGCACGTTCCGGTGACCCCTACCAGCGTTGGGCCTTTGCTCCCTCACACAGCGGATTACCCTGGGAAGCATCACATGACTAAGTCAACCAGTCATCCCTTCTCCTGACCCCTCCCAACGTCATAATGCGCTGTGCCTTGTGCGCCAAGTGGTTCAGAGGTCAGAGCACTGAAAAAATGGCAACGCTGAGATCCTGGGTTTGGATCGAGGCAGCTGCCTGTGAGTTAGTTGATGGGCACTGCCATTGCCCAAAACGTCGCTTATTGGTTACGTTTCCTTTTAAGACCACAGTGGTATTGACGAACGTGTTGCTTTTTTGTTATTTGTACACCACTGCCAATGCAGCAGCAGCAGCATCACCGAATATAATTAGTTTCATCATTAAATTCGGATCCTCCCATAATTTTGCGTAATCCATCTATAAAGGTTACATTCTCAGGTTCGTGATATTGTAGTGACATCGGGGATATCACTGTATGGTGCCAGCCCGAGAGGGCCGTGGCGTGCGATACACCGTCATCGCGTACATCCCGTAGGCGGGTGTAGTATGTTGTATCCTAGCCCTTCTTCCATAATTGAGATTAATAATATTTGATGATTTTTATATATTATCTTTTTACTTGTTTTTTTAATGATTGAAACACACCAAGCGCAGCAAACTGCAAAACACCAGGTGTTGTTAAGTAATGAACTGGAGGAGGGCTAGGATGGCAGAATTTGCAACCTTGCTTCAAGGAAAGATAAGGCCTGATGAACGGGCACATGTCACCCGTGCAGGCGGCAGAGACAGTGGGAGTGTCAGCCAGACATAGTTAAGGCAAAAGCCCAATCATCCTGCATGGTTTTAAAGTAACGTCAAAATTCGAAATTCAACAACAGAGTAGGCTAAATTATCGATCCTCGCGCTCGCTCAAATTGGAGACCAGGCTGCGAGCTACATCAATGAACCATTGCCCATTTGCTAATCCAATACTGAATGTTAATATTACTGAAGTCAAAACGAATTCTATGACCTCAGCACATAGGCAAATAATAGGGCAGTGTCGACTCAAAGGCAATGGAAGAAACAGAGGCGCCTTTGTCTAAATCACAACCACAGAAAGCCAGGAATCATCACTGATTGTGTGTTCAGGAATTCCGAGCTAGTTAGAACACGTGCACAGGGGGGGAGCTGATGTAAACAACCCTGCGCGTCTGGATGTGAGGGGGCCTTGGACCTGGAATCAAGAATAAACACTCCCAGAGCAGAAGGTTGGCAGGGGGAGAGGTGATTTAAAAGAGGGTTGTATATCTCTCAAGGCACAAGACCCAGCTGAACAACACGGCTGCGGGGGTCACCAGAAGTTCGCATTCGCCTAGTTAAGACAAAAAGCTCAATTATTCTGTATTGCTATTAAAGTAACGTTAAAGTCGGAATTTAACAACAGAGTAGGCTAAAGTTATTGATATTCACACCCACTCCAATTAAACCAGGTCACAAGTTACGCCTACTGAACCATCACCATCATTAAGTCAATATGAAATGTTATTTCCATACTTCAATACTTTCTATACAATTCGACCCGAAGCATATGACAATCAGAACCTTCCTAAGTCAAAATTGAATCGCACCCAGACAGGAGCGAATAGTCAATATAAGGTTGAAGAGGGAAGGAAATCAAGAGCACGGCGAACTGCAAACGTAAGCAAAAAGCCGGGAACAACACCAGCCCAGCAACAGCGAGTGGGGCTTCGACAGGCCATAAAGTAGAATAATAACTCCCGGGGTCAGGGGACACAAGAAGAAGCAGGCAGACAAAAACCAGAACTGACTCCAAGGTTCAACCGCCCTCACCTACTCAGGGGTGACGGAAATTAATGAGGCCTTGAATTAACGGCAGGCAACAACAACGGCGAGCAGAGATAGGGTGGGGCAAAGACTGCAGGCTATGGAATGCAACTTCGTGTCAGTAAAGCCCTGACAAACAAGTTAAGTTAAAGACATCACAATACATAATATCGCACATAACATCAATGTTAACGCTATTCACCGTAAACTATATTCCGCTTATATAACCATCCAGGCACCAAGGAATACGAATTCCTAGGATCAAGAACTTACCCCTTAGCCTAAGATATCGGAAATAAATTAATAGTAATAAGTATATGCCTGAAAAGACAAAGTAAAACTTATGAAAAGCCAGTATAACGGGATGAATCACAACCAGGTCGAATATAATACATAATAAAAAAAAACGATGTTAAACCCAGGGTCGGAGAGAAAGGGAGATCCCGGCCGTCTTTGTATCCCCGCAGCGCGGGATAGGAGTGTGTGTACGCTCGGGGAAACACCTACACGTGGGTCGGGAACCACGATGGGAAACGACAGACCTTAGGTTACATACAGAATCATAACTGTGAAATAGTAAGGGACAAATGTTAACTTAAAACTTTTAACCATTTCTTTGTGCGCCGGGTCGGAGAGAGTGTTGCCCCCCTCCAGGTTGTGCAACACGAACAAAGACGCCTATGAGACGATTTGTAACGTCTGTGTTTTGGGTTCATGAAGAAGGCCAGACAAGAGATAAATTGCACCCAGACAGAGAGACGA
Source organism: Lethenteron reissneri (assembly GCF_015708825.2). Taxonomy (NCBI): domain Eukaryota; kingdom Metazoa; phylum Chordata; class Hyperoartia; order Petromyzontiformes; family Petromyzontidae; genus Lethenteron; species Lethenteron reissneri. Next base: position 7,510,408 of record NC_083837.1, read on the forward strand.
CTTCGAGACAATTTGTAACATCTGGTTGTTTGCTCGTGGGTTTTATGGAGGGAGTTGACAACGGAATATACCGTCAGTGATGCACACAAGGACATACGGACACACACATGGACACACCTGCCTACGGACAGATCCTGACACAGCAAAAATCGGAAGCCCCGCCTTGTGGGCGGGATCCAGGGGGATTTTTCAGCATAAAGGAACGGATCCTGAACATTGGAAACCAGTGCGACGGGAGGGTCCACTCAGAAGCTCGACCGGGAGGGTCGACTCAGCAGGAGTGCGACGGGAGGGTCCACTCAGAAGCTCGACCGGGAGGGTCGACTCAGGAACGAGTGCGACCAGAGCGGGTCCACTCAGGAGTGCGACCAGAGAGTCGACTCAGGAGCGAGGGCGACCAGCGGGTCGACCCAGGAGCGAGCTCGACCGGGAGGGTCGACTCAGGAGCGAGCTGCGACCAGCGGGTCGGCTCGACTCATCTTCAGCTCGTCAATCTCTGCTGCCGCCGGAGATCTCCGCTGCCGCCGGTGGTGAGCGTCGCGACTTGGCGACGATCCAGCGCTGCACGCTACGAGCGAGTTGTGGGCGCCACCTACCGACCGGGTTCCGAACTGCGACAGCGTATCAACAGCCATCCGACAGGGGAGCGATGGATACGTATGACGCGCACCGCCCCCTCACCACACGACCACCAGGCGTCTGTTTGACCTAAAGAATCGACTCCGAACACTGACTATTCAAGACAACTCTTACCACTCAAACACACTCGAACCCATAAGCCATCCGTGGCTGGAAAGCATCACAACGAGACCGAGTGGTGGCCATCCGTCGTTTATAAGAGTATTCTTAATTTTTATCTTTAATATTTAGTGGGCTGTACTCTTAATCGCATAAATTCCCAACAGATCCATCAATACGAACTGATTCTTGGCACCTCCTTCCGCCGAGCCACGCTCACGTGGGGAGTGGTGGCCCACCGGACCCTTATCAGGTGATCTGGTCCCCAATTAGTAAACTTGGTATAAGATAACGATCTTCGGAAAAGGAGCACCATCGCAGGCCCTTACTCCGAGCCGTTCTGAGATAACCTGCCGATGTATCTGTTGAGATTGGTGCCTTTAAGAATAATAACTGTTTTGATTGTGTTTTTGTTTATCGCCGTATAATCTTTCAAGTATCTTTCAGTCATAATCGCCGCACGTACTCGCATCCTCTACAGAATATTCAACTGTTCCGTGACCCAAGGTGTTAACAACGTGATAAGGGTTGCGTATGATCAATAAGGAGTGCGGTACTGCGTGAACAATATTGAGTATAATCATTCATTAACGTTAAGGTTTTCTTAGCATAGTATTTGCATGTTTTAACGACTCTCTCTCTCACTAACAACCATCGCGTTATGCGGGATCCATGTGCAGTTGTCAAAGTGAAATCAGACAATCGTTGATGATACTGTATTGATGCCGTATTGACGTTCCGGGATTGAGAGGAGTTCGCATACTATATCATAGTTAAGGTTGAATTAGTAATAAATTGATCAATACAGAAGTGGTTGTGTGATTCTTTCCTGAAATCTATGCATAAGATCTGCTTCTGCGTTGAGATTTGAACTTGGTGACCTTAATAAACACACTAATACATACTCAGTAAATGTTAAAGCGATAACGGGGTGAACCGGGGTCTGGTTATCATAACGACTTGCGTTATCATAATTACACCCACTCGCATAATTAATACGATTACCTCTCGAATTGGCATAATTAAAATGTGCGTAATTACATAATTAACATATTTCCGGATAATTACACATTTGGCCAAATTTCATTAATTATTATTATTTCCACTGAATATTCATAACCCACACATACAACATAATAATTTCACCCACGCACGCATACAACATAACAAATTTTCATACCCAACATATACAACATAATGGGGGCTCGTCTTCCGGGATCTCTCGCAGACAGTTTATGCATGAATTCAGGAACGAATCACTGATGTGTTAATCAAAGTGTTGTGAACTAACGTTGCCTTGTGATTGTAAACGGGGGTATACAAACAAAACGCGCTCTGAAGGGAAATACCAGAGTAGCAGAGTATAACAAGACAGCTGGGCTGAGATTAATTGCTCGAGTTGAACTGACGCATCCTGTGATACAATTGTTTATATGCACTCTGAAAAGAAATATTAAGGTAACTCTTGCCATACTTAAGATGCTAGGATTAAGAATAATATTTGAATGGGTTATGGGATACGGGGAGCTCGTATTTAAACGTACCGACCAATCTGTTACAAAGCAGTACAGTCAGAGAGACATATGGGAAGGGAGCTGTATCGATAACACGAACACACCTTGGGGGAAACTAATTGACTGGATAAAAAGTAACGAAGGCAAACACGATGCAAAAACTGCAGAGAAGGCAGGACAGGACTCATACCTTCTCACACAGGCATACAGACAGGGATTGTGGAATGAAGGAAATTTTGGAAATGAAACGGGAGAGAAATCGTCTCTAATAAACGACGAGAAATGTCCTCACACCCTCGAGAGGGAGGAGAAATCAAAGCTCGCGACACCAGCGAAACTCACAGACGTTGAGCCACAGAATAAATATGGAAGTAACATCAAATCACTCTCTTGGGTACGTGGACAGAGTCCAGGGATTGATCGCACAAAAGTTAAAGTAAAATCGCCAGGACATGGTACACTAAGGGCAGAGGCAAAAACTGAAGGGAAATGGCAACACGAGCGACACGGCCCTGGGCGCGCACACAGAAAATGCACACCACTTAAACACAGGGGACACAGCACAGACCAAAGTGACAGATTGCCTGATGATAACTTGTTTGATGATGACGCTGTCAGCAATCAACTTTCGGAATACCTGTTCACCAGTAAAACCCTTAAGTTGATGGACAAGGCTCTAGTCAGAATTCCCGATTTTGACCCCCACAATAAGACTATGGATATCCACACACATATCGCGACAGTGGAAGAGGAGGCAATGATTAGAGGGCTGAGGAGACGGGATGAAAAAGCGAGTTTGTTGAAACGGACCTTACATAAAGAATCTATTCCATGGGTAAAGTCACTACCACACAAGGTTAGAAATGATTTTAAACAATTGAGCCTGGCAGTGATTCGGAAGTTTGGAGAATATTCGACACTCACTGAGGGGTTTTATGCTGTAAAATCGATGACCCAGGGCATGGACCAAGATCCACGTGACTACCTCGTCCAATTTAAAAGAGCGTATTACGCAGGCGATGTGAATCAATACCACGAAGGGGATAAAATGTTCAAAATTATGTTTTTTGAATCCTTAAGCCCAGAGATTACAGAAAGGGTGAGAATGGTTTTGAATCCAGAAACCGCATCCTTACGCCGCATAGAGAGCAAGGCGTACATGGCATGGTTATACAGAGCTAAGAATCATAATTCGGATCCAGAACACAGGGAGAGGGATGAGGAACCCAGCCTCTCAGAGAGGAATAAAAATCACCGAGCAGTCCCACCATGCAGAGAGCAGCAGAAACGCACGCACACATGGCAAAATAACCCAGAGAGAGGTTGGCACGAGAATGAGAGCGGCACAAAGCCGAACCTTCAGGAGAATCGCAGGAGGGGGAGGTTCAGAATAGAACCATACCAACACCCCATGCCCCGACATGTGCAAGGTCAAGATTACCCACAGGGATGGCGAAGTAACAATCCAGGAAAAATTTGGCACCCAAATGGGAAAAACACTGGGCCAAGGGTGCAGGAGAATCGTAGGAGGGAGAGGTTCAGAGCAGAACCATATCAACACCCCATCCCACGACACACGCAAGGTTCAAATTACGCACAGAGATGGGAAGATAACCACCTAGCGGGAAGGTGTTACACATACCGCGGAGGTATGGATGCGAACATTCACGAGAATCGCAGGATGGGAGGTCAAACACAATCGATACAATTCCGACCAATTCTTCCACCGGCTATACCAGGAGGGAATAGAGGAATAACACAGAATACGGTCCAAATACGTGATGAACCATCCACAGTGATTGAGAGCGGGCAGCCCATACGCGCCACACCCGCCGAGGTGTTAAACCCGGCGCTCAATGTGAAATACAGGCAGGCTGCAAGTGACAGGGCGGGCAAAAACGTGGACAGTGCTCCCGTAAATGACGCGCGGATCGAATACAAGGACAGGGTTGCATTGAAGCGTGATCGGACAGTACAAAAACAGACAGCAGGGACACGCCCTGAGGAGCGCAGGCATGAGCCTTTGAATGGAAAATATCCAAGGGAAACCAAAAATTATGTGGATCGGAGTGCTAAAATGGAGACGAATGTCCATGACGTATCGGGAATGGTGTTGAAATCCAACACACTAGTAAAAACAAGGAGGGCAACATTACGAGGGACAGAATTAAATCGACACACGGACTCGGCAAATGTGCATGTAATCGCAGAGAGAGCGAATGCCTCGAACCAAGGGTCAAAGTGGGTCGGGTGCGCGAATTCTGGTTATGTGCAGCACAATTTTTCACCACACACTCCCACGACACAGAGAGTCAGAGAGGAAACTACAAAAACGAACCCCGAAAACCGTGATCGAATTATCGAAGTGATAAGTGGTGAACGAGGCAACATGAGGAAAGTAACGCATAAATGCGTTCGAAACCGCTACCTAGCGTTTCCCAGGATTTAACAAAAACAAAAATGAATATTCGTCGGAGTCATGATGTATCAGAACCGATGTAACGCAATATCGATGTTTAACGCTTGTTTAATTTTCTTTGCTCAATTCAAAATAACCATGTTAAGTTGTGACACGTACGCGCGCGTTGTAAGGAATAGCAGCAAAACTTGAGGACAATCGATGGTTCATGATGGAAGAAGGGTATACATTTTTTTAAAAATAACCCGTGGCCATTTGACCACTGGTCATTTTTAAAAGGGCGGTATGTTGTATCCTAGCCCTTCTTCCATAATTGAGATTAATAATATTTGATGATTTTTATATATTATCTTTTTACTTGTTTTTTTAATGATTGAAACACACCAAGCGCAGCAAACTGCAAAACACCAGGTGTTGTTAAGTAATGAACTGGAGGAGGGCTAGGATGGCAGAATTTGCAACCTTGCTTCAAGGAAAGATAAGGCCTGATGAACGGGCACATGTCACCCGTGCAGGCGGCAGAGACAGTGGGAGTGTCAGCCAGACATAGTTAAGGCAAAAGCCCAATCATCCTGCATGGTTTTAAAGTAACGTCAAAATTCGAAATTCAACAACAGAGTAGGCTAAATTATCGATCCTCGCGCTCGCTCAAATTGGAGACCAGGCTGCGAGCTACATCAATGAACCATTGCCCATTTGCTAATCCAATACTGAATGTTAATATTACTGAAGTCAAAACGAATTCTATGACCTCAGCACATAGGCAAATAATAGGGCAGTGTCGACTCAAAGGCAATGGAAGAAACAGAGGCGCCTTTGTCTAAATCACAACCACAGAAAGCCAGGAATCATCACTGATTGTGTGTTCAGGAATTCCGAGCTAGTTAGAACACGTGCACAGGGGGGGAGCTGATGTAAACAACCCTGCGCGTCTGGATGTGAGGGGGCCTTGGACCTGGAATCAAGAATAAACACTCCCAGAGCAGAAGGTTGGCAGGGGGAGAGGTGATTTAAAAGAGGGTTGTATATCTCTCAAGGCACAAGACCCAGCTGAACAACACGGCTGCGGGGGTCACCAGAAGTTCGCATTCGCCTAGTTAAGACAAAAAGCTCAATTATTCTGTATTGCTATTAAAGTAACGTTAAAGTCGGAATTTAACAACAGAGTAGGCTAAAGTTATTGATATTCACACCCACTCCAATTAAACCAGGTCACAAGTTACGCCTACTGAACCATCACCATCATTAAGTCAATATGAAATGTTATTTCCATACTTCAATACTTTCTATACAATTCGACCCGAAGCATATGACAATCAGAACCTTCCTAAGTCAAAATTGAATCGCACCCAGACAGGAGCGAATAGTCAATATAAGGTTGAAGAGGGAAGGAAATCAAGAGCACGGCGAACTGCAAACGTAAGCAAAAAGCCGGGAACAACACCAGCCCAGCAACAGCGAGTGGGGCTTCGACAGGCCATAAAGTAGAATAATAACTCCCGGGGTCAGGGGACACAAGAAGAAGCAGGCAGACAAAAACCAGAACTGACTCCAAGGTTCAACCGCCCTCACCTACTCAGGGGTGACGGAAATTAATGAGGCCTTGAATTAACGGCAGGCAACAACAACGGCGAGCAGAGATAGGGTGGGGCAAAGACTGCAGGCTATGGAATGCAACTTCGTGTCAGTAAAGCCCTGACAAACAAGTTAAGTTAAAGACATCACAATACATAATATCGCACATAACATCAATGTTAACGCTATTCACCGTAAACTATATTCCGCTTATATAACCATCCAGGCACCAAGGAATACGAATTCCTAGGATCAAGAACTTACCCCTTAGCCTAAGATATCGGAAATAAATTAATAGTAATAAGTATATGCCTGAAAAGACAAAGTAAAACTTATGAAAAGCCAGTATAACGGGATGAATCACAACCAGGTCGAATATAATACATAATAAAAAAAAACGATGTTAAACCCAGGGTCGGAGAGAAAGGGAGATCCCGGCCGTCTTTGTATCCCCGCAGCGCGGGATAGGAGTGTGTGTACGCTCGGGGAAACACCTACACGTGGGTCGGGAACCACGATGGGAAACGACAGACCTTAGGTTACATACAGAATCATAACTGTGAAATAGTAAGGGACAAATGTTAACTTAAAACTTTTAACCATTTCTTTGTGCGCCGGGTCGGAGAGAGTGTTGCCCCCCTCCAGGTTGTGCAACACGAACAAAGACGCCTATGAGACGATTTGTAACGTCTGTGTTTTGGGTTCATGAAGAAGGCCAGACAAGAGATAAATTGCACCCAGACAGAGAGACGACTTCGAGACAATTTGTAACATCTGGTTGTTTGCTCGTGGGTTTTATGGAGGGAGTTGACAACGGAATATACCGTCAGTGATGCACACAAGGACATACGGACACACACATGGACACACCTGCCTACGGACAGATCCTGACACAGCAAAAATCGGAAGCCCCGCCTTGTGGGCGGGATCCAGGGGGATTTTTCAGCATAAAGGAACGGATCCTGAACATTGGAAACCAGTGCGACGGGAGGGTCCACTCAGAAGCTCGACCGGGAGGGTCGACTCAGCAGGAGTGCGACGGGAGGGTCCACTCAGAAGCTCGACCGGGAGGGTCGACTCAGGAACGAGTGCGACCAGAGCGGGTCCACTCAGGAGTGCGACCAGAGAGTCGACTCAGGAGCGAGGGCGACCAGCGGGTCGACCCAGGAGCGAGCTCGACCGGGAGGGTCGACTCAGGAGCGAGCTGCGACCAGCGGGTCGGCTCGACTCATCTTCAGCTCGTCAATCTCTGCTGCCGCCGGAGATCTCCGCTGCCGCCGGTGGTGAGCGTCGCGACTTGGCGACGATCCAGCGCTGCACGCTACGAGCGAGTTGTGGGCGCCACCTACCGACCGGGTTCCGAACTGCGACAGCGTATCAACAGCCATCCGACAGGGGAGCGATGGATACGTATGACGCGCACCGCCCCCTCACCACACGACCACCAGGCGTCTGTTTGACCTAAAGAATCGACTCCGAACACTGACTATTCAAGACAACTCTTACCACTCAAACACACTCGAACCCATAAGCCATCCGTGGCTGGAAAGCATCACAACGAGACCGAGTGGTGGCCATCCGTCGTTTATAAGAGTATTCTTAATTTTTATCTTTAATATTTAGTGGGCTGTACTCTTAATCGCATAAATTCCCAACAGATCCATCAATACGAACTGATTCTTGGCACCTCCTTCCGCCGAGCCACGCTCACGTGGGGAGTGGTGGCCCACCGGACCCTTATCAGGTGATCTGGTCCCCAATTAGTAAACTTGGTATAAGATAACGATCTTCGGAAAAGGAGCACCATCGCAGGCCCTTACTCCGAGCCGTTCTGAGATAACCTGCCGATGTATCTGTTGAGATTGGTGCCTTTAAGAATAATAACTGTTTTGATTGTGTTTTTGTTTATCGCCGTATAATCTTTCAAGTATCTTTCAGTCATAATCGCCGCACGTACTCGCATCCTCTACAGAATATTCAACTGTTCCGTGACCCAAGGTGTTAACAACGTGATAAGGGTTGCGTATGATCAATAAGGAGTGCGGTACTGCGTGAACAATATTGAGTATAATCATTCATTAACGTTAAGGTTTTCTTAGCATAGTATTTGCATGTTTTAACGACTCTCTCTCTCACTAACAACCATCGCGTTATGCGGGATCCATGTGCAGTTGTCAAAGTGAAATCAGACAATCGTTGATGATACTGTATTGATGCCGTATTGACGTTCCGGGATTGAGAGGAGTTCGCATACTATATCATAGTTAAGGTTGAATTAGTAATAAATTGATCAATACAGAAGTGGTTGTGTGATTCTTTCCTGAAATCTATGCATAAGATCTGCTTCTGCGTTGAGATTTGAACTTGGTGACCTTAATAAACACACTAATACATACTCAGTAAATGTTAAAGCGATAACGGGGTGAACCGGGGTCTGGTTATCATAACGACTTGCGTTATCATAATTACACCCACTCGCATAATTAATACGATTACCTCTCGAATTGGCATAATTAAAATGTGCGTAATTACATAATTAACATATTTCCGGATAATTACACATTTGGCCAAATTTCATTAATTATTATTATTTCCACTGAATATTCATAACCCACACATACAACATAATAATTTCACCCACGCACGCATACAACATAACAAATTTTCATACCCAACATATACAACAAGTACCAGCCCTAGCGGGGCTTGGGGTGCGCTGGGATAGCGCGGGCATCACGCATACCGTGTAGTGCGGGCTCCCACGAGGGGGAGTGAGAGAGTGTCAGCCCAGGGGCAGGGTTGCCCCGGGCCATGGCACTCTGGTTGATCCCGTAGACACGTGATCTGGAGTGTCCACAGAGAGGCCCCCAGGTGGGGAGGGGGGCTAGGGGGCGATCACGTGTCCAGGGAGAACGCTCGAGGGGGATCGAGAGGGAGCTAAAACGCTCGAGAAGGCGGGCGGGGCCAAGGGCGGAACAGCCCCGACCCGGGTCGCTGCATTTTACAAGCTGGAAGCTCCACGTCCTACAAGCTGGAAGCTCTACAGGCATCAACACGTGGTCAGGACCCGAGTGAGGGTCAGACCCTTCGTAGCTGTAACTCCTCCATATAGGGTAGATAGCTGGGTGGCCACCACTCTAGGCTGTATCTGGTGAAGGGGCAGTTACCCCTTTGTGTTACGTGTTGATGTTACAAATAAATGTTTTGCCTCTAAAGAACAACAGCTGCGACTCCGTTGGACTCACTACAATATTGTTACTATTTTTATTATTTCTATCTACGTGGCTTTACCGAAAGACCCAAAAAATATTCTCAGTTTAATTGACATGGGACAAACACTCTCTGCAGGGCATGTCAAGGTATAAAGCATTGTGAACCAGTGATAAAAGATTGTTCCTGAATGCACGTGGCGCGAGGTGGTTTAGCGAGGACAAACCGGGAATTTCTCCCAAGTCCGGGAAATGTCTTCAGCTCTGAAAAGGCGCTCCACCTGGCACCGATCGTTGTGTTACTAGGTACACCCAAACACATGTTTTAGTTGTGACACAATGGCCAACGGCTGTATGTGACCTCTCCCGGCTGCCTGTGACCTCTCCGGCTGTGACCTCTCGAAGCTTAAGTAACTCGGCGGGAGACGACTTCACGGGTAGCACACTCTTTATTTCACCAACTTATAGTTACACGGGTGACTAACACCCACTTAGTTACACGGGTGACTAACACCCACTCAGCTACTCGGGTGACTAACACCCACTCAGCTACACGGGTGACTAACACCCCCTTAGCTACTCGGGTGACTAACACCCACTCAGCTACACTGACACGGGCTCTTACGCCCCGTAGCCTTCCGGAACACACCCGGCCGGGGTGTCCGTCTCGGCTCTGGGTACCACCGTCCCGACCCACACGGGCGTCGGACTACGGGTCCCCCAGTCTCGGCTCCGAGCCACACAGGGCCCCGGTCCTGACAAGGACGGCAGGACTAGGGGTCTCGGGCCACTACCTCCTCCCCTCCGTCTTCGGTCTTCAACTGGTTAACAACAACCTCGAGTGCTCTCGCGCGTCCCCCTTTATGCACCTCCTGCGGACGTCGCTGAGAGCACCCATCCTATTTGACCAATCACTGCGCGCTGGCTACGATCCTCTTTTCCCACCTTGTGTCAGCGCGCCTCACCACCGGCGCGCGCGTCCATACCACGCCCACATTGCGTGCCCAACCCCGCGCCCCGTGATCCATCACTGTCGGCGCACGTCAACACCACCACTACATCTACATGGGCCAGGCCTGGCGCTATATCACTGGGACCTGGGATTACTACACGCGACTTTCGCGAGCGTGGGACGGAACCCGACGAGCGTGGAATGATTCTACATCGCGCAGTCAAACAGGCCAGCGGAGCTAGCACCGACACACGTGATTTAGTTGGCATGCACACACACAACAACCACCATTTGCCACTAAGTGGCGGTGACATGACCAGGGCATTTGTGCCAGCCTTGGTGCACTTTGAGGCCACATTCAGTGTCGATGCTTCGCCTTCCAGAGGTCCCCCTACTGTGCCAACCTGCACTGCTTTAGCCGTCCGACGCTCCGCTTGTTGTTGTCAGTGCCGCTCCTCTGCCCTCCGCTTTTGTTGGAGGAAAACTGCCTCCAACTGTCCAGTAGCGTCCTTCACGAGCCTCCTCCGCACCACGCCTGGCCACCTTTGTCTCCCTAGTGGCGATGTTTACACACCGTACCAGGTACTCATTTGAGCAGCAGCAGCAGCCATGGTCAGTCCACTGCTGGATGTGAACGCCTGCCACATATCTGCCACCACCAATGCTGTCGCGAACCTATGCTGTACCATATTCTCCGCCACTCGGGAGACAAAGGCAGCCCGGTGTGTTGCTGTCCACCAACCCCCTCGTGTGCCGTGTCGGCCTTCTTAGGTACGACTCACTAGCAGTACTTGCCCCGACAGTCTGTGAAGTCTACACGGTGATCGTTGTCTTTTTATGTACACAAGATAACTCTTCCAACACGTCTGATTCATATTCTTTGGTTATTTTGGTAAAGTCTGACAGACCTTTTCTTCACCTGAGGACGGCTGCTTGCGTTGTGGCCGAAACGTCGTGAGAATTATTTTAGTATCTTTTATTTGTATTATTTTATTATTTTCATTCTACGTGACTTTACCGAAAGAACCAAGAAGAAGAAAAGTCACGTAGGTTAAAATAAAAATACAAATAAAATATAAATTTAAATAACTGAAGTTAGTTATTTTCATGTTTTGACCTACGTGACTTTACCGAAAGAACCAAAGAGTACTTTACACTACACTGCTATGTACTGCACTACTAAACACTACACAACTATACACTACACAATACACCACTACTATACACTACACTATACACTATACTAGTATACACTACTATGAACTATACACTACACTACTTTAAACTATTATACACTACACTACTATAATCTACCATACACTACTATACACTACACTACTATACACTACACTGCTATACACTGCACTACTATACACTACACTATACACTCCACTACTATACACTACACTACTTTACACTATTAAACACTACGCTACTTTAAGCAACTATACACTACACTATACACTCCACTACCTTATACTACTATACACTACAACACTATACATTACACTACTATACACTACACAACTATACACTACTAAATTTCGATTTAAAGCTTTCGTGACTGCAGGGATTTATCTTCTTCGGTAAAGTCACGTAGAAGGGAAATAATAAAATAATACAAATAAAACATAATAAAAATAATTCTCACGACGTTTCGGCCACAACGCAAGCAGCCGTCCTCAGATGAAGAACTGGTCTGTCGGAAAGACACTGTCTGAGGACTGCTGCTTGCGTTGTAGCCGAAACGTCGTGAGAATTATTTTATTATGTTTTATTTTTATTATTTTATTATTTCCCTTCTACGTGACTTTACCGAAAGAACCAAGAAGATATACACCACTATACACTACACTACTTTACACCACTAAACACTACACTATACACTACTATACACCACTATACACTACTAAACACTAAATACTACAATACACTACACTACTATATACTACTATATACTACACTATAGACTACTATACGTGGCACATTAGGAATGGACCACTCTTTTAATTATTTCCTCGTGCAGCAAGGGAGTAACGTGTGGTTTTGTGAAAGTCCTTACGTGCTGTGCCGTACGTCGATGCACGTGTGTACACCAGCATGCGATAACGGAGTTGGGCCTGTAGGGGGCTGGCAGGGTTATTGATTACCCGGACGTGTACACCAGTCACGTGGTTAATGGCGACTCGGTTGAAGATTGCTGTGTATGACACACGTGCTGCTGTTGCATCTTACAGATTGACCACCATAAATGTGTTTGCCCTCGATTTGGAGCACCTGCCGACGTCCTGCATTTCGAGTGTGCAACATTTACACTACACGACTAAACACTGCACCACTATTACACTTCACGGTACACACACAAAATCGCTTTTTCGGCACTGCCCTTGCGAGCCCAATTAGGAGCAAAAGACACGAGGAGAGGGTGTGATCTGCTCGGAGCGCCTTCGTTTCACCCTTTTCTTTTCATCGCTCAGTTGTTTGTGCGCTTCGTAGTCGATTTTGGTTGGTTGTTGGTTAACCCACCCACCGCCCCTCATTCTCCCCCCCCCCCCCCAGGTGCGAGGCGGTGAGTGATGGTGTTGGGGGTAATTAAGAGGTGGTGGTGACGGGCGATCTGGGGGGGATAGTCAATTAGCTACCCCCTTAATTGGTTGCATCCTCCCGTAGGGAGTGAAGGGGGGTGGGGTGGGGGTCCCGTTGAGGTGCCCCCCACTCAACTCACCCGATAAATAGCGGAGGAGTTGTTGGGTAGAGAGACGTGAAGAGGTGGAAGGAGGTGGGTAGAGAGAGGGGAGAGACGTGAAGAGGTGGAGGAGGTGGTTAGAGAGACGTGAAGAGGTGGAGGAGGTGGGTAGAGAGAGGGGAGAGAGACGTGAAGAGGTGAAAGGAGGTGGGTAGAGAGAGGGGAGAGAGATCTGAAGAGGTGGAGGAGGTGGGTAGAGAGACGTGAAGAGGTGGAGGTGGTGGATAGAGAGAGGGGAGAGAGACGTGAAGAGGGGGAGGAGGTGGAGGAGGTGCAAATATTCCGTAAGGCACAACGCAGACATACGCAGATACATATTGATACACATGAATGATTGGGTGTGTTAGTGAGCGAGTGAGTGGGTGGGTGAGTTAATATAATTGCGTGAGTGGGTGGGTGGGTGAGTGAGTCTGTGGGTGAGTGAGTCTGTGGGTGAGTGTGGGTGAGTCTGTGAGTGAATGAGTGAGTCTGTGAATGGGTGAGTGAGTGGGTGAGAGAGTGAGTGAGCGAGTGGGTGGTTGAGCGAGTGAGTGGGTGGGTGAGCGAGTGAGTGGGTGAGCGAGTGAGTGGGCGAGCGAGTGGGTGAGCGAGTGAGTGGGTGAGCAAGTGAGTCAGTGAGTGCGCGTGTGAGCGAGGTCTGTATACAAGTGGGGAGTCGTGGTGCAGCTGTTAGCGCACTGCACCACGATTCCTGCTCAGCCACCAAATTGATCTGAACCGGTCCTGGGCCTCACCTAGGTCGACTCAGCCTCAAATGAGTAAACGGTGCATTGTGTAAAAATCGCCACTGGGGGAGAAAAAAGGCGGCCGGGCATGGTGCTGGCCACCCACCCCATCGTGTGCCGTGGCAGCCTTGATATGTGTTCGCTAACAGCACTTCACCCTACAGTCTGTTACAGGCTATACGGGGGATCTTTATATTTTTTTGAGTGAATTTGTGAGTGCATGAAAAAATGCGTGAGTGGATGAGTGGGTGGATGGGTGACTGAGTGAGTGCGAGTGGGCGGGTGAGTGGATGAGTGGGTGAATAAACTAGCGATTGAGTTGGTGAATAATGGCGTGAATGGTCAACTAGCTAGTTAGTGGGTGGGTGTGCATGAGTGAGCGCATAGGTGAGTAAGCTAGCGATTGAGTTTGTGAGTAATGGGGTGAGTGGTCAATTAGCGAGTGAGTGGGTGAGTGTGTGGGTGTGTGTGAATGGGTGAGTGGATAGGTGAGTAAGCTAGCGATTTCGTTTGTGAGAAATTGGGTGAGTGGTCAATTAGCGGGTGGGTTGTGTAGGTGGGTGAATGAGCGCGTGGGTTGGTGGGTGAGGTTAGTGAGTGGGTGGATAGGTGTGTGAGTGAGTGACTGGGTGTGCGAGTGGGTGGGCGAGTGGGTGAGTCGGTGGGTGGGTGGCTGTATGAGTAGGTAAGTGGGTGGGTGAGGGAGTCTGTGGATGAGTCTGTGATTGGGTAGGGTGGGTGAGTGAGTGTATGAGTGGGTGAGCGAGTGGGTGAGTCGGTGGGTGGGTGACTGTATGAGTAGGTAAGTGGGTGGGTGAGTGAGTCTGTGGGTGAGTCTGTGATGGGGTAGGGTGGGTGAGTGGGTGGGTGACTGGGTGGGCGAGTGAGTGGGGGAGTGACTTGGTGAGTCTCTAATTGGGTAGGTGAGTGAGTGGATCGGTGGGTGGGCGAGTGGGAAAGTGGAAGGTGGGTGGGTGAGTGACTGTATGAGTGGGTGGGTGAGTGGGTGGGTGAGTGGATGAGTGAGTGGATGGGTGGGTGGATCTTTGATTGGGTAGGTGGGTGAGTGTGTGGGTGACTGTGTGAGGCGGTGGGTGGGTGAATTGGTTAGTCTGTGATTGGGTGGGTGAGTGGATGAGTGGGTGAGCGAGTGGGTGAGTCGGTAGGTGGGTGGTTGTATGAGAAGGTAAGTGGGTGGGTGAGTGAGCCTTTGATGAGTCTCTTGATTGGGTGGGTGGGTGAGTGGGTGGACGAGTGGGAGAGTGAGTGACTGGGTGACTGAGTGGGTGAGTGAGTAGATGAGTGTGTGGGCGAGTTGGTAAGTGAAGAGTGGGTGGGCGTGTGAGTGAGTGAGTGGCTGGGTAACTGGGTGGGCGAGTGGGTGAATGAGTGGATGAGTGGTTGGGTGAGTGGGTGAGTGCGTGGATGAGTGGGTGGGCAAGTGGGTGAGTCGGTGGATGGGTGGCTGTATGAGTAGGTAAGTGGGTGGGTGAGTGAGTCTGTGCGTGAGTCTGGTTCCGTGGGTGAGTGGGTGGGCGAGTGAGTGGGTGAGTGACTTGGTGAGTCTCTGGGTGGGTGAATGGATGAGTAAGTGGTTGGATGACTGGGTGGGCGAGTGAGTCGGTGAGTGGATGAGTGGATGGGTGAGTGGGTGAGTTGGTGGGTGGGTGGCTGTATGAGTAGGTAAGTGGGTGGGTGAGTGAGTCTGTGATTGGGTGGGTGGGTGAGTGAGTGGCTGGGTGGCTGGGTGACTGGGTGGGCGAGTAAGTCGGTGAGTGACTTGGTGAGTCTCTGATTGGGTGGGTGGGTGGATGGATGAGTGGGTGGGCGAGTGGGAAAGTGGAACGTGGGTGGATGGGTGAGTGGGTGAGTGACTGTATGAGTGGGTGGGCGCGTGGGTGAGTGGATGGGTGGATGGGTGACTGTGTGAGTGGGTGAGTGACTGGGTGGGTCTTTGATTGGGTAGGTGGGTGAGTGTGTGGGTGGGTGAGTGGATGAGTGAGTGAGTGAGTGGATTAGTGGGTGGGTTAGTCGGTGGGTGGGTGACTGTATGAGTAGGTAAGTGGTGGGGTGAGTGAGTCTGTGGGTGAGTCTGTGATTGGGTGGGTGAGTCTGTGATTGGGTGGGTGAGTGAGTGGTTGACTCTGTGGGCGAGTGAGTGGGTGGGTCACTTGGTGAGTCTGTGATTGCGTGCGTGGGTGAGTAGATGAGTGGGTGGGCGAAGTGGGTGAGTGGCTTGGTGATTGGGTGGGTCTTTGATTGGGTAGGTGGGTGAGTGTGTGGGTGGTGGGTGAGTGGATGAGTGGGTGGGCGAGTGGATGAGTGAGTGAGTGAGTGAATGAGTGGGTGGGCGAGTGGATGAGTGAGTGAGTGAGTGGATGAGTGGGTGGGTTAGTCGGTGGGTGGGTGACTGTATGAGTAGGTAAGTGGTGGGGTGAGTGAGTCTGTGGGTGAGTCTGTGATTGGGTGGGTGAGTCTGTGATTGGGTGGGTGAGTGAGTGGTTGACTGTGTGGGCGAGTGAGTGGGTAGGCCACTTGGTGAGTCTGTGATTGCGTGCGTGGGTGAGTAGATGAGTGGGTGGGCGAGTGGGTGAGTGGCTTGGTGACTGGGTGGGTCTTTGATTGGGTAGGTGGGTGAGTGTGTGGGTGGGTGAGTGGATGAGTGGGTGGGCGAGTGGATGAGTGAGTGAGTGGATGAGTGGGTGGGTTAGTCGATGGGTGGGTGACTGTATGAGTAGGTAAGTGGTGGGGTGAGTGAGTCTGTGGGTGAGTCTGTGATTGGGTGGGTGAGTCTGTGATTGGGTGGGTGAGTGAGTGGGTGGGTCACTTGGTGAGTCTGTGATTGCGTGCGTGGGTGAGTAAATGAGTGGGTGGGCGAGTGGGTGAGTGGCTTGGTGACTGGGTGGGTCTTTGATTGGGTAGGTGGGTGAGTGTGTGGGTGATTGTGTGAGGTGGTGGGTGGGTGGGCAAGTGGATAAGTGAGTGGATGGGTGGGTGGGTGGCTGTGAGTGGCTGCGTGACTGGGTGGGTGAGTGGGTGAGTGACTTGGTGAGATCTCTGGGTGGGTGAATGGATGAGTGAGTGGTTTGATGACTGGGTGGGCGAGTGAGTCGGTGAGTGGATGAGTGGGTGGGTGAGTGGGTGAGTGAGTGGATGAGTGGGTGGGCGAGTGGGTGGGCGAGTGGGTGAGTCGGTGGGTGGGTGGCTGTATGAGTAGGTAAGTGGATGGGTGAGTGAGTCTGTGATTGGGTGGGTGGGTGAGTAAGTCGGTGAGTGACTTGGTGAGTCTCTGATTGGGTGGATGGGTGAATGGATGAGTGGGTGGGCGAGTGGGTGAGTGAGTGGATCGGTGGGTGGGCGAGTGGGAAAGTGGAGCGTGGGTGGATGGGTGAGTGGGTGAGTGACTGTATGAGTGGGTGGGCGCGTGGGTGAGTGGATGGGTGGATGGGTGACTGTGTGAGTGGGTGAGTGACTGGGTGGGTCTTTGATTGGGTAGGTGGGTGAGTGTGTGGGTGGGTGAGTGTGTGGGTGGGTGAGTGGATGAGTGGGTGGGCGACTGGATGAGTGAGTGAGTGAGTGGATGAGTGGGTGGGTTAGTCGGTGGGTGGGTGACTGTATGAGTAGGTAAGTGGTGGGGTGAGTGAGTCTGTGGGTGAGTCTGTGATTGGGTGGGTGAGTCTGTGATTGGGTGAGTGAGTTGTTGACTGTGTGGGCGAGTGAGTGGGTGGGTCACTTGGTGAGTCTGTGATTGCGTGCGTGGGTGAGTAGATGAGTGGGTGGGTGAGTAGATGAGTGGGTGGGCGAGTGGGTGAGTGGCTTGGTGACTGGGTGGGTCTTTGATTGGGTAGGTGGGTGAGTGTGTTGGTGGGTGAGTGGATGAGTGGGTGGGCGAGTGGATGAGTGAGTGAGTGGATGAGTGGGTGGGTTAGTCGGTGGGTGGGTGACTGTATGAGTAGGTAAGTGGTGGGGTGAGTGAGTCTGTGGGTGAGTCTGTGATTGGGTGGGTGAGTCTGTGATTGAGTGGGTGAGTGAGTGGTTGACTGTGTGGGCGAGTGAGTGGGTGGGTCACTTGGTGAGTCTGTGATTGCGTGCGTGGGTGTGTAGATGAGTGGGTGGGCGAGTGGGTGAGTGGCTTGATGACTGGGTGGGTCTTTGATTGGGTAGGTGGGTGAGTGTGTGGGTGATTGTGTGAGGTGGTGGGTGGGTGGGTGGGCACGTGGATATGTGAGTGGATGGGTGGGTGGGTGGCTGTGAGTGGCTGCGTGACTGGGTGGGTGAGTGGGTGAGTGGGTGAGTGAGTGGATGAGTGGATGGGCGAGTGGGTGAGTGAGTGGATGAGTGGATGGGCGAGTGGGTGGGCGAGTGGGTGAGTCGGTGGGTGGGTGGCTGTATGAGTAGGTAAGTGGGTGGGTGAGTGAGTCTGTGATTGGGTGGGTGGGTGAGTGAGTGGCTGGGTGACTGGGTGGGCGAGTAAGTCGGTGAGTGACTTGGTGAGTTTCTGATTGGGTGGGTGGGTGAATGGATGAGTGGGTGGGCGAGTGGGTGAGTGAGTGGATCGGTGGGTGGGCGAGTGGGAAAGTGGAGCGTGGGTGGATGGGTGAGTGGGTGAGTGACTGTATGAGTGGGTGGGCGCGTGGGTGAGTGGATGGGTGGATGGGTGACTGTGTGAGTGGGTGAGTGACTGGGTGGGTCTTTGATTGGGTAGGTGGGTGAGTGTGTGGGTAGGTGAGTGGATGAGTGGGTGGGCGAGTGGATGAGTGAGTGAGTGGATGAGTGGGTGGGTTAGTCGGTGGGTGGGTGACTGTATGAGTAGGTAAGTGGTGGGGTGAGTGAGTCTGTGGGTGAGTCTGTGATTGGGTGGGTGAGTCTGCGATTGGGTGGGTGAGTGAGTGGTTGACTGTGTGGGCGAGTGAGTGGGTGGGTCACTTGGTGAGTCTGTGATTGCGTGCGTGGGTGAGTAGATGAGTGGGTGGGCGAGTGGGTGAGTGGCTTGGTGACTGGGTGGGTCTTTGATTGGGTAGGTGGGTGAGTGTGTGGGTGGGTGAGTGGATGAGTGGGTGGGCGAGTAGATGAGTGAGTGAGTGAGTGGATGAGTGGGTGGGTTAGTCGGTGGGTGGGTGACTGTATGAGTAGGTAAGTGGTGGGGTGAGTGAGTCTGTGGGTGAGTCTGTGATTGGGTGGGTGAGTGAGTCTGTGGGTGAATGGGTGAGTCTTTGATTGGGTAGGTGGGTGGGTGAGTAACTGGGTGGGTGAGTGACTCTGTGCGTCTTTGATTAGGTGGGTAGGTGAGTGTGTGAGGTGGTGGGTGGGTGAGTCTGTCATTGGGTGACTGTGAGTGAGTGAGCATGTAAGTGCATGAGTGAGTCTTTGATATGGTGGGTGAGGGTCTGTGGGTGAGTGGGTGAGTCTGGGATTGGGTGGGTGGGTGAGTAACTGGGTGGGTGAGTGGCGGGGTGTGTCTTTGATTGGTTGGTTAGGTGAGTGTGATTAAGTGGGTGGGTGAGTGAGTTTGTGGATGGATGACTGTGTGGGTGAGTGGATGGGTGACTGGGTGAGTCTGTGATTGGGTGCGTGAGTGGCTGGGTGACTGGGTGGGCGAGTGGGTGATTGGGTGTGTGAGTGGATGAGTGGGTGGGTGAGTGGGTGTGTGAGTGGATGAGTGGGTGGGCGAGTGGGTGTGTGAGTGGATGGGTGGGTGAGTGGGTGGGTGACTGTGTGAGTGGGTAAGTAACTCGTTGAGCTTGTGATTGGGTGGGTGACTGTGTGAGTGAGTGCGTGAGTAAATGGATGTGTCTATGATTTGGTGAGTGAGTGAGTCTGTGGGTGAGTGGATGGGTGACTGGGTGAGTGGCTGTGAGTCTGTGATTGGATTGGTGGGTGAGTGTGTGGCTGAGTGAGTCTGTGGGTGATTGAGTGGGTGGGTCTTTGATTGGGTGAGTGGGTGGGTGACTGAGTGAGTGGGTGAGTAATTGGGGGAGTGTGATTGGCTGGGTGAGTGAGTCTGTGGGTGAGGTGAATGACTCGCCACATCTTCGGTGTTGTCCCTCGGTTTACAAGGTCATCGTCTCCCACTCCGCCCTCCCGTAGGTTCCCCATTTATCTGAACGAGAATGGGAGCACTCCTAAGGGGGACGACTCGGCAGCCAGCCGCAGCCAATCGGCGATTAGCATCGCTGGATAAGCCTCTCGACGTTAGATGATGTTGCTGCATTGCTAATGGGAATGGGCCTGAATTCTTGGGAGTAGTTGTTGTTTTGACTTACAAGTTAAAATTAATGTGAGGGAAGTCAAGGAGGCGAGAAGAACAATAGAGCTTAAACAATTACGTAAAAAAAATTGAGACATTTTTGACCGTAGAAAAGCTATGCAAATATAAGACTCGTGGTGTGTGTTACCTTTTCTGGCAGTAATAAAACAGCCAGAGTTATGTTCAGATGGTCAAACACCAAACAGATTAAAGCTTGCAAAGGGATCAAGTTACAGCAGTAACCACAAGCAGTACTTGTGGTGAACATGCAAACGAAACATGGCTCTGACAATATATGGCATTGTCTTTTAACCCGATTGGCCTCCAGCAGAGACAGCAGGCTTCTTTAGGGCCTAGTCTCATTTGCAGTGTTGGTACACCAGTATAATGTGTCGAGGGGGAATGGATGAGGTTCAAGACTGTGGCTCATGCAGCTGCAATGGCTTGTTTTGGGTACACTGTCCACTTCCCCAGAGACGCTGGCTGAAAGAGGTGTACAGCATCCCATGTCAGAGAATAAGGAGACTTATCGCAGCCTTCGCTTGGAGATTCGGAGAGCCATGAGGCGCTACAAGGATAGGTGTTGGTGGTTGCGGATAGCTGAGGAGATGGAGTCTGCCTCAGTTATCCACGATCACAAATCACTCTTTAACTCCATCAACAAAGTAACTTGCAGCACCACACCTATCACCATCATTAGGGGAAAGGACGGTGATCCAATCTCCAACCCCCATGAACAGGTTTGCAGATTTGCTGCACGTTTCTATGAGGTCTTGTGGGAGGGGAAATCCCTCAGCCTGGAAAACATCATGGGGCAAAATGAGTATGACCCTGCTGAGGCTGTAGTGCCTCAAATATTCACAAGAGTGAGTGGCTAGCTGAGGTGCCATCTGTGGAGGAAGTTCAAGGGTGATCTAGAGTCTGATAATAAAAAGCGCTGGGCAGAGATGATCTGCCAAGCGAAATGCTGAGGGAGAGTGGCATCTGTGCGCAAACTGCCCTACATTATGTCATCACAACAGTCTGGACCACTGGACGGGTTCTGCAGGATTGGAAGAATTTCCTGGTGGTCCCCCTCTTTAAGAAGAGAGAATCGCACAGACTGTAACAACTACTGCCATGAGGAAAATCGGTCGCATCTTCTGGCCAAACAAGATTTCAAACCCGGGGGACCTTTACAATTGAGACCAATTCTGGACACATAATGCAGGCATGTAACAAAGAGAAGACTCGGGTTGCTGGGACACGAGCTGAGAATGGAACCCGAGTCCATAGCAAAAAAAACCTGCCCAACGGTGGACAAGACAAGGGAAGAGACCACGGGGGGCAGGCCGAAGACTGCCTGGCGACATTAAAGACAAAACTAAAGACCATGGGGGTGCTGTCTTGGGGTGAAGCAGAGGAAGCTGCTAAAGACTTTCCGGCGTGGCCGTGGGCTTGTTGCGGCCTCACACTCCACAGGGAGCAAAGATGACTTGCCAGGAAAGGTCCCGGCAAAGGATTATTGAACGTCGCCTTGCCAGGCACGCTGAAGAGAGGCTTACGGAAGCCCCAATGTAGTTTCAGGCCAATGCAGTCCTGCACAGATGCAATATTCTCTGTCTGCTACAGGAGAGGTGTTGGGAATTCCAACAAGACCTACATTTCTGCTTTGTTGACCTGTTCAAGGCGCTATGATACTATCAACAGGCCAGGGCACTGGGTTGTTCTTCGTGTTTTCGGAGTCCCTGTATCTCTGCTCACAATAATTAAGGATCTTCATGATGTTGAGCAGGCTCACATAAAGCTACGTGGCTGGGAGTCAGAGCCATTCCCTGATCACCCTGAGGTGCAACAGGCATGTCTTCTGGCACCCACATTATTTAACATCTATTTCGACCATGTAGTTCGAGAAGCCTTCCATGGCTGTGTAGTGACGCAGTTCAGAGACAGAAGTAATAGGAGGCACCTTCTTTATTCTTACACACAATGGGGACTATACACACCCTACGTGGGTGTACACTTTATATATCACACACAACCATCTATTGTCGGCGGCACTATCTAGCTAGAACAGATGGCAGGTTGTCGAGCTATGGACGTCCAGCAATGGTGAGGACGGCGGCGACGATGGTGGCGAGACAACAGCATAGACCTGAGCTCTCGCTCAGGGCTCCCTCTTATGCTCCTGGCATGGCCTTGCTCCGCCCTGGCCACACACCCCTACTGGAACCTACTAGCAAGTTCCCGGGGCTTCCATATGGACCCCTCCATGAACTCTGCCCTAGTTGTCTTCCCCCTGTATATACTGTCACCTGCTGACGTGTGTACTACTGTACACTGCAGTTACCACTTTCAGTCAACAGCCAGCACTATCACTCTACAGCTGTACCAGTGGAATCTCCATCTGGTTCAGATACAATGGGAGGCTGATTGATGCCCCGGTGTGGTCAAGGGATGGCTCCCTACTGGTCAACTATGTTACATATGCTGATGATTTGGTGATTGCTGCTCACTCAGAGGAGGAGTTGGAGGTGCTGCTGCTGAACCTGGAGTGTGCCACTAAGAGGTGGGGCCTTACCGTCATCCCCACCAAAACTAAACACCTGCCTGGGTATATTGTATCATCAAACAATCCACCCCCTTAACTCCCCATGAATGATGGGACAGTTGTGGAGAGAGTGGAGAGTTTCTATACCTGGGCAGTGTGCTTATGACCAGCTACGGTTTGGCAGCTTAGATATCACTCGGAATCAGTCGGACGGCATTATTTGGCCCCGCAGTCAACCCACAGCACCACCTGCATCTGTCCCGTGACACCCTTCTACACCTAGCCTGGCACAGGAGTCAACCAGTGGCACCACTTGGTTTTGTCCCGTGACCTCCTCCTGAACCTAGCCTGGCACAGCAGTCGACCCAGTGGCATTCCACATTAACCAGCCGCGTATTCGCCCCTTTCCCACTTCCGTTTTTTCAGATTCTTACCCGAAATGAATCCACTCCCCTCATTCCAACTCTCACCGTCACCACCGCCACTACTACAGCTACTACTATCTACACCAACATCATCATCTTCGCCACCACCACCGACACCGAACTCCAACCACTGTGTGCCGTCCCTCTATGGCCTCAGCTGCACCCCCTCGGATCTGAGCCAGACGGGGCGCGCCCTCCTCCTCACCATCCTCTTCCTCGCCATCCTTATCACGCTGGCGGGCAACCTCCTCATCATCGCCTCCATTGCCTTCTTCCGGCAGCTGCAGACGCGCTCCAACGTCCTCGTCGCCTCGCTCGCCGCTGCCGACCTCCTCGTCGGCTCGCTCATCATGCCCTTCAGCGCCATGCGCACCGCCGACAACTGCTGGCCCTATGGCGACCTCTTCTGCCGCCTGCACACGTGGCTCGACTTCTCTGCCACGTGCTCGTCCATCATCAACCTTGCGTGCATCTCGGCCGAGCGCTACATCTCAGTGAGTGACCCGCTGCGCTACCGGCAGCGGGTGACGCCGCGCGTGCTCATCGCGATGCTCACCCTCTCGTGGTCGGGCCTCGCCGTTTACGGCGCCACCTTCCTTGCTGGCTGGAATGTCGCGGGCATGGAGGGCGTCATCGCGGCCGAGAGCTGCCCACACAGCTGCCGCGTCTTCATGAACGCCGCCACGACGTTCGCCAACGTGGGCGCCTACGTGGCGCCAATGCTCGTCATGGCGGCGGCCAACGTGAAGACCTACGGCGTGGCGCGCGACCAAGCAAGGAAGGTGCATGCCTCCGGGCCGCTTGATGCACATGGCCGGAGCCGCTGGGAGGCGATGAAGCGCGAGCACAATGCCACCAAGACCATGGGCATCATCATGGGCGTCTTCATCCTCCTGTGGCTGCCCTACATCCTGCTGGCATCCACCGAGCCCATGTTAGGCTACGGCACGACGCCGGCGACGTGGGAGGCGGTGAACTGGCTGCCGTACATCAACTCGACAGTGAACCCCGTGCTGCTCGCGTCCTTCAACCGCTCCTTCAATGGCGCCTTCCGCGTCATCCTCGGAGGCAAGGCAACCAGGCCCGGGGCACGCGGCACCGACCTCTACAACCTCCGGGACCGAGTGGGGTGATGGGAGTGTGGTGGTGGTGGTAGGGGTGGTGGAGGTGGGCCAGAGGTCAAGTTGATGATGGTGGTGGTGGTCTCTGGCCCCCAACTTCCTTCTCCTGCATCTCTCTCTTTCTAATTTCCTCCTTCGCTACGTCCTCTTTGGGATAAACTGACCATAGACTAAGCACTGCCCATACGCTCAACACTGCCCTTACTTTCAACACTGCCCATAGACTCAGCACTGCACCATAGACACAACACTGCACTATAGACTCAGCACTGCCCATCGAATCAACACTGCAACAATACACTCAGCACTGCACAATAGACTCAGCACTGCACCATCGACTCAACACTAAGCATGCGCTCAATACCGCCCATAGACTCAATACTGCTCCAAAACTCAACACTGCCCCATAGACTCAGCAATGCCTAGAGAATCAACACTGCGCCATGGGAAATGCAGGAATGCGACTAGTGCTACTTGTGAAATGCGTAGCACTAGTCGCATTCCTGCATTTCGCATAAATATGCTAAATTCCTCTTCATATGCAAATTCTTTTGTCAAGGCGCTCTTCCTCCTCCCTCCCAGCTTAAATAGACACTCCAAGCCTAGGACGTGT
The DNA here is from genome assembly GCF_015708825.2 of Lethenteron reissneri. NCBI lineage: Eukaryota > Metazoa > Chordata > Hyperoartia > Petromyzontiformes > Petromyzontidae > Lethenteron > Lethenteron reissneri. The sequence continues at coordinate 7,535,222 of NC_083837.1, forward strand.
CATTCAGACTCTGTCTTATCGACAGACATGTTCTTACCTGAGGACGGCTGCTTGCGTTGTGGCCGAAACGTCGTGAGAATTATTTTATTATGTTTTATTTTTATTCTTTTATTACTTCCCTTCTACGTGACTTTACTGAAAGAACCAAGAAGATGAATCCCTGCAGTCACGAAAGCTTTAAATCGAAACTCTCCATAGACTCAACATTACACTATAGACTCAACACTGCACCATAGACTCAGCACTGCACCATCGACTCAACACTGACCATGCACTCAACACTGTACCATAGACTCAACACTGCCCCTAGACTCAACACTGCCCCATAGACTCAGAACTGCCCATAGACTCAACACTGCCCATAGACTAAACACTGCCTATACTCTCAACACTGTCCATAGACTCACCACTTCACCATTGACTCAGCACTGCACAATAGACTCAATCGACTGCAATCGAAACGTCGTGAGAATGTTATCGTTGTATTTGTATTATTGTATTATATCCCTTCTACGTGACTTTACCGAAAGAACCAAGAATATGAATCCCTGCTGTCACGAAAGCTTTAAATCGAAAAATACTTCCCATTAACTCAACATTGTACCATCGACTCAGGGCTGCACCATAGACTCAATACTGCACCATCGACTCAACTCTCCACAATAGACTCAGCACTGCACATAGATTCAACACTGAACCATAGACTCAGCACTGCCCCTAGGGCCTAGACTCAACACTGCCCCATAGATTCAGCACTGCCCATAGACTCAACACTGCACCATAGACTCAACATTGCACCATAGACTCAGCGCTGCACCATAAACGCAACACTGCCCATAGACTAAACACTGCCTATACTCTTAACACTGCCCATAGACTCAACATTGCACTATAGACTCAGCACTTCCCATAGACTCAACACTGCACCATAGACTCAACACTGCAACATAGACACAGCACTGCACCATTGACTCAACACTGCACATAAACTCAACACTGCACCATCGACTCAACACTGCCCATGCACTCAACACTGCAACATAGACTCAGCACTGCACCATAGACTCAACATTGCACCATAGACTCAGCGCTGCACAATAGACTCAGCACTGCACCATAGACTCACCATTGCACCATAGACTCAGCGCTGCACCATAGACTCACCACATCACCATCGACTGAGCACTGCACAATAGACTCAATCGACTGCAATCGAAACGTCGTGAGAATGTTATTGTTATATGTTTATTATTTCCCTTCTACGTGATTTTACCGAAAGAACCAAGAATATGAATCCCTGCAGTCACGAAAGCTTTAAATCGAAAAATACTTCCCATGAACTCAACACTGCACCATCGACTCAACTCTCCACAATAGACTCAGCACTGCAGCATAGACTCAACACTACCCATACCCTCAACACTGCCCATACTCTCAACACTGCCCACAAACTCAGCACTGCACCATTGACGCAACACCGCCCATAGACTCAGCACTGCCCATATATTCAACACTGCACCATAGACTCAACACTGCAACATAGACTCTGCACTGCACAATAGACTCAGCACTGCACCATAGAATCACCACTTCACCATCGACTCAACACTGCCCATGCAGTCAACACTGCACCATAGACCCAACACTGCATCATAGACACAACACTGCACCATAGACGCAACACTGCCCATAGACTCAACACTGCACCATAGACCCAACATCGCATCATAGACTCAACACTGCACCAGAGACTCAAGACTGCAACATCGACTCAACACTGTACCATAGACTCAACACTGCCCATAAACTCAACACTGCACATAGACTCAGCGCTGTACCATAGACTCAGCACTGCACGATAGACACAGCACTGCCCATAGGTTCAACACTGCACCATAGACTCAACACTGCAACATAGACTAACCACTGCATCATCGACTCAACACTGCCCATGCACTCAACACTGTACCATAGACTCAATACTGCCCCATAAACTCAATACCGCCCCATAAACTCAGCACTGCCCATAGACTGAACACTGCACAATAGACTCAACACTGCACCATAGACTCAGCACTGCACCATAGACTCAACACTGCAACATAGACTCAACACTGCCCATAGACTCACCACTGCACCATCGACTTAACACTGCCCATAAACATAGCACTGCACCAGAGACTCAACACTGCACCATAGACTCAGCAATGCACCATAGACTCAGTACTGCACCATAGACTCAACACTGCCCATAGACCCAACACTGCCCATAGACTCAACATTGCACCATAGACTCAACATAGCACAGTCTACTCAGCACTGCACAAAATACTCAACACTGCCCATAGATTCAACACAGCACCATAGACTCAACATAGCACCATAGACTCCGCACTGCACCATAGACTCAACACTGCACCATAGACTCAACACTGCATAAAAGACTCAACACTGTCCATAGACTCAACACTGCACCATAGACTCAACACTGCACCGTAGAATCTTGTTTAGTCCCATAATTTGAACTGGACATACTTCATAATGTAGTCAACAATTGGGACATCGTCATTCACCAGAGAAGACGAAGTCAACTGCGTGTGCATTTGTGGTCATGACGGAGGCTCGTGAAGGACCCTGCTGCTACTGGTTAGTTGGAGGCAGTCTCCCCACTAGCAACGGCAACGGAAGTGAGAGGAGTGACGCTCACAACAACGAGCGGGGCGCCGGGCGGATACAATGTCAGCAATTTCAGCTATTTCAGCAAGCAATTTTAGCAAGTTGGTGGTGCATCGACCAATCATCTCAGTCAGTCAACCCATGGCACCTGCAGGGTCTGTCCCGTGACCTCCTCCTGCACATCACCTGGCACAGCAGTACAACCCATGGCACCTGCTGGGTCTGTCCCGTGAATTGCTCCTCCTGCACCTAGCCTGGCACAGCAGTACAACTCATGGCACCTGCAGGGTCTTTCCCGTGACCTCCTCCTGCACCTAGCCTGGCGCAGCAGTACAACCCATGGTACCTGCAGGGTCTGTCACGTGACCTCCTGCCAGCAGCGAGCCTATCGACACTTCACGTAACTGTCTCAAAGTGCGTCGAAGTCCGCGCTAATTTGGCCAGTGTATAAAACTGGCTCCGGAAGAAGACCATAATATCTTCTTGGTTCTTTCGGTAAAGTCATGTAGAAGGGAAGTAATAAAATAATAAAAATAAAACATAATAAAATAAAAAGACCCTAATAATTACAGGTTGGTCTCTGTTCTGTCACTACAACGTTACAGAAGATACTTAAATCGCAAATAAACTGCGAGCCAATAAGTAACAATCTCCTGCACCGTAAACAGTCAGCGATGATGAATGTAAACAAAATGTTTCTGCAGTAACCTGGATATATATATGTAGTTGAAGTGTATAGTGTACACTAGTGCATTGTGTAGTGTGTATAGTACTTTATAGTTTAGTGTATAGTGTAGTGTGTATAGTTGTTTACAGTGTAGTGTATACTTTAGTGTGTATAATAGTTTATAGTGTAGTGTATAGTGCAGTGTGAATAGTAGTTTATAGTATAGTGTATAGTGTAGTATGTATAGTAGTTTATAGTGTTGTGTATTGTGCAGTGTATAGTAATTTCTAGTGTAGTGTATAGTGTACATCTAATTTATCTCGCACCGTACATAGCCAACCGTGCCAATTGCAGGTGCGGGGGTAGGACAAGGAACTAAACACAACAACAACAACCAGTAGTTCTAAATAAATTAGTTGTCAATCTAGTATAGTGGTGTAGTGTATAGTAGTGTAGTGTATAGGAGTGTGTAGTGTCGTTGTTTAGTAGCGTATAGGGTAGTATCGTGGATAATAGTGTAGTGGATAGTAGTGTACATGAATGTGATGCATAGTGTCGTGTGTATAGTGTATGTATGTTAACTTATTTGGAATGGTACGTAGCCAACCGTGCTAATCGGAGGTACGTGGGGAAAGGACAATAATCCGAACACCACAACAACCAGTTATAAAGAAATGAGTTTGTCAATCTCAATGATTTAAAGTTGCATAGCTCCAGTGGCTACTACCTCTGTGCCACCACCACCACTCCGTGACTTGTCAAAAGCTTTTGACACCGCTGCCCATGATATTCTACTCACAAGACTCTGTCAATTATAAAATGTTCAGACGGTGCATCACAATAAAGTAGTTTAAGAGCCACCGCTAAGACTGTTCTCACATGGTGCGTCGTGATGACATTCACAAATTTAACACGTAGGAGGATTTTCCGACTAATATCATCTATAATACAGGTTTTTGAGGTTAGTGTAAATATATAAATGTGTAAAAACATAAATACGTGACAAACCTTACTAATTGGCTGTGTCGGGTGGTGACGAGTTTAACGACACATGTATATATTTACGCGATCTAACCCAACAAAAAAACCATGTATTTTGGACATCCACAAATGTTTAAACCCACAAGGTTCCGTGTCGGAATCAAAATCCGTTCTTATATTCACTGAACAATGTTGGACCTGAACCCTGAAATCGCTCGGCGTTAAATCAACCTTTGCTGATGGCACTGTCGTGCTGGTGTTGGGGGTCAACATCTCCGACACGAAGTCTAACAGAATTGCCTCCAACGCGAGATCGATTGCTGCTTTCGACGTTAAATTGTCGTCTCTAAAATTTGCTCCTAAATCTTAATAAAAAAAACAAAGATCTTGCTCTTTTATCCAAACGAAAATCCTGTTTTTCCACTCCCCCCCCCCCCCCCCCCCCCCCCCCACTTTCACATACTTACATGTATCGGAGACAATATCGTTGTACAGACGAAGCACTTTGAATACTTGGCTTTACTGATTGCATCTAAGGTTACATTCCGAACCCCATATTGATCACATGTCAAATAAAAAAAAATCTAATAACACAGAAGACTCTCGATTATCCACGTGCATGGTTAATCCGATTTGGAAGATTAACCACGCACCTCAGATTTTCACCTAAATTACTAACTCGTGGATGTGTCCCTTAAGCCTAAATTAATCATCTAAAAACAGTCATACATTGTGTTTTTAGACCGAGCAAATGTATTATTCCGTTTAATCTGAAATTGGCGCGACCGCCCCTACAGTACAGCCGTTGCAATATCTTTACAACAGTGGGTGGGCGGAGTTTGATTTATTATCATAATTGGCTGTGGCTCTGCTATCATCCACTTAGTGGCCAAGTCTTCTGCGCATAGAGATCTGTGCAAGGTGGTTATGTTTTTGGATTATACGTGATTTTGAATTATCCACAGCTGTCTTCCCCATCATTAGCGCAGGTAATCGTGAGTCTAATGTAGAGGTTTTTGATACGGCAAAAAACATTGCATTCCCATTTAGATTGCGTGTGCAAATTGTTGAAGCTATTAGTCTACCACGGTGTGACTGCTGTGACGCTGCTTACAGATCAGCTACTAACAAATCAATAAACAGACTAAACCCGCTTTAGCATTCCGCTCTTTGATGTGAATGTACCATGCAGGATCCACCATCGTGACTATCTTGGCCTCGTTGTGTGCTGCGTTGCACCGCTAGTCGAGTAGATAACCATGTGTTCAATAAACCCTCGGAGCCAGGATGACCGTCCAACTCCGATCGTCATGTATTGATTGTAACAGGTAAAACTGGTGAGAAAACACAGATACAGCATCTGTTATAATTCGGAAACACCCACACAATGAACACCACAGCATCAGAACATTGTTTCAGATAACAATAGATCCTGGAAGGACCAGGCCCCCACATTACCCCTGAACAACTAGACAAAGGCACAAGCTGGTGCGTTGCATACAGGCACATAGTGTATTCATCCCACTGCACCCCAAATGTACAGCATTACACTTAACACTAAACTGTGGATGAGATACTTCGTCATCACTCTCAGGATCGCAACATAGGCACAAGTCTGACTCGACCTACTAAATCACAAGTAACATCCACAATAAGGAAAGTCACAGGCTTCGTTACTAACTAGGCCTCGTATTTACTACAACAACTTAACGGCACCATAAAGGCATTTACATTGCTATAACGGTCATTCCAACATTACAACAGCATTTCCAATATTATAGGAATATAAACAACTTACAGATAATGCTTCTTAAGCTCCCACAATGGACAAGTGCGGCTGTGGTCTCACTGAGATGCGATGCGTGCCGCCATCTTGACTTATCTGTGTAATGGCTGACGCCCGCGTGGTACAGTGGAAATCTAACATCGTCACTTCCTGGTCACGTGACCAACATTAGCATCAAAAAACAGGAACTTCCTGTGAACGTACGCTCCCCATCTGCCGTGAGGCAAGACAGTGACCTCTACTTAAAATCCAATCTCCCGCCCTGCCGACCTCCGCTTCCCCAGGCGCACAGGCAAGTCTCGATGCATCTCCCTCTCTGAGTGTGTCAGGTTCACGCACCGTCATCCCTCATCATGGCATGGCACGCGGATGCCGGACTTCGGCGGGTGGCTGCAGGGCACGGGGCAGTGGACCGCGTTGGCGCATCGTGTCGTGGCGGCGGTTATTGGGTTTGTGCAGGGTGTCGAGCTAATACGGGAGCATCCGCTAATATTTCGGAATTTATTTATAAGTCTTTGCCTTCAAGGTCATGTTGTCTTAATCCGGTGAATAGTGTGTGTGTCACCACTAATGGCGGGAGTTGGAGGCAACACGTTTATTTAATAACTCCCCAACAGGGTAACTTCACTAAACATACACTGGTTCTACTGCTAAGTGATAGCTACACAGTTAACTATGTGAGTGGCGGGTTAACTACACAAACGGGTCAGTCAGCCTAAACGCTGCCTGACCCACGATGCCGAGCGAAGACCGAAGAGCGAAGACGACAAGACGCAGCGCCAAGGGTTGATTCCAAAGACGACTTAGAACGCTCCGCCTTCGGCCACGCCCCCTTCGAGACCTTTTCCGAAGGATCTCAACGGAGCATCACGTGTCCCTCAAGCCCCCCTCTCTACCCTGTTCCAGTCACGTGCCCTCTCGGGTTCACCCAGACAACCATGTCCTGACTTCCCCTCTCTCAGGCCACCACCAGGGCTATGCCCCCTAGGGCCCGTTCACATACCGTACTCACTCTGGCCCCAGAGAGAGGTTCCAAACGCACAGTAGCACTCTTATGACAGTGCCTGGCACGACCACCCGAGTGACACCCTTAACATCACTACATCACTCCCCCCCGCCCACCCGCTTTATAAAACACAGCCAACTCGGCTGTAAAATCCCCCAGATTTGAAAGGAAGAAAAACCAGACGTGCAAGATCGCGCCCAGCATTAGAGCAACGAGTGACACCTGTGTGTGGAGCAGCCATTTCCAAGTCAGTGTGTGCTCGCCCGTCACCTGGCAAGCCGCAATCCTGAAAACTTAATGTATACACACAACTCGTAAAAAAACCCCAGAGGGAAGAATATGAAGGAAAAGAGTTTCGAACAAAAAGAGATTAGAAAAGAAAATGGCAACAATTCGCCCGGGCCAACCCGACCTCCAGGCGGCAAGCACCCACCCTCCCCCCATGCATGTGGATCCCCACAAGCGACAACCATGGCAATGAAGAACGCAACGAGCGGCGGAAGACAAAGGGAGAGATAGAAGGGAGAACGAAGGCACGGCGAACGCGCCAAGAGCGTGCCAAAAAATAAAAAGGCTTGGCACAGCGAACACGCCGACACGACTCCCAGGCGGCAGTGCAATCCCATCCCCGCATGTGCGTCCCCACACGCGGCATGAGAGCTGCCAGGGTCAGCCAATGACCCCTCTGGCTCGCGCGTGAGACCACAACAAACGGCGTAGGGAAAATTTGCTCGCTGACCAGGATAATTTAAATGGTTTATCCGATTTAGAGCGTGTCCTTGTCGCCGGACCCCCAGACGGGGTGAGCATGGACTTGTTAGGGGGTCCCAGGGACAGGTAGAAGATGGCCTAACAGGTGCGGCCCCTCCCGGGAAGAAGAAGAAAGTCCGGCTGCTCCAAGGGCTCTAGGTGCTGGGGTCCTGTGGACGGAGAAGCAGAACTCCCCTGAGAAACAATCTCCACGAACACGCACCCCAGCTCATCGGGTGCACCGGACACACAGCCCTTGGGTAGGGGAGATGAAGGGATACCGTCCGGCTGACAAAATGGTTTAATTCACAACGAATGCACAAACCAGCGCCTGCGACCAAACTGGATGCGTACACTTTGTGGACTCTTAACCTCTATAATTTCCACGGGGCCCCACCAAGGCTTATACAATTTGGGGGACGTACCCACCAGAACTTGGGGGCAGTAAAACCAAGCCCTATCACCTGGTGACCATGTGGTCCCAGATTCCCGGAGACCAACCAGCCATTCGTTCGCAGCTTGCCGCAAGGCCGAATTTCCTCAAGAAGCTTCCCTAGCCTCCGACAAGCGCTTGAGGGTAAGGCGTATGGGGTTAGGCATTCTGCTATTTCCCAGCTCCGAGTTCAATTGAACCTCAATAGGTGAATCCTGCTCCCTCCCATACAGAAGGAAGAACGGCGAGAAGCCAGTGGAAGCGTGAGGAGCTAATCTGTATGCCGCAAGAACACCCGGAACGTACAGGTCCCAGTCAGACTGGTCCTCATTGACCTGGTGGCACAGCATAGATGTCAGAGTCCTGTGCAGACATTCCCCATGCTATCAGTCTGTGGGTGATAGGGCGAGGTGCGAACCTTTTTGGTGTATAACAAGCCGCATACCTCTTTGAGCAATTTTGAAGATGGTCTGTGAGAAGACGTTCAGGGGCTCCCTTACCCAAAACGTAACCGTGGAGGAACGCATCAGTAATCGCCGCAGCCGACGATACAGAAACAGCCACTTGAAACTCCGATCAAAACTATCACGTTGCCATACATAGCAGGCGTGACCAAAAAGATCTCTAAAATTCTAAACAAAAATAAGATCCAAGTCCGATTCAATACAGTACATAAAATCCGTGAACTAATTCCATCTGTGAAATATGTCATTCCTGACTTACAATACCCTGGAGTCTACAAACTGAGTTGCAGCTGTGGTGATTGTTACATTGGAGAAACGAAACGTCATATCTCTGATCGTGTCCACGAGCACAAGTCAGATCTGAAACACGGCAAAATTGAGACTTCCGCCGTTGCCGATCATTGCTACAACGCTGTGGGCTCTCATGAGATTGTCTTTCCCGAGACCAAGGTGCTCTGCAACACTCTTGGCTACCATCAAAGGTTTGTACACGAAGCAATCCAGATATACAAACACAGACATAATTTCAACCGTGATGATTGGTACAAACTGAGTAATCATTGGAAAGATGTTATTAACCATGTTAAAAAGATTTAACTACACATATTTGTCTTCTTGGTTCTTTCGGTAAAGTCACATAGAAGGGAAATAATAAAATAATAATAAAACATAATTAAACACAATTCTCGTGACGTTTCGGCCACAACGCATGCAGCCGTCCTCAGGTGAAGAACAGGTCTGTCGGAAAGACAGCATCTGAATGAACACCACCAAGCTTGGCAGCGTATATTTAAGCTGGGTTAGGGGGAGTAAGGGCGCCTTGACAAAGGAATTGCATATCAACAGCAGAGGAATTTAGCATATTTATGGAAAATGCAGATATGGGATTAGTCACTACTTGTGGAATGCGTAGGAGGTGGGGGAGGGGGTCTCAAAGCCATATTATGCCCGTGCATTATGTAGGATTAGCAGCAACAAAGGGAGGAGGTAGGGTTAGCAGTAATAAAGGGAAGGAATTTTAATAGTAAGGAGCTGCAGCAGCCAAACCACCACGTAAAAAACTAAAATATAAACTACATCAATATCATCAATATACTAAATATACTCTCCAATAAGCTGAGCTACTAACAGTAAGTCATACATTACAATTCTATGTCGCAAAAAATGTAATATGCCTCCAGCTAAACTTTTTCCTTACATCACACGGATCTACCCCGTACTATATTCTGCCATAGACAAGCCCAAAATTAAATTATATACTGCATTACTATACACCACCCTATACATTAGACTATACATTGTAATATTACACTATGTATTATTCTACACACCCTACTGTATACCACACTGCTGTATATTCACTATACAATTACGATACTATATATTACCTTATACATTATATTAAACATTACACTTTTATACTATTTATTATTATACAATCTGCTAAACATTATACCATTCAAAGTTAATTTATTAGGTATAGCCCTGTGAGCCATTCGGCTCTTGAATTGGGTGCAACCGCAACCGCAACAAACAAAAAACAAAAACATGAGCAAGAAAACATCTTAAAGTGACTGTGCAAACAGAAAATCCAAGAAAAGACAGCAAAATATTGCAGAAAAATCACCGTACACCAACCCTGTGCAAATATCCCAGTGGGATGCAAGTCAAACAACAACAACCACAAGACAACTTAGATTATGGCCATCAGTCTAACTCTGTACTACAACAAACAAACATGGCCAAACCAAAAAACTTTTCGAAAATCACCAAAATAAAGCCATAAAAGCAATGAAACAATGGTCATAGGAACTGTGACCGAATTTTCACAATAAACGACGTAAGCAACATGTACTACCAAACTCTGCAGCCATAGCTGGCTGCATGAGTCACTCCACAACAGTAGGAGCATCAGTCGGAGTATCAACATTTTTCAATGCACCTTTAAGATCAGCGCACTAAATAAAAACACAGATCATACTTTGCATATTTTGCAGCGATCATCCGGAGCGAAACATTGAATTTTAGGCCACTAAATTGCAGTGGCAGCTAGGGGTGTACAACTCCTCTAGAGCAGTTTTGAGTGAAGATCTCATAGGTAGTGATTCAAGTTGCAGTTTATTGGCAATAGCATTCCAGACCCTGGGGGCATCAATAGCAAAGGCCCTTCCTCCAGTATTTGTACGGCAATAGGGAATGTGAAGCTGGTAAATGAGCGAAGACCTTAGGTCAAATTTGTTCTTTGAAACCGAGAGGAGATCCAGCAGGTAATCTGCGGATTTTTTTGTAAGTACATCATGAATAAATAAGATCTGATGCACAAGCCGTCGAACATTGAGAGATGTTAAGCTTGACCCAATGTAGAGATCACAGTGGTGAGTGCTATATGGGCAGTTCAATGCAAATATTAAGGCCGAGTGATACATTGAGTCAAGCTTCTTTAGTACAGTACTTGGGGCTGATTTATACACGATGTCACAGTAATCAAGTAGAGGCAGTATGGTAGCTTTTATCAATTCCAAACGGAACATAGGGGGGAAGCAGTGCTTGTGTCGATACAGAAAACCAATTTTTATTTTTTTACCAATATAAATCAATGTGATCTTCAAATTTCAGTTTTGAATCAAGAATGACCCCAAGATACTTATAGATCTTGACTTGCTCTATTTGATAATTATTTAAGGAATGTAATTGGGGGAAAATAACTTCCTGCTTTAGTCCCAGTGAGAAGCATAGCACCTTGATTTTGGAGGTATTCAGGACTAGTTTAAGAGCAACTAGATGTTGCTAGCCATTGACCGTCGCGTGAAAGGTACTAAGAGGAAGCAACAAAATATGTCAATGGAAGAGTGGTGTCAGGGGACTTACAGCAGAGCAAAGACTCCATTCCCTGCGGAAAATGCAAAAGATATATAGTCAATGCCAGTGAGTGGACTGCGGTCTGAAAGTCACCGTAAACGTGAACACAATCAGTTAAGATCCGAAATGGTTTATTACATCCTTCCAATGATTGCTGGCTACCATGAGAGATTCGTTCATGAGGCGATCCACATATACAAACACAGAGACAATTTCAACCGGGAAGATGGATTCTGGCTTAGCAATCATTGGAAGGACGTAATAAACCATTTCGGATCTTAACTGATTGTGTTCACGTTTACGGTGACTCTCAGACCGCGTTCCACTCACTGGCATTGTATTCTCCGCAGGGAATGGATTCTTTGCTCCGCTGCAAGTTTCCCTTCACTACTCACCCATTGACATATTTCGTTGCTTCCTCTTAGTATCTTTCACACGACGGTCAATGGTACAGTGTATAATAACAAATAGTATAACATTTATATGCTTAATACAATGTACAAAGTAATATATAGTATCGTAATTGTATAGTCAATATACAGCAGTGTGATATATATTAGAATGGGTAGAATAATACATAGTGTAATATTACAATGTATAAGGTATAGGGTGGTTTATAGCAATACAGTATATAATTTAATGTTGGGTTTGTCTATGGCAGTATATAGTACGGTGTAGACTCGTGTGATGTAAGAGAATAAAGTTTAGATGGAAGAATATTATATATTTTTTACGACATAGAATTGTAATGCATTACTTACTGTTAGTAACTCAGCTTATTGTAGAGTATATTTAGTATACTGATGATACTATGTAGTTTATAGTTTAGTTGTTTACGTGGTGGTTTTAGTTACTGCAGCTAAATACTATTAACACTCCTTCCCTTTATTAATGCTACCCCTATCCCCTCCCTTTGATGCTGCTAATCCTGCATAATGCACGGGCATAAGTAGTACTAATCACATACCTGCATTTCCCATATCCCTTCCCTTTGATGCTGCTAATCCTGCATAATGCACGGTCATAAGTAGTACTAATCACATACCTGCATTTCCCATAAATATGCTAAATTCCTCTTGATATGCATATTCTTTTGTCAAGGCGCCCTTTTCCCCCCTTCCAACCCAGCTTATATATATGCTCCAAGCACGTGTGCTGTTTCATTCAGACGCTGTCGCCTCGACAGACCTGGTTTTCACCTGAGGACGGCTGCTTGCGTTGTGGCCGAAACGTCATGAGAATTGTTTTATTATGTTTTATTTTATTATTTTATTACTTCCCTTCTACGTGACTTTACCGAAAGAACCAAGAAGATGAATACCCTCTTGGTTGACAGACGTTACCGATGTTCAAAACTTGGATAAAAAATCGACGTTCAAAACCTGGATAAATGGCTCATGATCGTTTGCCAACAAAGTCTGCGCATACAATAAAGCTATACCACAATCAGCCTTGTTGGAGGGGACCAACAGCATCCCTTCCATGGTCGTTTCCCATCGAGTTATTTTTCAAGCGCAAGGGAACGAGCATCTGTGCACCAGGGGGAATTTTAACGGTTTGTCTGGCCAGCGCTAGGACCGATGCATTAGCTGTGTGGAATTGAGTAGGCAATGACAGAAACGCCATTCGGCAGCCCGACGGAAACTCAATGCAGCCTTGATCCACAAGGATCTTCAGCGGCATTTTCCCTAGAAAATCGGTCCCTAACAGGCAGGGTACGGCTAGAGACGTTGAAACAAGTACAGGACCCATTAATCGAATGTCACCAATGCAGACTGTAGCCGATATCTGACCAATAATCCCTAAGAACTGTCCATTCACGGCAAAACATGGGACGTTAACGGGCCAAATGGTGGACGATTTTGGTGGCAAACAATTAAAAATCATTTCCGAAATGATGGTCGCAGATGCGCCGTTATCAACAAGCACTCACACCTCCACACCCTTGACGGTCCCGATAACAGTGGATGATCCCGCCGCCTCGGCGATAACACGGCGGCCCAAGGCTGACAATTGAGCAGGACGCCGTGGCCAACCATCGCCCACAATAACCCGGCCGACACGCGACGCACTCCAACAAGAATGCACGACCCGCGATTCCGAACCTGATGTATGAGGTAACTGCGAGGGCTATGTGTGTGGTGCGCCGCGACTTGCCTGAGGACCCAGCGGAGAGAAAAGGGGTCGACGTGTCCCAGCAGGCCGCACCTGAAGCAGACGACCGGATCGTCCTTCTGGCGAGGGAAGGTTCCCTTTAGTTGGTCCCGGCCACCTTGACGACTCGCGTCCGCCTTCCTCCCCTTTGCACCGGGAAGGCAAGCGCAGACTCAAATATTTTCTCCGTCCTCAGGTGCTGCATCGTCCTCGGAGGGTTCCGATGCACGCGGCCACGTTGGTGTGTTGCTGGGTGTTGAAGTGCACCTCCAGGTACCGCGCGACCTTGAGTGAAGACAGGTCGTCCTCCTCCGTGGCTGGCATCACATCTTGAAGTTCTTGAGCCAGCTGTAACATTATTTCGAGGACCAGTGAGTTTCTCCCCACTTGGTCCATCCCGGGATATTCCGATTTTGCCAGCGCCAGAAGCGCAAAGCGGAAGGCGAGGAGCGTCTCGGCCTCCCCCCACCTTCACGTGGTGAACTTCTGGTGCTTGTTTGATGGAGGAGCAAAAATCGCCCCCATCTGAGCAGGGGCTTGGGACAGCATGGACTTGTCCTCGTCCGGGATGGCATGGAAAGCCGCCAAGGCATCGTCATCCAGCGCTGTGGGACGCGCCCACAGCGCCTCATTCTCCGTCCACCCCGAAAGATCGCAGGCGGCGGCGAAGCGGCGTCGGAAGGCTTCCCAGTCGCCACTCCAAGCCGCAAACTCCCGGACGAACGGAAGCCTCTTCTTGAGAGCTAGGTCACCTTACAGAACAAGGTCGGAATTTTTCTTCTAAATTATTAAAGGAGGTGTGCGACTCCCTGGATACTAAAAAGATCCAGACATCGCCCTACCATCTCCAGACTGACGGGATGGTAGAGCGCTTGCACAGTACGTCCATGCTGTGCCAACAGGTTATCGAGGCACAGTTCTTCTTCTTCTTCCTAGCGTTGTTCCCGCTGTGGCGCAGGGTCCGCTTTTCGGCATTGTCTTCTCCATTTGGCTCGGTCCAGGGCATCTTCAGGGGATGCGTTGACCGTCTTCATGTCTTCCTTTATTCGATCCATCCATCGCTTCTTCAGACGTCCGCGTGGACGGCGGCCTTCTGGCACAGTCTGACTGGGATTTGTACGTTCCGGGTGTTCTGGCCGCGTATAGGATGGCCCCTCACGCCTCAACGGAGTTCTCCCCCTTTTTCCTCATGTATGGGAGGGAATGTGATACCCCCATGGAAGCACAGTAAAGCGTGGACCTGGGCAAAAAGAAGGTCGCTGTGCCCATGCCCATGCAGCTTACGATCAGGCAGCTGATGGAATCGCGGGAGGCGTCTCGGGGAAATTCAGCCAAACGGAAAGCCACCAATGATAAGCTTGTGGGACTCCGTGAATCCAGAAACCCATGGACCGCTTCTTCTGGGTTTTCCCTGTTCTTCCTAATGTATGGAAGGGAGCATGACCCACCAATTGATGCACAGCTCAAGCCACTACAAAATTGTAAAAAGATATTGAACCCCATGCGTCTTACCGTACAGCGTTTGGCAGAAACTAGGGAGGCGTCTCGGGGGAACTCGGCCTTACGGCAGGTGGCCAGCGAGCGGCGCGTCAAGCCCCGCCAGTCCACAACTATATGGACGCCTAGGGACCTCCCCGAAATTACACAAACCATGGCAGGACCTGGCCGAAGTGGTAGAGGTGAGGAGTCCGCAGTGCGTGCGGGATCAGTGTGGCCGCCACCGCTGGTTTGTGTACCCGTCGCGGCTAAAAGTTTTTTTCCACCTGCCGTTAGTCTTTCATCTCCATTTCCCGAGGGCTGGGTGTCTGGTCAGTCCAACGAGCTGGGGCCCGCGTCAGCTGATGTCCTTCCTCAGGACAATTCTATGGTTCCGCCCACAGGGTCCAAGTGCCTAACGCCCCCAACGTCGCCGGTAGTGCCGGCACGGGGTGGACGGGGGAGTCCTGAGCTGCCATCGCCCGACCCCCCACTGCTTGGCGGTTCTTCGCCTCGGGAGGTGCCGTGCTCATCGAGTCGTCTTCCGGCTGTTCCTGGAACCTCCCTCGCTTGACGGCCCGGCATCAAAGACTTGGGAAAAGACGTCTCGATTCAAATGACGATCCTCCGGCGTCTAAGTGCACCTACACCCGTGGTCCGCGGGCGCCGCTCAGTGCCAGATGGGACAATGGCTGATGGCTGATCCGGGATCATCTTGTGCTCGGGCGCGGCGTCACATGTACAGGGTGTAGTGTGGGCTGTCCGGGGGGATGGGTCCGCCATTGTAAATAGTTGCAACTTTTGTTTCCCCTTCCCTCCAGTCCTGTATATAGTGTAAATATTGCTTTATTCTTGAATTTAAGCTTTCGTGACTGCAGGAATCCATACTCTTTGGTTCTTTCAGTAAAGTCACGTAGGTAGAAAAATAATAGATCACGACGTTTCGATCGCAACACGAGCATTCGTCATCAGGTTCGTTATCAGGTGGGACAACCACAGCAAGAAAAGACTGCTGAAGTAGGCGAGAGGTTTGCCGTGGCACGAGGTTATATAGGACTTGGCAGCAGGAGGGAGAGAGAAGTGGGGGGGAGGCGGGGCAGAAAGTGGACCCCGCAGCACCCCTTCCACTTCTCTCTCCCCCCCCCCCCTACTGCCGAGTACTATATAACCTCGTGCCACGGCAGATCTCTCGCCTACTTCAGCAGTATTTTCTTGCTGTGGTTGTCCCACCTGATGACGATTGCTTGTGTTGCGATCGAAACGTCGTGATCTATTATTTTTCTACATACGTGACTAGAGTATTGTTTTATTTCTCTTTCGGGATTATTCTTTATTGTTGTTATTGTTCTTGTTATGTTGCGTTAAAAGTTGGAGGACCACACGTTGCATGGGTAATACATGTCGGTCAGCCGGGATGGCTGAGTTTCATAAAGGGGGGTGGGGGGCGGTGATGTCGAGACGTAAATAGCGTCTCTGCGGCGTATAAGCCGACTACAACCACAACTGTTGAATGAGTGTGCACTTACCTCTCGAAGGGTGGCCAACGGAGACGTGGCAGGGAAGCAGGCCCTACTGAGCAAGGTCCTATCGGGCAATGCACTATCAGAGTAATGAGAGCTCGGGGTCAGCATCTACATCATGAGACCTCCTTTGCCAGTACCAAAATATGATAATAGGGTTTTCCCCTTTTTTCTGGCAACAAAACAGGTGTTAAGATGTTAAAACACCAAACTGAAACCTTTTACAAGGAATCATGTCTGCATTTTGTTGCCAGAAAAAAGGGGAAAACCTATTATCATATTTTGGTACTGGCAAAGGAGGTCCCATGATGTACATGCTCATCCTCCAGCTCTCATTACTCTAATAGTGCATTGTCTTTAGGCTGTATGCCTTTTGGCGTTCTCTGGTCTCACACCGTTTGTGACCAGGCTCAAAAGAAAGCTGTCGCTGGTGTGGCTCAATCAGTTTCATGGACAATGCATATTTTATCAGAGTATGTTTTTTGTTTGCATTCTGACCACACGCATTGTGGTTAATGCAGACATGATTCCTCGTAAAAGGTTTCAGTTTGGTGTTTTAACATCTTAACACCTGTTTTGTTTGCCAGAAAAAAGGGGAAACCCCTATTATTATGAATTGAGCCGTTTGGCTTTGATTAAAAAAAAATGGCTTTTTATTTAAAAAATAAAATCCCCAGATGCCATCACCAAATTGCTAGAAAAGTAATAGTAATTTGGCAAGCATTGGCTGTAGGGCCTTCATGAAATGTTCTTGAAAACCTAATTTTATATTTGGCTGGGTAAATATTTGTTTTAATATTTTAATTGCTATCATTGGGGCGTACGTGACAGCCCACTGTGTGAATGTGGAGAGCAGTAAATCTTGGCGTACATCGTCTCCGGCTGTGAAGTCCGTCAGGGCGTGCCGGGCGGATTGGTCGTTGCCCTGCACGTGCTGGAGGAGAAGGGAGGCTGTCACGTGGCTCTGTAGTTACGTGGGCGGACGTCCACTCACAATATAACATTGACATACATTTGCATTTATTTAATTATGTTTGTGTATCTGGTGCTCTGTGTAAAAGTCACGTGTAAAAGCATTCACTAAATAAATTGAAATTATTAATTGTAAAACATTCAATATCAACAATAACATTATTGGTGTGTACATTTCAGTCCAATAACGGATCAGCTTGCTGGAGTTAAAACACCTCACTTGTTTATTAAAATGATAGGTAATCTCAAATTCGAATTACCACAAAGTTAAAGGTGCAGCTCTAAAAGTGCTTACACATACCACTGCTGGAGGAAGGGCATCCAGTAGAGGGAGCTCTGGAGAGCCGCTTTAGAGGGAAATTCTGGCCGACTCGTCCACACTGTCCAGATGTCTTAGAGAAGATGGGAGTACCCACACTTCACACCACCACATGCACCTGTGGTGTAGCCATTTACTGCTGGGTGGACAGAGGCAGTGGGGGACTCAAAGACATTTTCCCATCGATGTCAAACATTGTACACAAAGTTCAGGCCTGTCAGTTTATAGCTCAAATGCTCCAAGAGCATCAGTCAGTTGTCCTCAAACCCCATCAGATGAGGCTGTAGACTTCACCAGAAAGGAGTCTCTATTACTGTATCAGCTTATATCTTAGTGACATAATCAGACGTATGTAGACATAGTAATATCCACAGAAAAGAGGCATAGGCGGTTCAATTTCAAGCCCATATTCTGCTATCCATTGCTAGTCACAGCGACACGTGCACAGTGCCGTCATTTATAAGGACGAGACCAAAGCACTAAGCCACATCATTCCAACTGGTAGCGTTGTAGTGTGTTATAGGCTTTATTTTTAAATGGGATTAAACGCTTGGTAGTGTGCCACGTGATTTTTTTTATATGGGATTGAAAACGAAACCAGTGGCATCCTATTCCGGTCGGAACGGCGTGGCTCAGCGCTTTCCTTGGCGAATGTCAAACGATCACAAAACGTCCCATCGAGCTTCACTTTGGGGTTATGCGATTGAAAATCACAGCGGCTGCATGCGATTGTGTGGTGGCGGCAGACAGAGGCAACCGGTTCCACGTGGTGCTGCGTTTGGCGCGGAGCGCTACAAACTCTGGGCGCGGGGCAGCAGTGGAGAGGCCGCTCGCTCGCTCGCTCGTCTGCCGCTGTTTGCTCCACGCCGGTCGTAAGTGCCAAACGTGGCTCGCCATGGGGCTGATTCGCTTCTACGCGAGTCCAGAGCGCGGCTTGTGGAGCAGGAAGATCGTGAAGAGCGCGGAGGCGGCCGCCTCGCTGGAGGCGGTGAGCGGCACCGCCGCCACGGAGCTCTGCTACAATGTGGAGTGGGAGGGTGAGTGAGGCAGCTTCAGCAGCAGCAGCAGCCATGGTCAGTCCACTGCTGGATGTGAACGCCTGCCACAGAGATGCCACCACGCGGTACTGTATTCTCCACCACTCGGGAGACAAAGGCGGCCCGGTGTGGTGCTGTCCACCCACCCCTCGTGTGCCGTGCCGGCCTTCGTAGGTGCTACTCGCTAGCAGCACTTGCCCCGACAGTCTGTGAAGGCTACACGGGGATCATTGTCTTTTTATGCACACAACACAACTCTTCCAGTACGTCTGATTAACTTATACAGTACAAGTCTAGGTCACAGACACACGTGCCCCGTATAGCCTTAACAGCGCCACGCTCGCACCAGGAACTCATTTGAGGCTGAGTCGACCTAGGGAAGGTCCAGGACCGGTTCAGATAATCGCCACCGGTGTTGGCCGTGAGCGGGAATCGAACTCGGGTCGCTGGGTTCGCAGTGCAGCGCGCTAACCACTACACCACCGCTCCCCACAGACACGAACATCAATCGGGTTGCACCCCCCCCCCCCCCAATCTTCTGCTTTGAACACAACCGGCAGAAGTGCGTGCGAATGGTGGACCGATTAGCACGGTTGGCTATGTACGGTGCGAAAGAAGTTATATATACACTACAGCCGTGTTAATCGAAGGTGCGAACATAATCTGGTGCCATCCGATTTGGTCGCTCCATCTCCTCTTCGACGCGTGCCATTCCTTGGCCTCCACTCCGTCACTAATGTTGACCATCGGCCACCACCG
Source organism: Lethenteron reissneri (assembly GCF_015708825.2). Lineage (NCBI taxonomy): Eukaryota > Metazoa > Chordata > Hyperoartia > Petromyzontiformes > Petromyzontidae > Lethenteron > Lethenteron reissneri. Next base: position 7,555,081 of record NC_083837.1, read on the forward strand.
TCCCTTCTCTCCAGCGGTCCTGCCCAACCCCCCTTAGGGTCCTGAACTTTGTCAATGTTGTCTTCACCCTGCGGATGTCCTCTAATCCACGTGCGCCTCTTTCTATCAGCATCATTCCGAGCGTGCGTCTCTCCGTCACCTGCCGAGGAGATGGAGCGATGAAATCGGCTCGTGGCAGGGGCTAAGGGGGCATTGCCACACCGCAGGATCGTGAGAGATGGTGGCGGCTTGGGGAGACACGGTGGCGAGATGGGTGCCATGGTGGCTAGGAGATGTTAACTTCCTCGCCTGGTATACAGCAAATCGTGGGTTCAATCCCGACATTGACGATGCCTGCTGTGTATTTAGAGTTTGTGTCTCTTCTCTCCCCTTGGTCACGTGGATTTTTCTCCGGGACCTTCGGTTTTTCCCTCCACATTTAGAAGCATGGCTTTAGAGTATCTGGCTTGGCTGCTGCTATAAATGTCCACGTGATGATGGGCCACTTAGTTGAGCTGTCATTTGTGGCCAGGTCGCTTCTGAAAAGAAGCTTCAAAGCTCAGTGGGGCCTTACCTGGTGATGTTAAAAATAGACCTTCATCCAGCAGTGGATTCACCAAGGCTGGTGATGAAGGTCCCAGGGTGGCACGTGCCGTCAGTTTTTTATGTTGTTTGGCAGCACCGTGGACGCAATGTTCCTAGACGATCTGGGCTCTCTGTTTGCGGATGGAGAGTTGCATCAATTGTTCCCGCACTGCACTTTGAACCGATTGAGTGATTGGCCACGGCTGACATCAGTGGCGAGTGCTATTTAAATCGATATTTCCCCCCCCCCCCCTTCAACTTTCATTCACCAGCGTAGTGAAGTACGGTCAAACAACCCCCTCCCCCCCCACCATCAAAATGTATTGCCTCGGGAGACCCTCATCCAGCAGTGGATTGTCCAAAGGGCTGAACACATCTTTAGTTTATTGTGCTCAACCGTTATGTATTTAAAGGCGATTCTGACCTTTCCAATGAAACTTGGTAGGGTTAAGAATGTGTCTCTGAACGACTGACTGTGATTGTAATGCTGTGGAATCCTCCCCCCCCCCCCCCTTCACGGTCACTGTCGCACAGGCCCCGAGGCGCCAACGGCCGAGGAGAGGCGCAAGCTCCTCTGGCTCTTCCACCCCATGCTGGGCGGCCCGGCCGCGTCGAGCCAAAGCTGCCTGAACCCTGAAGGGAACGACTGCCTCATCGAAGTCGGACCCAGGTCGCGTGTCCACCGGGGGCACGACGGCCGTGCCAGGCCCAAGCTAACCAAGCAAAAGCTTAGAGGGGGCCCCAAGCAGCTCAAGGGGCATCCACATCCGTGACAAAAATAGGGGTGCATCGAATAAAAGGGAAATTCCATCCTCAAACTTAGCGAGCTAATTCATATAAGACGCCAATTACTGTAATCTGCTTGTCTGCTTCTCTCATCTCGCCACGTGTATATGTCTGTCTCTGTTTCCCTCCTGTCGCTACAGCTATATCTCTTGCCTCTATCTTTTCTGTCCTCTCACTTGCAGTTTATCAGTTGAAGGGGACCCTGAATATAATCACTGATTAGGGCTGGTGCCATCACAGCCAAGTTCAATATTCTCGGTGCTTTAGAGTCGTGTATTTTACTGCGTCTGGGCCGGCCTCCACGAGGCCACCCAGGCCCCTCGAGCCCTTTCATCCTCCTGGAATGTCACAACACAACTTGGGATTGGCCCAATGCCACGCACTCGCCTTCGGCAGTACTTTTTCAATCAAGAGTCTGGTTGATAACAGCTGGTTGGTGTCGAAGTCAATTCCTGCCAGCCAGTATCAACCAGAATCACCATGGGAACGCATTACATTGGTATCAGCCATATTATTCGGTGGCAAATCCACTTTTCTGGCTAGGTCCCCATGCCCTATTCCTGCCTTGAGCCGGGCTGTGGTGGCTCCGCTGCACGTGGCCTGTAGTCCAGCGCTGTGTCGGCACTAGCAGGAGGTGTCCCTTATTCCTTGCTCCCTGTGGTTACGGAGATTTTTCTCCGGGTCCTTGGGTTTTTCCCTCCACATTTAGAATCAACTTACGTTTAAAATATTTGGTGACTATAAAGTTGCACATAAGCCACTTGAGCTGTCATTTGTGGCCAGGTTGCTTCTGAAAAAGAGTTATATACAAGTACCTGGTAAAATACATAGTTTAGTTTAGAAAGCGTTACAGCAAAATGTAGACTAATCTCTATCTTTCCCATTTGTATAGGATATTCGATTTTAACAATCCAACCACAATACCAGGTTGGGAATGTATGTTGAACTTATTTCGCACCAACCGTAGCCAATCGTGGTTTGAATTGACCAGCTGTAATGGGTACGTGACCTTGATTTGTGCCTTCCCCTGTGAATGCGTGGCTGCGGTCTTCGTGACGTGTCGGTTCACAGGCTCAATTTCTCCACCGCTTGGTCGACCAACGCGGTATCCATCTGCCACTCCATCGGGCTGCATCACGTGAAGCGAATTGAATGCTCGCAGCGCCATCTCTTCAAGGTGCATCCCTCTCAGTGGTGAAGCTGCTGCTTGTGTTTTAAGATTCGATTTTAACTTTGTGGTGGGTGGGGCGGCTCGTCAGGGTGATGCCGTGTCGTTGAAACTGAGCTGGCATCGCTGGGACTCGATGGTCGATGTCAGCCGCACGTGAATACACATTGCTTCTCAAGAGTAATCATTAAAATGTATAAAGTACCCTTAAATAATCGAGTCAATCTCCTGCCCAATCCCCCTTAGGATTCTAAATATTGTAATTAATTTCACCCTGCGGATGTCATCTAATCCACGTGCGCCTGTTTTGATCACATTCCGAGCATGTGTCTCTCCGTCAACAAATAAATTACGGTCAATTTAATTTTCTTCGAATCATCACAACTTTGGAGAATAACAGTATTTTCCGTACATTGCCATATATCCATTTTTTGGGGGATCTGGCAGAGGAAAGATCTGGCAGAGCAAAGGAAGCATTGGTGAGGTGTGGTGGTGGCATCGATAGCTTTGGCCATGATGATATCTTGATCATGATGATTTAAGTAGCGTCACAATACGATATCCAAACTTCTTGGCCAGTTGATTGCTTTTATTCAAAGATGAGTTGCGTGTGTGTCACCCATACCTCCTGGTAGTGTCTGTCATGCACAGGAGTTTCGGTGCGTTCCATTGTTTTGCGCCTGCTCCGGTGTTCGTGGTTCACGGGGATCTGCGCCTTGCGTCCTCCCTCAGTGTCACCGGTTTGGTGCTCTAAGCCAGGACGGCGGAGTAGAATGCCACCAACCTGTTCATTCACTTCGGTCCCAGAGTCAGAAAAAAACTGGGAAGATACCATCTGGTCGTGCAGCTTTTTCAGCTTGGATTGGCAGCTACTGCATCATTTATTTCTGTACCTGGTAGGGGTGGTAAACATTGCCACTGTGGAAACAAAGGCGACCGGGCATGGTGTTGGCCACCCACTCCCTTCGTGTGCCGTGCCGCCCTTCATAGGTGCTCGCTAACAGTGCTCGCCCCAATAGTGTTTTCAGGCTATATGGGGGTCTTTTGCCTTTTGTGCTGTGGCTGCTGGTGAATGAGCACATTGTTGTGTAGCGGCCCGGCTCAGCCCATGGCAATGCAGCATCTTGAGACGTGGTCGCATTTAGACGCTGTATGAATACACACGTTGTGTAGGGCGCGGGGCCCGGGTCACATTGAGTGCCGCCGCATTTGCTACGCCGTGCAGTTTGCTGCAGTTGCTCATCGAGCAGTTTCAGGCATTGCACACAGAGATTGAACGTTGCAAGTGTTTCATAAACAAACGGCAGCAAGTTATTCCGATTGGGCCATCGGTGTCTCGTCTTGAGATGCAAGAATCCATTCAGAAATTGCAAAACGATGCGACCCTTCGTGTTAGAGAGCTACTTCTGAGATCCTTTGAAGTGAGCTGTGGCCCGCTCGTGGATATTTACGAATGTATTCGGTTTTTCGTGGACCAGAGTTCACTTGAAGTAGTGGCCATCAGTTACCCACCCTGCCACATGACAGTAATGTTCATCACATGACGAGCCGGTATTTTTTATCCTGACAGCCGTAATTTAGCCAAATTAACAGCAGAACCGATTTTTAATTATGAGGTTTTTTTCCTACAATCATTGTGAACGGGCTGAGACCAGCAACTCGTTCCACTTTAGAAGCCGGTATAACCGCGTGAGTCCGGCACGCGATTAGCCTCCTAATCCACCCGGCCACTTCTGCGCAAAGCAGCTCCACTACCGCTTTTTCCACTGCACAACCGAGCCGCGGCGGGTCAGTGCTGGGACCGGCACTGGGTTGCTGTTCATCGCCGAAGCCGAGCCGTGCTGATCAAATCTCACGCAACGAACGTGCAGAGATGCGCGTAGGCAAATGCGTCGTTGGCCTCGCTCCTTGGCCCTGTTTGGCCCCGAATACAATTCCGACGCCTCGCGAAGCTGGCGTGTCACGGATCGGTTCCGCCTCGGCACGCGCAGGTCCATGGCGAGGAGGCGGTGGGCGAGCAGGCCCGGCGCGTGCTGGCGAGCGGCCTGCACGACCGCACGACGGAGTGCGTGTACGACCATCCGCTGGGCTCCTTCGCGCTCAGCGTCCGCACGGAGCCCGTGTACTGACGTCGACGTCCTGGGAGAGGGACGCGCCGCCCTGGAGAGAGCCAACCGCGAGCTGGGTACGCTTCTCACCGCAAGCCCCATACAGTCGCTCGTTCTGGCTCGCAGGCCGGGCGCTCGGTCAGACTGCGCCGTGCAGGGACGACTGCCACTGGGGGTGCCCTTTCTCTTGTTTGAGATGACATTCCATGTAAATAGATTCCTGATCTGTAAAGCGCTGAGATGCCCCGTTCTTAAGGGCACTCTCAAAATCACGTTATAATTATGTATTTTTCATATTGATTGTGCTGATAGTGCAGCAGAGTTGCTGCAGCTGGATCACCGGCGTGCTCAGACAAGCACGTTCCAGTGACCCCTGCCAGTGTCAGGGCCTTCGCTCCCCCACACAGGGGATGACTCTGGATAGCATCACGTGACGAAGTCAACCAGGCATCCCTTCTACTGGCACCTCACAACGTCATAACGCGCTGTGGCTTGTGTGCCGAGTGGGTCAGAGGTCAGAATAGTGAGATTGCAACGCTGAGATCCTGGGTTCGGACTGAGGCAGCTGCCTGTGAGTTAGTTGATGGGCACTGCCCCTTCGTAGCGTTAATACCATGAAAAGGGCCATTGCCAAAAAAGTCGCTTATTGATTACGTTTCCTTACAAGGCCACAGTGTTATTGACGAATGTGTTGCGTTTTTTGTTATTTGTGCACCACTGCCAATTTCAGCAGTAACATCACAGAATATAATTTGTTTCATCATTAAATTCGGGAACCTACCATAATTTGACGTAATCCATCTCTGATGGTTACATTCTCAGTTTAATTGACATGCGACAAACATTGTCTGCAGGGCATATCAAGGTATCAAGCAGTGTGCACAAGTGTAGTGACATAAGAAGGGAGGGGCTGCTGTAGGCTCTGGGTTCCCAGGTGGGTCCAGACGCGTAAGCCTCTCGGCGCCAGGCACTGGGTTCCCAGGGGGTCCAGACGCTTTTAAGCCTTTGGGCGCCAGGCGTTGGGTTCCCAGGCGCTTAAGCCTTTTTGGCGCCGCCAACGGCGGGGGGGGGTTGTGTGTGCTCTGTGGGATGTCTGGTGGCGCACACGGCCCCACCCCTCGTCGGACCAGGCATAAAAGGAGAGCTCCCTGGACGATCGGGGCCCAGTTGTAACTCAAGACCCAAGACCCACGGCCAGCCATCTGAAGACCCTGGGATGCTGTGAGAGCCAGTGGTGGGACTCTGGAACTCCCGACTCTACGCCTTGTGAGGGCGAGCGTAGCCAGAGTAGAGTATCTAGAGTATCTAGGCTGTGTAGCTAGGCTGTGTACCTAGGCTGTAACAGAGTATCAGGACTGTTGGAGTGTTGTATTGTAATAAAGAAGTTACATCTACAAGTGTCTCCGGAACCCGTTACACAAGTAATAAAGGATCGATCCTGAATGTACGTGGCGCGAGGTGTTTTAGCGAGGACAAACCTAGAATCGCTCCTAAGTCTGGGAAATGTCCTCGGCTCTGAAAGGCACTCAACCTGGTGCCGGTCGCTTTGTTGCTAGGGACACCCAAACACGTTTTAGTTGCTGTGACACAACGGCCAACGGCTACCTGTGACCTCTCCCGGCTGTCTGTGACCTCTCCTGGCTGCTTGTGACCTCTCCCAGCTACCTGTGACCTCTCCCGGCTGTCTGTGACCTCTCCCGGCTGTCTGTGACCTCTCCCGGCTGTCTGTGACCTCTCCTGGCTGTCTGTGACCTTTCCCGGCTGTCTGTGACCTCTCCGGCTGTCTGTGACCTCTCCGGCTATCTGTGACCTCTCCCGGCTGTCTGTGACCTCTCCCGGCTGTTTGTGACCTCTCCCGGCTGTGTGTGACCTCTGCCGGCTGCCTGTGAACTCTCCCGGCTGCCTGTGAACTCTCCCGGCTGCCTGTGACCTCTCCCGGCTGTCTGTGACCTCTCCCGGCTGTCTGTGACCTCTCCTGGCTGTCTGTGACCTTTCCCGGCTGTCTGTGACCTCTCCGGCTGTCTGTGACCTCTCCCGGCTGTCTGTGACCTCTCCCGGCTGTCTGTGACCTCTCCTGGCTGTCTGTGACCTTTCCCGGCTGTCTGTGACCTCTCCCGGCTGCCTGTGACCTCTCCCGGCTGTCTGTGACCTCTCCCGGCTGTCTGTGACCTCTCCTGGCTGTCTGTGACCTTTCCCGGCTGTCTGTGACCTCTCCGGCTGTCTGTGACCTCTCCCGGCTGTTTATGACCTCTCCCGGCTGTGTGTGACCTCTGCCGGCTGCCTGTGAACTCTCCCGGCTGCCTGTGAACTCTCCCGGCTGCCTGTGACCTCTCCCGGCTGTCTGTGACCTCTCCCGGCTGTCTGTGACCTCTCCCGGCTGCCTGTGAACTCTCCCGGCTGCCTGTGACCTCTCCCGGCTGTCTGTGACCTCTCCCGGCTGTCTGTGACCTCTGCCGGCTGTCTGTGACCTCTGGGCGGTGACGTGGGCCAGGCCTGGCGCTGGATGAGTGGGACCTGGATTACTACACGCGACTGTTCCGCGAGCGCGTGGGCCGGAACCCGACGAGCGTGGAATGCTTCGACATCGCGCAGTCAAACAGGCAAGCGAAGCCAGCGCCGGCACAAGTGATTTAGTTGGCATACACACACACACAACAACCACCAATCGCCACTAAGTGGCTGTGACATCATCAGGGCGGTTGTGCCAGCCTTGGTGCACTTTGAGGCCACATGAAGTGTCGATGCCTCACCGGCCGGAGGTCACGAATCAAACCCAGGTGCCGTGGGTTGACTGACTGAAATGACTGGTAGATGAACCACCTGTGGCCCCCTACTGTGCCAACCTGCAAGTGCTTTAGCCGCTCCTTTGCCCTCCGCTGTGGTTGGAGAGCTACTGCCTCCAACTGTCCAGTAGCGTCCTTCACGAGTCTCCTACGCACCACACCTGGCCACCTTTGTCTTCCTAATGGCGATGTTTACACACCGTACCAGGTACTCATTTGAGGCCGAGTCGGCCTAGGGGAGTGCCCGGACTGGTTCAGATAATTGTCACTGGTGTTAGCCGTGAGCTGGAATGGAAGTCGGGTCGCTGGGTTCGTAGTGCAGCACGCCAACTGCTACCTTACCGCTCCCCACGGTGGTACATACACGCACAGATCTCCATCACGATTTTAATCCAAGCGAGGAGAGACGCGCAGACACACACAAATCCCGTTCCTATAAAACATTGCTTATGTGGCCTATCCCATAAATTAGCTGCCAATCAAAGCCATCCGCGTGTGACTTTAGGTTTCCCGTAATGTGGGCCGTTTAGTTTGCATCAGCTTTTTCATGATCAGATTTGCGCATGAATTACATTTCATAATGATGCCACTTGACACCGCTATTGTGTCACTTCCTGTGACATAATTTATCCGTGTCAACCAAAAGCTATTTTTCCGCACGGGTCGTCCAAAATTTTGTGGATATTCCCTGGTTTGTGTCCTGTGCCTGCTCGTACGGCTAGCGCCGGGAGACGCCATCACGCCTTTACGTGACTCCCCACCTCCTGCGTCCCTCCGCAACCCCGCGACCCCTCACGATCCCGCGACCCTGTGACCCCGTGTTGTGCAGCGAACACAGCCGCCATTGGCTGTTCCGCGGCCGCCTCACCGTGGACGGCCAAGCCTTGGAGGAGTCGCTCTTCGACATGATCATCGGCACTCAGCAGCACAGCAACCCCAACAACGTCATCAAGTTCAGCGACAACAGCAGGTCGGTTGGGGCATCACAGTCTGAGCAGCATTTCCTTATCCCACGGTGCTCTCGGCATCGCACCAATAGCACTCGGCCTCTGTGCGTTGTGCAAGAAACCATGAGCACTTCCTGAAGACATGTATTGTGGTGCATCAAAATAAATTGGAGTAAATGTGACTGCCTGACAGCAGCAGCAACGGTGATGTAGAGGACAACTTGGGAATCGTGTCATCCTGATTGAGACTCATCATTGCAGTGTGGTCACCAATGCTCACTGCTGCAGACTGGGAGCCAGAGATGTGGAGTCCCCACTGACCACACTGGGGCACTCTGGCTGGGCTCATGTCAGCAATGATCGAATCTCTTAAGTGATGAGAAAATACCATCGCAACGGAATAATAGTGCAGGCGGACAGCCAAGAGAATACAAGGGTACGCTGATTAGGTTTGTAATGATTCACTCCTGCTGATGATGGTGTTGCTGCTGCTGATCAAGTTACCAATAATGCAGATTTTGCTGGTATTTTTATTTATTGTTATTATGCTTTGTTTACCCAGGAGGGCCTCGGTAAGTCTCGAAATTTTCTTCAGGAGGGTCCTGCTAGGTTGTCGTCGTTGGGGGCGATGTTGCAGCTGCTGTGTAATTTGCAGAAACATGTTCAGGATTGGGATGTTTGGCGAACAGCAGTTACATTGAATGTTGAGTGTTTTGGCTATGGGAGGGAACTGAAGAACCTGGAGGAAAGCCATGCAAAAGAGGGGGAGAGAATAAAAACTTCACACACGAATTGAACCCAGGCCCTGCTTGCTGCATCACACTGGTGTTTGTGACTTTGACACATGTGTGTGCGTGAAGCTGGCGTGTTTGTACTCGTGAAGCTGGCATGTGTGTACGCGAGTAACCTTAGCGCGTGTGATGCTGGCGTGTGTGTGGTTGACGCTGGCGCGTGTAACGCTAGTGCATGTTGGTGTGATGCTGGCGTGTGTGTGTGGCACTCGCGTGTGTGCGTGTGATGCTGATGCGTATGACGCTGGCATACATGACGCTGGTATACATGACGCTGGCGCGTGTGACGCTGGCCTCGTGTGCGTGTGACACTGGCGTGTGTGTGCATCTCGGAGCGCAGCGCCATACGCGGAGGGGAGGTGCGCTGCCTGGTCCCCGCGGAGCCCGGCGCGCCGAGTGCGCTCCAGGAGACGCTCACCACACGGCACGTCATCTTCACGGCCGAGACTCACAACTTCCCCACAGGTACCGCCGCCTCCTTTCTCAGTTCCCTCTCGGTGGCGATCCAATCAACGGTGCGAGCGTCGATGCGTTGATGCTCGTCTATTGGCTGAAGACGTTTCAATTGATAGAGGACCGCAGAGAGATATTGGTTCCCCAGTGACTGTGAGAGATGCAATTTGCTGCTTAATACGAACACTTTATACAAGTACCATTATGTCTGTCTGCGACGGAGGATTGGGTTCTCCCAAGATCTCCACGTTCTTCCCCTTCCCATAAAGCAATCATCTCTATTAATCGGCTTTCGTTCCTCTCTTAAAGCAACCCCCAGACCATCATCGTCCTGCTACTCCCTGCCCCCCAGCTACGACCAAGCCTACCCCAACCACCATCACTACCCCTATCACTACTCCAGCCCCTATCACTACTCCAACCACCATCACTACTTCTAGATTTGAAGCTTTTGTGACTGCAAGGATTCATACTCTTAGGTTTTTTCGGTAAAGTCACGTAGGTAAAAATTTTAAATTAATAATTATTGTACTTTTATTAATAATTATTTTACTTTTATTAATTAGAATTATTTACCTACGTGACTTTACCGAAAAAAAACCTAAGAGCACCATCACTACCCCAACCACCATCACTACCCCAACCACCATCACTACCCCAACCACCATCACGACCCCAACCACCATCAGATGAGTGGTAAGGTCCCAAGCGCTGACTCCGTGGCTGCCGTGCCAGGTGTGGCGCCGTTCAGCGGGGCCACAACCGGGACGGGCGGGCGGATTCGCGATGTGCAGAGCACGGGCCGCGGCGCCCACGTCATCGCCGGCACCGCCGGGTACTGCTTCGGCAACCTCCTTATCCCCGGTGAGTCGCTGTCGGCGACGGTGGCCGACCTCCTCCTGCACAGCTCCCATGCACGACTCCGGCACACCACCGATGTTGTGTATGGATGGCGGTGCGTGGTCGCGTGTGCGAGTGAGTGCGCCCCTCCACGTGCGCTTGCCCGTTCCCAACCGCGCGTTTCTCCGTGCACTTGAATCCCCCTGTCGTGGCGAAGCCTCCCTTACCGGGCTGGTTCTGCCAGCTTGTTGACGTCAGATACAGACGGATTCGGCGTCTCCCAGCTCCGCTTGTGGGCGAACGAGCGGCTGGGGCCCGCGCCGAGCATTCGACGGCCAAGCGCGGTTATTTATTTATTTGTGTAATTGTGAGCGTTGGCGACGTTGCCGTGGTGCAGGGCGACGTTGCCGTGGTGTTGTGCGGGCGTTGGCTATTTGTGTGCCAGCGTCGCAACGAGGCCCCGCGATCTTTGACTCCCACCGCGAAGCACACGGCAGGCAGTACTCGTGTTTCACGGTTATTGCGACCGCGGTGCTAACCGCGCCGGCCGGCAGGAGTAGAACCGCGAGCCCCGTAAGTAGCAGCCGGGCCGCGCCACGACCCCCACGGGGGGGGGGGTCTGCGATGCTGAGCGAGCTGCACGGTCCGTGGGCCAGGGTACGAGCTGCCCTGGGAGGACTCCTCGTTCCGGTACCCCGGCAACTTCGCCACCCCGCTGGAGATCGCCGTCGAGGCCAGCAACGGGGCGTCGGACTACGGCAACAAGTTCGGGGAGCCGCTGCTGGCAGGTTGGTTGGTCGGTGGCCCCCACCCCCCTGGACCCCCCTTGCAAGGCCCCCTTCCCAGGGTCCCCCCATGGTGGCGATGGGCACATGGAGCGAGTGCTCGAATTCCCCCCACCACCGGGCCCTCCCCCCATGTGTGATCCTATGGCAACCGTAGTTTGATTCCTGGTCACGGCCAACAACAGTGACGATAAAACTGAACTGGTCCCCTAGGTCGACTCAACCTCAATGAGTATCTGGTGCGGTGTGTAAACACCCGGGAGACAGGTGGCTGGGGATGGAGCTAGCCACTCACCCCCTCACGTGCCGTGCCGGCCTTCCTAGGTGCTCGCTAACAGCACTTGCCCGCAACAGTCTGTTACAGGCTGTATGGGGGGATGTTTTGTGTGTGAACTCGGTGACCCCTGTTGACCCCTGATGGCCCCTGATGACCCCCATGTGCTGCACACAGGCTTTGCGCGCTCCTTTGGGCTGCGCCTGCCGAGCGGCGAGCGTTGCGAGTGGGTGAAGCCGGTGATGTTCAGCGGCGGCATCGGAGCCATCGAGGATCGGCACGTCGGCAAGATGCCGCCAGAACCCGGTGCGTCCTTCCCGCTCGGGCGGGAGCCTCGCTAATCGGACCGCGGGGAATCTCGCGGGCGGCCTGCAGAATGCCGCGATGTGGTGCCTAGCGTTTAGCATCGCTTACTCGGCTTTGCGTTTTCCATGTTTTAGATCCTGATGGTGTTCGTGAAGTAACAAACTCGTTGATGACCGTGGTGATGATCAAGGAGCTATTGCCCATAACTCATTGAGTGAAAACATCTTAATATGTAGAGAACTGCAGAGCGAATGTTGGCTCATCGTGTGGCAGCCCTGTAGCTCGTACGTTGAACTTCTTTTGCGCCGCACGTAGCACGATTAAGCGTATTAATCGTGCTAATCGGAGGTGTCCGTGGTTCCTCAGCGATTGTGAAATGCCATTGGCATAAATGATGACGCTATATAAAACTAATCATATAATTGCAGTTGACTCACTTTGAACCGATCTCTATTTGCACCGGAAGTGCGTGGACGCGCAGCAAGGGAACGATACAATTGTGAAGTGCGGGGAGACCGGTTTCGCGAGAATTGCCGTGCTCTGATGAACGGCGACGTGCCGTGGTCACGCAGGCATGGCGGTGGTGAAGATGGGAGGCCCGGCGTACAGAATCGGCGTAGGAGGAGGGGCAGCCTCTTCCGTCGAGGTGAGAACAGGAGCCAGCACCACCGCCGTTTTCGTCACACAAACGGAAGACGCCCCACAGGCGATGGGCGCCGCTCTCGTACCCCTGCGAACCCCGGCTCCCGTGGCCCCCGCCCGACTTTACAGGTTCAAGGGGACAACTCGGCGGAGTTGGACCTGGGCGCGGTGCAGCGCGGCGACGCGGAGATGGAGCAGCGAATGAACCGTGCCCTGCGTGGCTGCATCGAGATGGGTGGCGACGCCAACCCGGTGCTGTCCATACACGACCAGGGTGCGGGCGGCAACGGTGAGACGCCCGCAGGGTAACCCGGCGTGTGGCGCGGTGGCGTGAGCCGGTGGCGGCGACGATGCCCGTTATCCATCAAGCAACCGGGCCATACTGGGGCCGTGCTGAGGCTGCGCGGCTCTGGAGGGCGCCAAGTTTTTCGACTGCAGAACCGAGCCGTGCCGCCGACTTTGTCACGTGATTGATGAGTTTGAGAAGCATGCAGGTGACACAGCGATGCCGCGTTTGATTGCTCACCCATTGGCGTCGCACGCAACAAACGAGTCGAGATGCGTGCAGATGACGCGGTGCGCAGGCCGCAGACAAACGGATAACATTTGCACGTCGGAGTGTTTTTAAACGATGAAACGTAACAGCAATGCTAGCGTGCTTTCCATTTCAGGAGCAATCGTGCCGATAATGCGCACATTGGGGACTGTGATGTCATCTTGATGTGCAAAGCATGCTGGGACTTTTTTTTGGTTTTCATCTCGGAAGACTCCTGCGAATAAACGTGGAACGTCGGGCCTATGTCGGCCCAACGGTTCCAACCGCACGCCAACGTCGGCCCAACGTCGCGCTCGAACCGGGTTGTTGCGTGCGAGAGATCCACACTGAAACGTCCTCTTTGTTTTTTCTCCTGACGAGGTGACGCCAGACGGCTCAGTTGAACTCCCCGTGGGAGGGATCCCCCCAGCTAATGAGATGGATTCGGTTTCGTTGCAGGAAACGTTCTCAAGGAGCTCGTGGAGCCCGCCGGAGCCGTGATCCACGCGTCCAACTTCTCGGTGAGAACCCAGTGCCGTGCTGTGTCGGTGATGCTGGGCAGGGCGACTACGACTGCAGTGTGTGAAGGGGAGCGGTGGTGTTGCAGTTAGCGTGCTGCGCTACGAACCCGGCGACCCGAGTTCGATTCCCGCTCATGGCCAACACCGGTGACGATTATCTAAACTGATCCTGGACCTCCCCTAGGTCAACTCAGCCTCAAGTGAGTACCTGATGCGGTGTGTAAACATCGCCACTGGGCAGACAAAGGCGGCCTGGCGTTTTGCTGGCCATCCTCCTCGTGTGCCGTGGCATCCTTCATCGATGCTCACTAACAACACTTGCCCCAACAGTCTGTTAAAGCTATACGGGGGATCTTTGTTTTTGATGGAGGTGATGATGACGCCGCTGGTGACGCCGGTGGTGATGCGGATGGTGACGACGGTGGTGACGGTGGTGGTGATGCTGATAATGGTGACCATGGTGACGACGACGGTGGTGACGACGGTGGTGACGACGGTGGTGACGACGGTGGTGACGACGGTGGTGACGACGGTGGTGACGACGGTGGTGACGACGGTGGTGACGACGGTGGTGACGACGGTGGTGACGACGGTGGTGACGACGGTGGTGACGACGGTGGTGACGACGGTGGTGACGACGGTGGTGACGGTTACCATGGTGACGTCTGTGCAGGTGGGGGACCCGACGCTGAGTGCGCTGGAGCTGTGGGGCGCCGAGTACCAGGAGAGCAACGCGCTGCTCGTGTCGCCGGGCGGGCTGCCCGCACTGCGCCGCCTGTGCCGCCGCGAGCGCTGCCCGCTGGATGTCGTGGGCACGGTCACCGGCGACGGCAGGGTGCGTCGCCGGCGATTGTGCGGACGAGCTTCGCCACTCGATTTTGCCTCGCGAGGGGTTCGTAACGCCGTCGCCGTCGCGCGGCGCGCCCAGAGGCGGCCAACTTGAGTGGCGGACATCTGCCGAGCCGGCCCGGGGACTCCCGTAGATCGACTCGGCCTTAACTGGGTAATCTGGTGCGGCACGTAATCTTCAGCAATGGGGGAGACAAAGGTGGCAGGGGGCAGTGCGGGCCACGTAGACGTTCGCCAGCAGCGCTTGCCCCCAGCAGCCCGTGAGTATGTTCAACTTCTTTCGCACCGGACGTAGCCAACCGTGATAATTGGAGGTGCAGGGGAAGGACAACAAATTAAACACAACAAACCGTTCGAAAGAAATGAGTTTTCATTCTGGCATAAATTGCATAGCTCCACTGGCTTCTTATTATTGGAAAGAAGAGCATTCCAGACGGCTTTTTAAGTGTATCTGAAAGCGGTCAATGCAGTGACCCTCTTTGTTAGATCGTTAGCCAAAAGCTGCTATGAGGATGACTGGAGTCGCTTGATGGTTTACACTCCTTAACTAAATCGGCAAGGTATTGTACTTCATTTGTGGCAAGCACTTTAGTGTAATGAGTGCTGAGCTGCATTGGCTTCCGGCAGTCGGAAGCCAATGGAGCTCGGCTATCACCGAACGGACATGGTCAGAACTTGCAGTACCCATCACGACACGGGCCAAAGAATATTGTACACGCTGTAGCTTGCTAATGATTTTACCATACGTCCCATAGAGTAGCGAGTTGCAATAATCGAGCCTTGTAGATACTATGTATCGTAGGGCCCTGATATGATCATTGCAGGCCCTCACTGTATTTTGCACGTGGTGATCAAACGACATTTTGGTCGAGTATGATGCCGAGGCTCTGTGACCGCCACACCCGACCAATGTTTTAGTGTGAGCCGCGCGTGGGATCTCCGTGGATGGCGGAGGGGGCGGCTCGTGTTCGTGAGCGGCGCTCGTTCTCCCGGTGGCGTGCTCCAGGTGGTGCTGGTGGAGGACCGGGCGGGGCAGGGTGGCGGTGCCGGTGGTGCAGGACGCGGCCCGCCCCGTGGACCTGCAGCTCGACTGGGTGCTCGGCAAGATGCCCCGCAAGGTACCCGTCTACCGGCACCCAACGAACGTCGAGCAAGCGACGGATTGCGCAGGTGGAGTGAGTTAATGGCCTCAGCCTGGCTCGCATAGAGACCCACAGACTCACACAGAGACACACATACTCACATATGTATGTATGTATGTTGAACTTATCTCGCACCGCACGTAGCGAACATTCGAGGTGCGGGAAAGGACAACAAACTAAACTCGCAGAGAACTACAGACTCGCATAGAAACCTATTGACTTTTGCATAGAGATCCATAAACGATAGACTTGCATAGATACCCACAGACTGGGTTCTCAATTGTAGTGAGTATTGTAGTCTCATCCTGGACACCAATGCCTGTACACAAAAAAAACCATTCACGTTTAATTAGAACTTCATTAATCTGCGGGAGCGGGGAGACAGTCACGCGAGGGTGAGGGAGCGGGGAGACGGTCACGTGAGAGTTCCCTGCGCCATGTTACCTGGCTGTGCAAAGGAGTTCGTGATGGCGCACGAGAACGTCGCCCTGGCGCCGCTGCATCTGCCCGATGGTCTGAGCGTTCGTCAGGCGCTGGAGCGAGTCCTGCGCCTCCCGTCGGTCGCAAGCAAACGCTACCTCACCAACAAGGTACGGCGTCGTCGTCGTCATCGTCGTCAGCATAGCTATTGTCTATTGTGGTAGATGTTCACATATCTGACCTGTAGAATTTCACATCTGACCTGTAGATGTTCACATATCTGACTTGCTCACAAGTCTGCCTCTACCCCTATCCATGACGCCGCACTGCATTGCGTTTCCTCGGAGACAGCAGGGTGGAGTGGTCGGGTTGTTCCATCGTGTTCCCTTGGGCCTACGAACCACGACCGCCACAGACCTGGCCTGTCGCATTGTACTATGGCGGAGGCTGGGACGGGGACAGTGGTGAGAGGCGGTGGGGCACTGCCGTGGAGGGGTCTGTAGACTAATTTTTCTGCGCCTCTTCTCCCCCCGGTGGCTGTGGTGCACGGCGCTGGCAGGTGGACCGCTCGGTGACGGGCCTGGTGGCCCAGCAGCAGTGCGTGGGGCCTCTGCACACGCCGCTGGCCGACGTGGCGGTCGTGGCCCACTCGATGTGCGGCACCGTCGGTGCGGCCACCAGCGTCGGGGAGCAGCCCATCAAGGGCCTCGTGGACCCGGCTGCCGGGGCCCGCATGGCGGTGGGGGAGGCCCTCACCAACCTGTGCTTCGCCCGCAGTCTCCGCCCTCAGGGCAAGTTGGCGTCGCCTGCTTGCGGCCTGGGTCTCTGCTACTGGGGCCCAGTGCTGCTCGATCATCGCGACTCACAGAGCCAAATAAATCCCAACTGTGAAATGTTCTTCTCGTTTTCACACTGCCACTCAAAGTACCCAAAACTTTAATACTCAAACATAGAAAAAAAAATTCTATACAATGCGAAAACTATAAACACGATCTGTAGTTTACAATTTAGAAGCAAGTTGTGGCAGTGAGTTGTTGTATGCAACCAACTCGCAACAGAGGCGAGGAGGGCTGTGGGTGGGGGTGGATCGGCCACTGAGCGGCACGAAGTAGGGGAGTCTGTCCCAGAGAACGGCTTTGGTCGACCTGAACCTCCGTGTAACGTTCGGTGTCGGTTTGTGATCCGTGCTACCAATCAGCCTCAAGGCCATCGGGCCAAGCTGATTTGCGCGCAGGGGAATGATTATTTAACTTTGATTTGACATTGATTTGCGACTCGTACAATATGTTCCATTCCTTGTGCGACATGGTTGTTTTTTGCGACATTGCTGTACTTTATTTTATTTGTTTTGGTTTTGTCATTTCGGTGACCCAGGTCGCCCTTGCAAATGCAACTCTTTTATGCTGGGTCTCTTGAGTCCTTGCCTTGGTCAAATTTCACGATGGGATACGTTGATTCCATTCGCCGTGCCGTCGTATTGCGCGTTCGCGTCGTCTGGTTTCCACTCGACGTCCTTCCTAGCATTGCGTTTCTCAAAACGATCCTAAAGTCTGCGGTGCATCCGACATGCCCTGATGCCCCTTCTCACCCGGGGATGGTGATTCGGCGCCTCCATTGTTTGCGTGGACGCGTGGTCCGCAGGACGTGAAATGCAGCGGGAACTGGATGTGGGCCGCCAAACTGCCCGGGGAGGGCGCGCGCCTCGTGGCCGCGTGCCGGGCCATGTGCTCGTGCATGCGCCAACTCGGCATCGCCGTGGACGGTGGCAAGGACTCGCTCAGCATGGCCGCCCGTGTCGGCTCCAACACCGTCAAGGCTCCCGGTGACCGCCCTCCTCCCCTTCCTTCTCTCCCTCCTCCTGCTGCCTATCATCATCCTCCTGCTCCTCCTCCCTCTCATCATCCTTCCCCCTCATTTTCCCTCTGCTCCTCCTCCTGGTCCCTCTCCTGCTGCTCCTCCTCCTCCCTCTGCTCACACTCCTCCTGCTGCTCCTCCTCCCACTCCCCCTCCTGCTTCTCCCCTGCCTCCTTCCCCTGCCCATACGCTGTGTGTCTCGTGCTGCGGTTCCATGAGTGGAGTCCACGGGAGCAAACTGTTGGCGCAAGTGCTGTTAGCAAGCACCTCTGAAGGCTGGCACTGCACAAGAGGGGGTAGGTGGCCAGCACCATGCCTGGCCGCCTTTGTCTCCCCAGTGGTGATTTTTACACAATGTAATCATTTGAGCCTGAGTCGCTCTAGGGGAGACCCCAGACCGGTTCAGATAATCGGCACTGGTTTCGGCTGTAAGCGGGAATTGAATTCGGGTTGCCAGGTTCATAGCACAGCGCTCTTACCACTACGCCACTGCTCCCCTTCACTCGCCCACTCACCCACCCACCCACTCGCTCACCCACTTATCCACTCACCCACTCACCAACGAACTCGCTCGCCCTCACACTCACCCAACCGCACACACGCACACGCCCACTCACCACACTGCAGCCGACCTCCCTTCTTCCCTCGCACCACTCCACTCTGCAGATCCCTGCCATCGTCTCTGTCTCCCCAAGCCCTGACAATCGTAACCTTGCTCAATGCAGGACACCGATTACCTCTTCACTATTACATCTTAAGTTAGTGCTGTTTGTTGCCGACCACTTGGCGTTTGGGCCCCGGGTCAGGCGACTGAGATGGTAACGACGCTGGCTGCCTCGTCCGTGTGTGCGTGCTCCCAGGTGACCTCGTGATTTCGGCCTACGTGGGCTGCCCTGACATCACGGCCACCGTAACCCCAGACCTCAAGAGCCCGGATGGCGAAGGTTCGCGTTGGGCTCTCGTGCGTGCGGAGGGGGGGGGGATCCCTACTGTTCGCTGGAATTATCTCAGAAGCTGTCCAGGAGTTTGTGGAAATCGGGGGCCGTCGTGTAAATTGTAATGGACACATCGGTCGTATTAATATTATTACGTGGGAAAATATCCAGGAGTGAAAACGGCAAAGTTGTTAGACTCCAGCCATGGTAACCGCACGGGAGCCTGCGCTCGGCGACACAACAAAACAACAACCAGAAGGGGACGTGAGGAGGGGACGCTGGAGAGTAAAGCAGGGGGATTGGCACAGCGGGAGGAGGAGAGCTCAGAGGCGCCTGAGACCGAGCGAGGCAGCGACGCAGGCTGAAGAGAACCACGGACGATGACCTCGTCGCGTTACCTGCAGAGTGACGAGACGGATCGATATCCGTTCGCGCTTCTGGAGGTCACCCGAAGCGGGGCCTCGTTAGCGAGAGATGAGGCGCTGCTTCCAACGCCCTGCGTTAGAAGGCGGCAGCCCTCGATGTTGGCGCCTAGCCGCTGAACTTCTTTCTGTGCGCAAGGATGCAGTGTAATACCCCCGCAGATTGCTCGTGGCATGCTCCAGTCAGACTCTGCAGAGGTTCATTGCCGTCCGGTCGTTCGCATCATTGCGTTGTGCGAACGATAACGGAATGCCGAAGAGTGGGAAGCTGTATCAGGGCGACGTCCATGGCGGAGCGTCGATGATCCCGTGACATTCAAAAGAGAGTGGGCCACGCGTGCCGGTGTTGGGCAACAGCGGCTTGGCATCCTGGCTGCCTGCCGTGGAACTCCAGCCAGAATCAGAATACAGTGGAACCTCGGTATACGTCGTTAATTCGTTCCAGAAGGTAGGACTTATACCGAAAATGACGTATACCAAACGAATTTTTCACATTAGAAATAATGGGAAAGGAAATAATCCGTACCAGAGGAAAATAAATGATATTTTACGGCATATTATACATTAATGGGGTTGTATAAAATAATTTAGTCACGTGGCGTGCCTCAACCCCGCACGTAGCACGCGCCTCGACCCGGGGCTCCACCCTCCATGAGGGCAGCCCCCCATGCCCCCCGCCCCCCGCCCCTCTCCCGCACGCTTCCCGCCCCTCTCCCCCACGTACCCCGCCCCTCGCCACCCCGCCCCTCTCGCTTTGTTTCAGTCGTGAACGGAGCACACACGGCTGTAACGCGGTGACTCATTCCGACCCATACAAGTTCTAGCAAACGCGTCGTATCCCAAGAAAGACGTCGTATCCCAAGAAAGATGTCGTATCCCAAGACATTTTTTTCTCGAAAAAAAACGACGTATACCAAATTCGACGTATTCCAAAGCGGTCGTATACCGAGGTTCCACTGTATTCATTGTGGAGGAATCCAGTGAGCTATTAAGTAATTTTTTCACAACGCCAAGAGCGCTCGCGGTCTGATTGAACGTTGCAGGGGGTGGGGAAGTATGGCCGTGCGGTCGTGGACAGCTTTGTCGGCTGGCGTGTGCGTGCAGGCGTGCTGCTGCACGTGTCCCTGGGGCCCGCCAAGCACCGGCTGGGTGGCAGCGCACTGGCGCAGTGTTACGGGCAGATCGGGGACTCGAGCCCCGACATGGATAGCCCGGAGACGGTGGTGGCCGGCTTCAACGTCACGCAGGAGCTGCTGGTTGGTGAGTCGCCCTCCCACCCACTCGCTCCCCCGCTTCCCTCACCCCCACTACCCCCCCTCGCTCTGATGTCTGTGTGTGTGCGTGTCTTTGTGGGGAGCGGATGTGGAGTAGCGGTTGGCGCACTGCGGTTCGAACCTGGCGACTCGAATCCGATTCCCCGCTCTTGGCCAACACCAGTGACGTTTTTTGTGAACCAGTCCTGGGCCTCCCCTATGTCAACTCGGCCTCAAATGTACTTGGTGCTATGTGTAAACATTGCCGCTGGGGAGACAAAGGCGGCCGGGCGTGGTGTTTGGCCACCCACCCCCTCGTGTGTCGTACCAGCCTTCATAGGTGCTCGCTAACAGCACTTGCCCCAACAGTCTGTGAAGGCTATACTAGGGATCTTTGTCTTGAGGAGCTCACAAATCCTTGAAAGATCTGGACACAGTACCATCGGTGAGCTCCGGCAGGCAAGGCTGCGTTTGCTGGGTCATGTAGCCCACATGCTCAGCTACCACATGCCTAAACAGCTATTGTTTAGCCGGATAGAGGGGGCTAAATGGGCGCGGCACAGGCTGGAGAAGGGATTAAATGATAAAAGTGATATGGTCCGAGAGGATATGGAGTTGAGTGGACTTTGCCAATGATTGGTACCAGCGGTGTCAACATCGGCCTCTGTGGAAGAGGCTCGTGAAGGATACTCCTGGGCAGTTGGAGGCAGTCGCCTTCGAACAACAATGGAGGGCAGAGGAGCGCTCGCAACAACAAGCGGAGTGACGGACGGCTAAAACACAGCAAGTTGGCACAGTGGGGGGCATAGCTGGTGCATCTGCCAGTCATCTCAGTCACTTAACCTATGGCACCTGGGTTTGCCAGTGGGCATTTCACACTTTACGGCTGTTGTGTTTGCATCTGTGTGTGCGTGCGTGTGTGCGTGTATTTGTGTGTGCGTGTGTGTCTGTGTGTGCGTGCGTGTGTGCGTGTATTTATGTGTGCGTGTGTGTCTGTGTGTGCGTGCGTGTGTGCGTGCGTGTGTGTCTGTGTGCGTGTGTCTGTGTGCGTGCGTGCGTGCGGCAGAGCACGCGATATCGGCGGGACACGATGTGAGTGACGGCGGACTGCTCGTGTGTCTGCTGGAGATGGCCTTCGCTGGGAACCGCGGCATCGATGTTGAAATGCCGGGCGAAGCCGGCTCCTCCGGTAGCGATAGCCCCAACACTCAACACACTGACCCTGCCCTGACCTTAACCACAATGGCCCTGCCCTGACCCTAACCACACTGCTCGTGTGTGTGTGTGTGCGTATATGTGTGCGTGTGTGCGCTCGTGCACACGTGTATACGCATGTGCGTGAGTAGCACTGGAGCTGCTCTTTGCCGAAGAGCTGGGCCTGGTGCTGGAGATGTCTCCGGCTCTCGCTGATGCCGTGTGCCGTCGCTACCGCAGCGCCGGCGTGGCGTGCAGGCGTGTCGGGCGCATCGTCGGAGAGGGGGAGACGGCGCAGGTCGCCCACTCACCCACCAACTTACTTACTCGTCCACCAACTCATCCACTCGCTCACCCATTCGCTCACCCACTCACCCACCCACCCACTCACTCACCCACCCACTCACTCACTCACCTTTTCACTCGCTCACTCATCCACCAACTCACCAACTCACCCACCAACTCACTCACTCACCGACCAACTCACCCACCCACTCACACGCTCACCAAACTTACCCACCCAAGCACCCACCGACTCCCCCACTCACCCACTCACTCACCCACCAACTCACCAACTCACTCTATCAATACCCACCATTCGCCACTAAGTGACGGTGACGTCACGTGTGCCAGGCCAGGTGCACTCACTCATCCACTCACCCACCAACTCACTCGCTCACCCACTCGGTCGCTCACTCACCCACTCACTCACCCACCCACTCACTCACCTACTTACCCACCAACTCACTTACTCCTCCACTCACTCACTTACTCACTCATGCACTAACCCACTCACCCACTTACCCACCACCACCCACCCACACATGGTGTGCAGGTGCGTGTGTGCGTGTCGGGAGAGGAGCTGCTGAGTGAGCCACTGGGCGCTCTGCGCGATGTCTGGGAGGCCACCGGCTTCGCCCTGGAGGAGCTGCAGGCCAACCCGGCCTGCGTGCGGCAGGTGAGGAGGAGGCTCGCTGGTGTCGCACGTCGTCCCCACCCCCACCCACCGGCGCGGTCATATAGAGCGCAGAGATGGCGGTACCTTCCGCGCTTTGCGTTACCACGCGAGCGCGACCCGCCGATTGCGGCGTTCCGATCTCCGTCTGGGGAGTTTCCCAGGAGCCGGGGGGATTTCAAAGGAAACGTTCTCATCGCTCCAACCGCCGCACCTCTGCATGGCAAGTCCAGTGCGTCGAGCGTGACTCCGCTACTCGTTGTCCATGACAGGAGCTGTGGGTCGTGTTGGGACTTCCTTCACGAGAGCCGTGGTCTGTGTTGGGACTTCCTTGACGAGAGCTGTGGGTTTGTGTTGGGACTTCCTTGACAAGAGCTGTGGGTCGTGTTGGGACTTCCTTCACGAGAGCTGTGGTCTGTGTTGGGACTTCCTTGACGAGAGCTGTGGGTCTGTGTTGGGACTTCCTTGACGAGAGCTGTGGGTCGTGTTGGGACTTCCTTGACGAGAGCCGTGGTCTGTGTTGGGACTTCCTTGACAAGAGCTGTGGTCAGTGTTGGGACTTCCTTGACAAGAGCTGTGGGTCTGTGTTGGGACTTCCTTGACGAGAGCCGTGGTCTGTGTTGGGACTTCCTTGACAAGAGCTGTGGTCAGTGTTGGGACTTCCTTGACAAGAGCTGTGGGTCTGTGTTGGGACTTCCTTGACAAGAGCTGTGGGTCGTGTTGGGACTTCCTTGACGAGAGCTGTGGTCTGTGTTGGGACTTCCTTGACGAGAGCCATGGGTCGTGTTGGGACTTCCTTGACAAGAGCCGTGGGTCGTGTTGGGACTTCCTTCACAAGAGCCGTGGGTCGTGTTGGGACTTCCTTGACAAGAGCTGTGGGTCGTGTTTGGATTTCCTCGATCATAATTTTGAGCAGCATGAGATCGCTCCGTAATCACAGGGGGCGTGACTCAAAGGCGGCACCCATTCTGCGATGATCGGATCGCTTGGTCCGTTGGGATCTTCGGCGGCGTGTACCGTGTCCCCCCCCCCCCAACCCCAGGAGCGCGAGGGGCTGTCCCGGCGCGTCGCCCCCCCTTACCGCCTGACCTTCGACCCCAGCGTTTCTCCAAGTGTTCCAAAGAGCCTCGGTAAGCTGACGAGTTTGCAAACATCCAGCCGCCATAATCGAGCGAGAAGAGGGGGGAATGTTATGAGCCTGGCCAGTATGCTCGACGTGTTTGCGCATGTGTGTGCATGCGTGCATCCCTGCGTGCCCGTGTGTGTCAATGTCTAGCCCACCTCAGCTGTTTGGAAGTCATGTTCCGTCCACATCAGCTCGCGTGCGGGTGCTGGGCGGACAATTACGTCGCAGGATCGTGAGACGATGACGGCTTGTGGGGGAGGCCTTCATCCAGCAGTGGATTGACCATGGCCGACGACATATCGAAGCGAGAAGCCCGTTGCCCTCCCCTCTTCTTTGCAGCGTCGGCGCGGCCCCTCGTGGCCACGGTCCGGGAGGAAGGCAGCAACGGGGACCGGGAGATGGCGGCGGCCCTGCACATGGCCGGCTTTGAGGTGAGGGAGTGCACGGCACGAGAGAAAGCACTCCGCTCCCACGGTTGCTCCACTCCGGATCGCTCCACGGTGAAGAACGACCTCGAGGGGAGAGCGAGCAGTGGCCTGGAGCATGGAGCTGGCACGGCTGAGGTTCGGCATTCGATCGCAGGCGGCCGCCCAGCCGACCGCGATGGGACCGGCGTCTCGAGTGCAGCGAGCCGTCGGGGACAGCCCGGTCACCGGTGGCTGGACGGCAACAAAATCACGTTTGGTTTAATTTCGCGCGTACTTTGGCAAATTTCTACCTCAAAAAACTTAAAGTATCGTTTTGACAGTCACGATGACTGTTGACTTGAGAGGTCATGGAGTGCGCGGTGAGGCCCCCCGGCATCCCCTCACGTCTCCACTCGAGCGCCGCGTGTGACGTCAATGGCACGGCTCCGCTTCTGCGGTGGAAACAAAACGTGACCCCTCCTGAACCGTCTGGCGGTGGCGTTGGCGGTGGCGTTGGCGGTGGCGTTGGCGGTGGCGTTGGCGGCAGTGTGGGGCCGTGTCCCCGCAGGCAGGTGTGGGACGTGACGATGAGCGACGTGTGCACGGGCGCCGGGACGCTTGAGCGCTTCCGAGGCCTCGTCTTCGTCGGCGGCTTCAGCTACGCGGACGTCCTGGGCTCCGCTAGAGGTCTCCCATGCCGGCCGCGGCACGACGCGAAGTGACCGTCACCTCTCCGCGCGACTCTCCGGTAGCAGTAGAGGCCTCGGAGAGCCGCCCACAGCCGCGGAGAATCAAAATCTTTCTTTATACTGGAGGAATCCGATCAGCTATAAAGCTCTTTTTCAAATGTGTCCAGTCGGGGCGGGTCAAAAAGTTACAACAACAAACAATACAAAAACAAGATAGGAATGCAAAGTATAGGAAAGGTAAACAAATCACTAGATATGACCAGGTAAAGACCACTGAGCTCTATTAGCATCTTTGTCAGATGCGACCTGGCCACGAATGATAGCGCAACAAAGTGGCTGATCGGGCCGCTGCTGCTGCTGTCGTCTGGAATTCTCTTCCTCCGCTTGAGCTCCGTGCTGCTGCTCCACCTCCCTCTACTCGAGGCTTGAGACCCCCTTTTAGTTTTCCAGCTCATTTAGATTAACACTATTTAGATTAACACCATTTAGATCAACACCCTTGTTTAACACCATTTAGACTTAACTACATTTAAATAAACACCATTTAGATTTAACTCCATTTAGATTAACGCCATGGATTTATTTATTTCCTCCTCCCCTGTGAAGCGTGTGGAGATGATGCAGTTGGCCTTGGACGCTATACACATGATCTCTATGCGATCTACATGCGATACACGTGATCCACACGTGATCTCTGTGATCTATACCTGCCCCACACGTGCCCCGCGTGCTGCAGGCTGGGCGGCGTCCGTGCTGTTCAACGCGAGCGCCCGCGCGCAGTTCGCGGCGTTCCGGCGCCGATCCGACACCTTCAGCCTCGGCGTCTGCAACGGCTGCCAACTCATGGCGCTGCTGGGCTGGGTGGGCGACGGCGCCGGTGAGGTTCCCCCATGCGCACACACACGCACACGCGCGCAGACACCACACGCGCACACACCACGCGCAGACACGCGCACACACGCGCAGACACGCACACACGCACACATGCAGACACGCACACATGCAGACACGCACACGCAGACACATGCGCAGACACGCACACGCAGACACACGCGCAAACACACACACGCAGACACGCACACACACACATGCAGACACGCGCACATGCGCACGCACAAAGATTCCCCGTGTAGCTCGCACACACTGAGGGGTGAGTGGTCGGCACCGCGCCTGGCCGCCTTTTGCAGGTGGCCCAGGACTGGCTCGGATATACTCTGCCACTGTTATTGGTCGTGAACAGGGTTCGAACTCGAGTTGCCGGGTTTGTAGCACAGTGGGCTAACCACCGCGCTACTTTACGTGTGTGTATGTATGTTGAACTTGTTCCGCACTGTACCTAGCCAGTCGTGTTAATCGGAGGTGCAGGGGTAGGACAACAAACTAAACACAAAGAGCAGCTCTCAAGAAATTAGATTTCAATCTCGATTTAAAAGTGCATCGCTCCAGTGGATTCCAAATACTGCTTCCCAAAAACCTGCGCGTGCGGTCTGTCTGCACGCACACGGACAGTGCGCATCACAGCCTGTGTGCTATGTTTGTGCACACGGACAGCACACGGACAGCACACGGCACAGCCGCACGGTAGCCAGCTGAGCAGCTTGCTCCACTGCTGGTGCAGGTTTGTTGAATAGTCATTAAAAGTCGATTCTTAGACGCGTGATGCGGGGATCTTCAGAGTCTCCGTAAAAATGTGACGGAGAGGTTTGAACGAAGGGACCACGCGGATTGTCCAGACACACCGACGGGACGGAGACGAAACCCGGTGAATGAATGTGCGTGTGCTGCCCCGCCTTGTCAATCTACTGCCGGATGAGAGCCTGCCAACGTCTTGTGGGCCACGAGTGATATTCTTCACCACGCTGGTCGGCGCGTGTTGGTGATTGGGGGGCGGGGGTGGAGACCAACGGTGAAGTTTGCTGCACGAGTTGAGCGGCGGTGGCTATGCACGTGGCCAGTAATCCAGCACTGGAGGCGGCAGCGAGGGTTGGCGGATCACGCACAGATGCTCCAGAACTCCCTTCCCATGGGCTGCAAGGTGGTGCCGTACCCTCGCGAGCAGAAGGTGGTAGACAAAGCGCGGACTCCACCTGTCCCGTTCGTGCGGGGATAGAGCGTTGCACCTTCGCACAAGTGGCCTTTCTCTGACTGCTCCGGTTTCTGACCAATAGCCCCTGAATACATAGAGGATGGCAGAGCTTGGGAAAGTGTTGGTGCCGGCTGTTTGGAACGGAGTTCCATGTGTCGGTGGTTCCTCCGCCCCGCGCCGAGCGGCACGTTATTATCCGTACATCACCACACCTATACAACACGCACGGCGGTGGTCGGTCCATCCAAGCACGGTGCAGGCTGAGGGTTTGCTTGGCTTCCGAGATGTGCAGCGAGTCCGGCCGCGTTTCTGCGTTGGTGTCGTCGCGAGATCGATCGCTCCGCGCGCCGGTACCCTAATGGTGGTGGCGCCCGAAGAACATTACCGTGCATGTGTGCGTGTCCGTGCATGAGCGCGCATGCACGCGTCCGCCTGTGTGCGTGCGTGTGCGCACATGCACGTGTCCGCCTGTGTGCGTGTGTGTGTGTGTGGGGAGCAGTAGTGTAACGGTTAGTGCGCTGCGCTACTGTAATAAAAGGACTCGAACACTTCTTTCTGTCTTCGTGTCTTTATTCAGGTTCACGTCTTTACCCACACGGCACTCTGTTATAACTCCTGTATTTGTAGCCCCCGGCTATTCACTGCTATTATAGCTTCCTCACCCCTCTGACTCTCTGCTTCATCTACTGTAACCTCCTCCCTGCAGACTCGCTGCTACCCCTATGTGCAGACTCCCGCTGCTACCCCTATGTGCAGACCCTCTGGCTGTCACTGTATGCAGACCCGCTGCCCACCCTCTCTGTGCAGCCCCGCTGCTGACTGCAGCCTCCTTGCTGCTTCGGGTCGGTCACCGCTGGCCAACGGTGCCGATCCTCGCTTCCCCCGTGTTCGTGGCGATCTCGCCACACCCCGCTTCGCCCTACGTGGCCTTCCTCTGTTCCTGGCTCCCAGTCACCCCCCCTGCTCTTCCGGTTCCCCTCCTTCTATACTCAACCCCTCTCCCCCCACGTGACCTAACTCCTCCCCCCCTGACGGCACCTCAGAAGGGCCGTTTACAACCGCATTACACTACTAACCCACCGACCCGAGTTCGATTCCTGCTCACGACCAACACCAGTGATAGCGATTATCTGACATGGTCCTGCACCTCCCCTAGGCTGACTCGGCCTCAAACGAGTACCTGGTGCGTTGTGTAAACATCGCTATTAGGGAGACAAAGACGGCCGGGCGTGGTGGTGGTCACCCACCCCCTGGTGTGCCATTCCAGCCTTCATAGGTGCTCGCTAACAACACTTGCCTCAACAGTCTGTTAAGGTTCCACGGGAGATCATTGTCTTTTTGCGTGCGCTCTGAATTTAAAAGGCGGCGTGGACGATGGCGGTGACGGCCACGAGGAGGCACTGGCGCCCGGCGTGGTGCTGGCATCCAACGTGTCGGGCCGCTTTGAATCGCGCTTCGTGAGCGTGCGCGTCCAGGAGGACTCCCCAGCACTCATGCTGAGCGGCATGGGGGGCTCCGTGCTGGGTGTGTGGGTGGCGCATGGAGAGGGTGAGTGGGGTAGGGAGAGGGTGAGCGGGGCAGAGGGAGGGCGGGCGGGGCAGGGAGAGGGTGAGCGGGGCAGGGAGAGGGTGAGCGGGGCAGAGGGAGGGCGGGCGGGGCAGGGGCAGGGAGAGGGTGAGCGGGGCAGAGGGAGGGCGGGGCGGGGCAGGGAGAGGGTGAGCGGGGCAGAGGGAGGGCGGGCGGGGCAGGGAGAGGGTGAGCGGGGCAGGGGCAGGGCGAGCGGGGCAGGGGCAGGGCAAGTGCCCCACGTGACCACCCCCCACGTGCCCCCCCCCCCCCCCCCACGTGCCCCCCACCCTCCCTCCAGGTCGCATGGCATTTAGCAGCGAGGAGCAGCTGGAGCGCCTCATCGCGGGCAAGCTGGCACCCCTCCGCTACGTGGACGACCAGGGCAGCCCCACCGAGAGCTACCCCCTCAACCCCAACGGCTCGCCGCGGTGAGCACTGCACCGTCCGCCGTGTCACCCGCCGCGACGCCCGTCGTGCTACCTGCCGTGTCATCTGTCACGTCACCGACCGTGTCACCCCCGCCACGTCAACCCCGCCGTGCCAACCGTCATGCCACCCACTGCGCCATCACCCGGGTGGCCCCGCGTGTCCGTCACGTGTGAACGGCCGAGAGCCGTGTGGGCCCGGAACCGGCGCGACTCGGATTGAACCTCGGCGGCCACCCTGTTCAATAAAAAAATCTCGCCACAAGTTACTCAATTGGGATTCAACTTATTTTGCACCGTACGCAGTCAACCGCGCTAATCAGAGGTGCGGGGGAAGAACAACAAACTAGACACAAAAGCATTTCTAAAGAAATGAGTTTGTCAATCTGGATGATTTAACAGTGCATAGCTCCAGTGGTTTCCTAATATCGGAAGGGTGTTCCAGACGGCCGCAGAAGCGCACCTGAAAGCGCGCGATGCCGTGACCATCTTTGTTCGATGGCTCGCTAAAAGCTGCTGCTGCTGCTGGGAGGGTGACCAGAGTTTGCGTGATGGTAATTTATGCTCGTTGAGCATATCGTGTTTCGTGATGCGATGCGTTGTTGAACGATAATGTCAGCGGGGAACCCATCGGTTTACAAACCTGGGCCCATGATGACCCAGCCGGGGGCACTCCGTGATCGCCTGGCACAGCGCAGCGTTGACCCCCCCCCACCGCCCCCCCCTTGCGTGCCGCACTAACCTTCACCGGTGGTCGCTCTCCGCGCTTGCCCCAGCGACACGGCTACACGGGGGCTTCCGGGGGCTTCGTCTCCGCCGTGAACTCCTCCAATTGTGACGTCTCGTCTCCCCCGGTCCCCCCTTGTGTGCGAGGTAGCGGGGTGGCTGCGCTCTGCTCGCCGGACGGGCGCCACCTGGCCATGATGCCGCACCCGGAGCGCTGCGTGCTGCCCTGGCAGTGGGCGTGGGCGCCCGCCGCGTGGCGCGGCTCCGTCACGACCTCGCCGTGGCTGCGCTTGTTCCGCAACGCTCGCGCCTGGTGCCTGCAGGACGGCGCCGCGGCGTCCCAATAGGCGACGGCGCCGCGCGACGGGACCCGCGGTTGCCGCCCGTGTCCCGGTGGTCCCCGCGTCGTCCTCCCTCTGGAGCGCCCTCTGGTGGAGACCCTCCTGCCGGCGATCGAGGGTCCGCACCCTGGCCCCGATGTGCCGCGGTGGGGGGGGCCTCGTTAACGACGCAGCTTCTGAACCATCTCTTCTGCTTCTCACGTCTTTAAAGACGAACCTGATTCTCCGGGACTATTCACATGCACAACTGTTCACCAGCCTAAATAATGAATGGGTCACAACCCACAACCTCTTTACCCCCCCCACTCCAGAACCAGCAGTGGAAATTCCACAGTGCAAAGGCAATGGCGTACCTGGTGGGACGTGAATACGTTGCGATTGGAGAGACAAAGGTGGCCGGGATTGTCGTTGGCCACTACTCTCCGTTGTGTGCCGTGCCGACCTTCATAGGTTGCTCTCTAACGACATTTGCCGCCCTGCTAGTCTGAAGCTATACGGGGATCTCTGTCATTGTTGTACGAGCTCATTGGCCTTGGGAGAGATGCTGTACGCACAAGGGGTGACCCCAAATCGCTGGTGTTCAACTCAATTGATTGCAGTGTGGAAATTCCACGTTCCCGTGGTATGGGCATAGTGCAGGCTTGCTGCTGTACAGCCGGCATGCCTCTATGACCATAGCTGCCTGCACTCGCTGTCTGCTCTTGGTGCCGCTGCTGTCCTCAGACGGCTGTAGTATTCCACGTGTCGCTGATGATCCTTGTTCCGAGCGAAGCTCCCCCGTCAGTCGGAGGCCCTTTCGCCAGCTCGCGGTGGCATGGAGCAGCCACTCGCACGGCTGTTAAAACGCTCGGCAATGCTCACCCACGCAAAACGTGAATTATTTAAAATAATGTCCGTCCCCTGCGTAGCCACTGCTTGATGGAAGGGGCTGCGCACTGCTCCGACAAACGCATCGCGCTGTATTTGCCGTGACCGTGCCTTAGGAACGTTTGCAATCTTCATTCATTCGTTCAACTGTTGCTGCTAGAACGCCGCCAATAAAACAAACGCAAGACCGCACGAGTTGTTTGTTTATGCCTCACTCTTTATTTTGGGTACAATTCCCGATGGTGTGAATTAGGCAGCGGTGGTGGTGCTGACAATGATGATGATGATGGTGGTGATGGTGGGTGGGTGATGATGATGGTGGTGGTGGTCGGGCTCGGTGTGACCCGGCATGGCTTCCCAGCGACACCATGCCAAGCGGTCTCCTGCCAGGGAGAGAACCCAGTGGGCATCCTCTGGGCTGAAGCTGAACGCGATTGGCGGCCGAGCACAACAAAGGCAATACACGCAATCAGAAACAAAGATCCCCCGTATAGTCTTAACAGACTTTTGGGGCAAGTGCTGTTAGCGAGCACCTATGAAGACCGGCATGGCACACGAGGGGGTGGGTGTCCAGCACGACGCCCGCACCGCCTTTATCTCTCCAGTGGCGATGTTTACACCGCACCAGGTACTCATTTTAGGCTGAGTCGACCTATGGGGAGCGCAAAACGGCCGTCGTCAGCCGCGCCAGGGCACCGTTTCTGGCACTAGCAGCCAAATCCAAGAGCACGCGCACAACACAACAACGTGTGTGCCAAGCAGCCGCGAGCCAGAAATACACACATCTCCGTACACGAATATCCGCGTATCTTCATCTCTTCCTTTGCGACGTCCAACCGAACGCCTTGTACAATAAACGCTCGCCAGCTGGTCGAGCGAAGTCTCACACCCGGGATCCCGGCACCGCTCTCGAAATCGCCGCGCCACTCGCCCTCAATGCATGTATCATTGCCCGCACGCGACCGCTTTGTCCGCGCCTCGAGCGAGCGGATGCGCAACGAGAGAGAGGGGGGAACACCGCGTGCCCTGCACCGTGGCGAGCCAATCACGCGGCTCGCGATTGTTGCGAGGAGAATGGAACCACGTGGCTACGAATCCGCCGCTTGGAGGAGTCCCGAGTTGCACGCAACCGATCGCTGCGGTGCGAACTCTGCGTAACTCGGGCACACACAGGCGCACAACTGTTGACAGGCGCGGGTGATTCCCGAGTGGGTGAGATACGGGGAAAGGACAAATGGCTAACGCGGGATGTACTGTCGTTCACGCCGGAGATGCTGCCCTGTGGAGGTTTTGCCGTGGGAGCGACCGCTTGGGCAGCAGTGCTACACCACCGCTCTGTGTCTCTCCCCACGGCACCACTCCCGTTGGCGCGACACACAAACATTGCTCCGTCTCCGCGACTCGGCGATCCGTGACGTCACTGTGGGACTGGGGGAGAGGGCAGGGCGGGAGGTGGGGGCTGGATCGGCCACTGAACGGCACGGAGGAGGAGAGTTCGTCTGTTCCAGCGAACAACAGCGAGGGTCTCTCCTGCGATTCTGAAAATACCGCGGCGCACCGGTTATGAGGCACCGGGAAGTGATCGTGCGTCTTGCCTTCATGTGCCGTTGTCAGCAACAAATCCTGGTGTTCATTAACAGATCTGCAGTAGCGCTAGTATATTTTTTGCTGCGTGTATTTTTCGGAAAGAGTCTTGTTCATGTATGGTTCAGTTGGAAAAAAAATCCTAGACTTATACTTGTGTTTACCTTGTTGATTCGGGGTTCCCCCGTGTGGCCAACTGGGCCCCTTTGTGTTGCATCACGCCCTACACAGACACTTCCAACAATACAAACGAGACGCCCTACACAGACACCACCAACAATACAAACGAGACGCCCTACACAGACACCACCAACAATACAAACGAGACGCTCTACACAGACACCACCAACAAGACAAACGAGACACCCTACACAGACACCACCACCAAGACAAACGAGACGCCCTACACAGACACCACCACCAAGACAAACGAGACGCTACACAGACACCACCAACAATACAAACGAGACGCCCTACACAGACACCACCAACAATACAAACGAGACGCTCTACACAGACACCACCACCAAGACAAACGAGACGCCCTACACAGACACCACCAACAAGACAAACGAGACGCTACACAGACACCACCAACAATACAAACGAGACGCCCTACACAGACACCACCAACAATACAAACGAGACGCTCTACACAGACACCACCAACAAGACAAACGAGACACCCTACACAGACACTACCACCAAGACAAACGAGACGCTACACAGACACCACCAACAATACAAACGAGACGCGCGACACAGACACCACCAACAATACAAACGAGACGCGCGACACAGACACCACCAACAATACAAACGAGACGCCCTACACAGACACCACCAACAATACAAACGAGACGCGCGACACAGACACCACCAACAATACAAACGAGACGCGCGACACAGACACCACCAACAATACAAACGAGATGCCCTACACAGACACCAACAACAATACAAACGAGACGCCCTACACAGACACCACCAACAAGACAAACGAGACGCCCTACACAGACACCACCAACAAGACAAACGAGACGCTACACAGACACCACCAACAATACAAACGAGACGCGCGACACAGACACCACCAACAATACAAACGAGACGCGCGACACAGACACCACCAACAAGACAAACGAGACGCCCTACACAGACACTACCAACAAGACAAACGAGACGCCCTACACAGACACCAACAACAATACAAACGAGACGCCCTACACAGACACCACCAACAAGACAAACGAGACGTACTACACAGACACCACCAACAATACAAACGAGACGCCCTACACAGACACCACCAACAATACAAACGAGACGCCCTACACAGACACCAACAACAAGACAAACGAGACGCCCTACACAGACACTACCAACAAGACAAACGAGACGCCCTACACAGACACCACCAACAATACAAACGAGATGCCCTACACAGACACCACCAACAAGACAAACGAGACGCCCTACACAGACACCACCAACAAGACAAACGAGACGCCCTACACAGACACCACCAACAAGACAAACGAGACGCGACACAGACACCACCAACAAGACAAACGAGACGCCCTACACAGACACCACCAACAAGACAAACGAGACGTACTACACAGACACCACCAACAATACAAACGAGACGCCCTACACAGACACCACCAACAATACAAACGAGACGCCCTACACATACACCACCAACAATACAAACGAGACGCCCTACACAGACACCAACAACAAGACAAACGAGACGCCCTACACAGACACTACCAACAAGACAAACGAGACGCCCTACACAGACACCACCAACAATACAAACGAGATGCCCTACACAGACACCACCAACAAGACAAACGAGACGCCCTACACAGACACCACCAACAAGACAAACGAGACGCCCTACACAGACACCACCAACAAGACAAACGAGACGCGACACAGACACCACCAACAAGACAAACGAGACGCCCTACACAGACACCACCAACAATACAAACGAGACGCGCTACACAGACACTACCAACAATACAAACGAGACGCCCTACACAGACACCACCAACAAGACAAACGAGATGCCCTACACAGACACTACCAACAATACAAACGAGACGCCCTACACAGACACCACCAACAAGACAAACGAGATGCCCTACACAGACACCACCAACAATACAAACGAGACGCCCTACACAGACACTACCAACAATACAAACGAGACGCTACACAGACACTACCAACAAGACAAACGAGACGCGCTACACAGACACTACCAACAATACAAACGAGACGCGACACAGACACCACCAACAAGACAAACGAGACGCCCTACACAGACACCACCAACAAGACAAACGAGACGCGACACAGACACTACCAACAAGACAAACGAGACGCCCTACACAAACACTACCAACAATACAAACGAGACGCCCTACACAGACACCACCAACAAGACAAACGAGACGCCCTACACAGACACCACCAACAAGACAAACGAGACGCCCTACACAGACACCACCAACAATACAAACGAGACGCCCTACACAGACACCACCAACAAGACAAACGAGACGCCCTACACAGACACTACCAACAAGACAAACGAGACGCCCTACACAGACACCACCTACAAGACAAACGAGACGCGCTACACAGACACCACCAACAAGACAAACGAGACGCCCTACACAGACACCACCAACAAGACAAACGAGACGCTACACAGACACCACCAACAATACAAACGAGACGCCCTACACAGACACCACCAACAATACAAACGAGACGCTACACAGACACCACCAACAATACGAACGAGACGCCCTACACAGACACCACCAACAAGACAAACGAGACGCTACACAGACACCACCAACAATACAAACGAGACGCGCGACACAGACACCACCAACAAGACAAACGAGATGCGCTACACAGACACTACCAACAAGACAAACGAGACGCCCTACACAGACACCACCAACAATACAAACGAGACGCGCTACACAGACACTACCAACAAGACAAACGAGACGCGCTACACAGACACTACCAACAAGACAAACGAGACGCGCTACACAGACACCACCAACAAGACAAACGAGACGCCCTACACAGACACCACCAACAATACAAACGAGACGCCCTACACAGACACCACCTACAAGACAAACGAGACGCCATACACAGACACCACCAACAAGACAAACGAGATGGACAACGCGAGTGAGACAGTCGACACGAGACATCACAAAAGCTACTTTTTAATCTCATCTTGGGGGTGGCTGACAACACAAACGTGGCGGTCTACAGGAGCCGGGACTAACGACACCAATAAGAGTCGAGACAGCTCAGTGGTGAATCACGTGGAGGGTGGCACTGTGACTCGCGATGTTCATCAGCGAGAACTCATTCAGAATGCACGTGTGGTTTAGCCCACTAAAGCTGGACTTGGCCAAATAAAATCCCAACATCATCATTATTATTGTGCAGTCATTTCTAACAGGGGCCGAGACCTGAGAAAGAGAATTACGGACGGACTGGGTTCCAAGAAAGATCCGAGATGTCTTCCTGCTTGAAACGAGCACGGGGTGCTCGGATGCTCATCTCCTCTTTTCACAGCCCTGAGCCAGTGGTAGACATTCACCATTCCTATGACAGGGTCGAGACTATCCGAAGGGCGACCACAAAGCAGAAGCAATCTTCTCGACTCAGCAGGGAATGATGGGCTGAGTCAGGACCCATCCGGCATCTGGAATGGAGTCGCTCCGACCGCTCGGCGAGCGGAGAGCTCTGCCCACTGCTGCACCGTCACCCTCTGAGAGCGCCCAGATTCCAGTCCCAGGAGTTCAGCAAAGCTCACTCGGGTGATTTAACTCGCCCGCATTCACCTCGCAAGCCCAATCTACGATCGCAGCCTCGCCACTGAGCGAGTGCTCACACCGCTGTCTCCCCGCCGCGTTCTCGTGTTGCTCGGCACGATTAGTCCAACGTTTCAACTTGGAGTGCTGGGAGCTCTTTCGGGAACTGAAGCGAGCAGCTCGTGTTTGCCACTGTACTGCACTCTATTACAAAGCCTCGTTCGCTGCCGCTTAGCGAGCGAGCTACTCAATTCGGTTCCTGAAGGAGCTCCCAGCATGCCGAGTGAAACGTCGTACATCGCGACGAAAGCACGCGAGACATGACCCGTGACCGCGCCTCCCTTCACACGCAGGACTGACTTTACTTGTGTAATAAAAGGACTCGAACACTTCTCTCTGTCTTCGTGTCTTTATTCAGGTTCACGTCTTTACCCACACGGCACTCTGTTATAACTCCTGTATTTGTAGCCCCCGGCTATTCACTGCTATTATAGCTTCCTCTCCCCTCTGACTCTCTGCTTCATCTACTGTAACCTCCTCCCTGCAGACTCGCTGCTACCCCTATGCAGACTCCCGCTGCTACCCCTATGTGCAGACCCTCTGGCTGTCACTGTATGCAGACCCGCTGCCCACCCTCTCTGTGCAGCCCCGCTGCTGACTGCAGCCTCCTCGCTGCTTCGGGTCGGTCACCGCTGGCCAACGGTGCCGATCCTCGCTCCCCCCGTGTTCGTGGCGATCTCGCCACACCCCGCTTCGCCCTTCGTGGCCTTCCTCTGTTCCTGGTTCCCCGTCACTCCCCCTGCTCTTCCGGTTCCCCTCCTTCTATACTCAACCCCTCTCCCCCCACGTGACCTAACTCCTCCCCCCCTGACGGCACCTCAGAAGGGCCGTTTACAACCGCATTACATCACCCTCCCCCCTAAAGAAAATCCAGCCGACCTCGGCTGAATTGCAACCTGAAAAGCAATGCGGGTGTAAAGGGCCAACACGCAAAAAGACACGAAGCATTGAAGAACATTATAACAATAACACAACACAACACAATCTAACGAAACGTGAGGGATTTCGAGCGAGTACGGGTAGCCGGGCCGTCCCGGACGGTCGGCGGCCCACCCGCCGAGCGGGAACGTGGAAGGGTTTTAGGGGCGACGGGCGCAAGTTCTTCCGTCGCCATTGGAGGCCCGCCACTGTCCCGCTCGCGTCCAGAAACATCCCGTACTCGCGTCCGCGGAGGGATAGGAAGAGCTGCAGGTCCCGTGGGTTCTGCGGCTCCGGTCGGCGTCCCACAAGCGGAAGGTCCTCCTCCCTGCGCTGTCACGGCCGGCTTGTCTGTGAAGGGTACGACAGGCGCTCTCGCAAGGTCAGCAGACACAGGCAAGGGCGAGTCGGCAGCAACAGACCCCGGCAAGGCAACTTGGGGAGATGACGCATCCGGCCATGGGGCAATGTATGGCTTCAACCGGGACGTGTGCACGAACCAACGCCGTGCACCAACCTGAACACGCGCCGACTGTGGGTTGGGAACCTCAATGAGGCGGACCGGACCCTGCCAAGGTCGATGTAATTTAGGAGATGTACCTGGCCGCACCTGTGGGCAATGAAGCCAGGCCAGGTCCCCCTTTTTCCAGGGACACTCCCCCTTTGAACGTCGGGCACACCGCTCATTCCTGGCCTGAGCCTTGGCAGTAGCCATGCGGGCATTTTCCCTCGCCTCAGCGACACGCCGAACGTTGTCCTTAATATACTCAGGAAGAGGCTTAACAGGCCCCCTCGCACCGGTTCCCAACTGGTCATGAATCGGCGGCACGTTCTCACGGCCGTACATAAGGAAAAACGGCGAGTATCCAGTAGCCGCGTGCGGCGTCATGCGATACGCCGAAAGCACCCCAGGGATATGCAAATCCCAATCAGATTGGTTTTCCCCGACTGTATGGCACAGCATGGCGGACAGAGTCCGATTCAACCGTTCCACCATACCATCCGTTTGCGGGTGGTAGGGGGACGTCCGTATCTTTTTAGTTCCAAGAGCCGCACACACCTCCCCCAACAATTTAGACGAAAAGTTACGTCCCTGATCCGTAAGGAGCCTCTCCGGAGCCCCTTTGTCCATTACATACCCAAATAGAAAGGCGTCCGTGATAGACGCCGCTGACTGGTCAGGCAAGGGCCAGGCCATCGGCCAGCGAGAGAGGTACTCCACCCCCACCAGTAAATACTTATTCCCTTTAGCTGATGGCGGAAAGGGTCCCAAAATATCTAACGCCACCAACTCATTAACCCGAGATACTTTAATCGATTGTATCGGCGGAACATATGGATGTTTAGGCGGCTTACGGCGGGCACAATCGGGACACGCGCGAACGTGACCGACGACATCCGTCGTCATGCCGTGCCAATAATAGTCTCGTTGCAGCGTCAATAGGGTTTTCTGCACCCCCAGGTGTAAAAGTGTGTCACAGTGCAAGGATCTAATCAGCTCATAGCGCAATGACGCAGGCACAACGAGACGCCAGTGTTCCTGTATCCCTTCCCTCCACATCAGTAACCCATCTCGGAGAGCAGTTTCCGAATTACCACCCGCACCGACTTCCTTACCCGCCTTCTCCGTTCGTTTCCGTAACGACACCAAAGAATCGTCCAACATTTGCTCCCGAATCCACACAGACCTTGGAAGACGCAAAATCCCGTCAGCCGGTCCCCCTTCAACCGGTCCCGGTGTAAGCGGAGGTTCGAGAACATCCACTGCCCGCGCGACAGGTTGAGGGGGGGGCTGAGCCGGTCCACACCTATGCGTCCCCGACGCACACGCACAAGGGGATTGTTGCGGCAACCTGGACAGTGCGTCCGCGTTAGCGTGACGCACACCCTTCCGATGGTGAATTTGGAAGGAGAATTCTTGCAACGTG
This sequence comes from Lethenteron reissneri, assembly GCF_015708825.2. Classification (NCBI taxonomy): domain Eukaryota; kingdom Metazoa; phylum Chordata; class Hyperoartia; order Petromyzontiformes; family Petromyzontidae; genus Lethenteron; species Lethenteron reissneri. The sequence goes on from NC_083837.1 coordinate 7,594,200, forward strand.
TCCAGCCATCTCGCCAATTGTCCGGATGGCTGGTCCATCTTAAGAGCGTACTGCAAGGCCGCATGGTCCGTTCGGACAATAAACGACCGACCGTACAGATACGGTCGAAATTGGCGGAGAAAATACACAATAGCCAAAAGTTCCCTGCGAGTGACGCAGTAACGAGTTTCCGCGGGAGACAAAACCCGACTCCCGTACGCCACCACACGCTCAACACCACCTTTTGACTGGGACAACACCGCCCCAATCCCGGTGTCACTCGCATCAGTATCCAGAATGAAGGGATGTTCAAAATCCGGATAATCCAACGTCGGCGCAGTAGCCAGTAGGTCGCGCAGGCTCCGAAACGCCGCCTCCTCCGGCGGTCCCCACACAAATTTGTGCCCCTTCCCAGTAAGGAGATGCAAAGGCCTGGCGATAGTAGCGAAATTCGGAACAAACCTCCGGTAATATGAGGCGAACCCCAAAAACCGACGCACATCACCCACCGTGGCGGGGGTTGCCCAATCCCGGACACACGCAGTTTTCTCTGGATCCGTGGCCACCCCGTCCGCACTAACAATATGTCCCATGTATCGAACGGAACGTTGCAGTAGATGACATTTCTTAGGCTTGAATTTCAAATTAGCAGAACGCATTCTGGCAAAAACGGCCTCCAACCGCAATAAATGCTCATCAAATGTGCGGCTGAAGACAATAATATCATCTAAATAAATGAGACATGTCTCCCACTGCAACCCCGTCAATACCAACTCCATCAATCTCTGAAAGGTGGCAGGGGCTGCATTCAACCCCATCGGCAGACAGTTAAATTGGAACAACCCCTGCGGCGTACGGAACGCTGTCTTTTCCCGCGAGGGCTCGTCAAGGGGAAGCTGCCAGAAGCCCGAAGAGAGATCTAGCGTTGAAAAAAACTTAGCCCCTGACAAGGCGTCGAGAGAATCGTCCATACGCGGCAGGGGATACGCATCTGCCACCGACACTTTATTTAACTTCCGAAAATCCACACAAAATCGTAATTTACCATCTTTCTTTTTAACCAACACGACAGGCGCACCCCACGGGCTATTAGACGGAGATATAATATCCGCTTTCAACATGTCTTCCACTGCCCCTCGAACGTGCTCACGCTCAGCCGGACTCATCCGACGCGAGTTCAAGCGGATAGGGGCCGCGTCCCCCGTTTCGATGTGATGAGAGAGCAGCGAGGTGCGTCCCAAGTCCAAATCGTCCGAGCTAAACACATCGGAATAGCTCGCTAATAATTTATGAATCGCACAACGCTGCTCAGCGGAAAGGGCCGAATTTTCCGCACATAATTCGGCGATCCAACGATCGTCCACCCCTCCGTCGTGTGAAACACCACCCACCAGCCCCCCGTCCGGAATGTCACTCTGAGCCGTAAACGCCGTAGTGGCGTGTGCCACAACGGTACCAGCCGGCACACACACGCTTTCAGAAGTCGCATTTAACACCTGCAAAAACGGGCGCTGATCCGGACGGACAATGGTTTGCGCCCCCACCAGTGCCAATCCGCCCGTAACAGCGGCGGACGGCGACAGCAAAATTCCACAAGCACTCTGCCGACCCGGAACCGGCTTCCGGTATCGTAGGGGAATGAGCATCTGCGAGCCAGGTGGAATATCAACTGAAACTTCCGATAACGCCTGCACCTGGGCAACCGGAGCCGGTCGCCCCCAGGTGGACTGTAAAAACGCCAATTTGCGGCCCCCTGGCAGTTCAATGCAATTTTCATTGATTCTAATTAAAATGGGCATCTTAGCCAAAAAATCCGTGCCCAACAAGCAAGGAACCGCCAGGGACCTCGAAATTAACACAACGCCCGAGGCCGAGACCCCCCCGATAGAAATATTAGCGTCCACCTGTCCCACGATGCCCATACTACCCCCGTTCGCAGCGATGCAGGAAGCGTAAGCCGGCCTCACGGCCCCCGGTGGGATGTTCAAAAGATGGAATATGACATCCGAAATAATGGTCGCGGACGCCCCGGAATCCACCAAAATACGCACGTCCACCCCTTGGATCGACCCCGGTACAGTGGACGAACCTGTAGCGGCCGCGACAACCCGCCGAGCCAACTTACGCCACTGCGTTATCGAGCGACAAGGCGCAGATACTGGCCTCCCATATTTTAGAACATCCGCGTCGCACAACAACGGCGATGAGTGAGGTGTCAGGCCTTGCCGGGTGTCTGGTGCGCACCGACTTGCCTGTGCCGGAGGGTCTTTCTTTGGGACGTCCGCGATCGAGGCCTCCTGCTGGGGCGGCCCCGGAACCCGGGCCCAGCAGTCCCTGGCATAGTGGCCCCGACGGCCGCAGCGGAAACAGTCGACGTCGGGTCGGCGCGCAGCAGGCACCCCGTCCCGACGTGGCCGCGCCGGCGGCGGAGCCCGCAGCCCCGGCCCGCTTCGAGCCGGCCACGGAGTGGAGGCGGCCGACAGCTCCTTTGGGCCGGTCGCATCCGGCACGTACACGGCCTTTGTAGGGTCCCACCCTACGGCCCCCCCCATCGACGACAGGACCGCCCGTCCACGCCGTGACTTGTTTCCAGCGGCGGAGATTGAACTGGGCGTCCAAACACTTGGCCGCGGTCCGGGACGTGAGTTTCTCGTGACCGCACGCCGGCATAGGAATGCCCAGATCCCGGGATAACTCCAACATCTTCCCCAAGATGAGAGGTTCCAGCAGGTCAGGCTCCGTCTCCGGGTAAGCGGCCATCGCGAGTTCCAGCACGGCGCCCCTGTACGCTACAGGCGACTCCTCCGGTGCGCGTTGCCGCTGCACGAAGCGGCGATGGGCGTCATCCGGTGGCTCGTACGCGTCCGCCATTTCGTCGAACACTCCACGCAATGTTTTCTTCTTCGCAGCTTTTATAGAGCGAAAAAAACGAACAGACTCATCGTCAAGGAGAGTCGGAAGCACCTCCAGCGCCTCGGCGTCCGTCCACCTTGCCGTTCGTACCGCCGCCAAAAATCGACAAGCGAACGCACTCCAATCGCCCCCGATGGAGAACTCCTTAACAGTTGTAAGGTGACGACTGCGGCTCCTTGGCCTGCTTCCGTCCGTCACCGACTCTTCCGGCGGCAAGTTCAGCAAGGCGTCGCAACGCGGTGTCGCCAAGATGGCGGACGATCCTCGTGGCGGCCCCAAAATGGCGGCTTCCCGCCTTCCGTGGTGCGCCACGCCCAAGATGGCGTCTTCACGCCGCGTGGCCGATGGCGGCGCCATCGAAGACGACCCGGGCTCCTGCCGATCACCACCATCACCTTCCAACGCCGCCCTTGGCGTGACAAGGTCACACAACTCCGTGATGACGGTTTTTAGGGTCGCCAGTTGCTCCGCCATCCGGGTCCATCTTAAATCTTCGTCCTTCAACGCAGATGGGTCGGACGCAGCGGCAACCTCCTCCACACCCGGGCCCTCACGGATCTCTCCCTCCGCCGAAGTGAAGCCGACCTCAGGAGGAAGATCGTCGTCGTCCGATGATGAAGCCGACGCCGGAGATGGGATATTCTTCTTCCTCAGTTGTTTCGCCATGCCGTTTCACTTCTGACTCCAGTGTAATAAAAGGACTCGAACACTTCTCTCTGTCTTCGTGTCTTTATTCAGGTTCACGTCTTTACCCACACGGCACTCTGTTATAACTCCTGTATTTGTAGCCCCCGGCTATTCACTGCTATTATAGCTTCCTCTCCCCTCTGACTCTCTGCTTCATCTACTGTAACCTCCTCCCTGCAGACTCGCTGCTACCCCTATGCAGACTCCCGCTGCTACCCCTATGTGCAGACCCTCTGGCTGTCACTGTATGCAGACCCGCTGCCCACCCTCTCTGTGCAGCCCCGCTGCTGACTGCAGCCTCCTCGCTGCTTCGGGTCGGTCACCGCTGGCCAACGGTGCCGATCCTCGCTCCCCCCGTGTTCGTGGCGATCTCGCCACACCCCGCTTCGCCCTTCGTGGCCTTCCTCTGTTCCTGGTTCCCCGTCACTCCCCCTGCTCTTCCGGTTCCCCTCCTTCTATACTCAACCCCTCTCCCCCCACGTGACCTAACTCCTCCCCCCCTGACGGCACCTCAGAAGGGCCGTTTACAACCGCATTACACTTGTTCAAGTTACACGCGGTTCGTAGAGGCCAGCAAGTGTCAACAGCAAGGTCTGATGATAGACACGAGGACGAGTCTGCAGTTTCAAGGCCAGGTGTAGTGAAACTTTGATCGTCATTCACAGAAGACTTGGCGATGCGTTTATCGATTCCCCACGGAGTACCAATCAATGCGCCCCCCCCCCTCTTGACAGCTGACTGGATATTATGAAAAGCGACGGCTCTGTATCTTCCAGGGGAGAGTGTTACAGGGAGTGAGCAGGCACGCAAGGGGTGCAGCAGCACACGCCTCGTGCCCGCTGTATTCAAGCCCCCCCCCCCCGTGTTCCTATTCTCATGGTTGGACCGAACATGTAGAAATAAAAACCATGAACTATGTTTTTTATCTTAACAGGTAAGGCCCACTGAGCTATAACACTAGATTCGAAGCTTTCGTGACTGCAGGAATTACTTTTTGGTTCTTTCGGTAAAGTCACGTAGAAAATAAAATAATAATACTAGAATACGACGTTTCGGTTACAACACAAGCAACCATCATCAGGTAAGAATGAATGGTAAAACACAGACACGGCAACAACACAGGCAGACACACATGCCGTGTCTGTTTTATCTTGGTGTGTCTCGCTCGGTGTGTCTTTGTGTGTCTCTCTGCAATCGTCTGCCTGTGTTGTTTCCGTGTCCGTGTTTCATTATTCATTCTTACCTGATGATGGTTGCTTGTGTTGCAACCGACACGTCGTATTTTATTATTTGATTAGATTTTCTCCGTGAATTTACCGAAAGAACCAAAGAGTTTTGCCCACTGAGCTCCAGAGCTCTTTTTCGTTCAGGGACCTGGCCACAAATGATAGCTCAACGAAGTGGCTTATCATTGTGGACATTTACAGCAGTCAAATAGTCTCAATGCGTGTCGATTCTAAATGTGGAGGGAAAATCGGAGAATCTGGAGAAGCATCCACACGACCACGGGAAGAACATGAAAACTCCAAAAATACACGCGTCAAGGTCGGGATAGAACCCACGATGTTCTGTATACCAGGTGAGGTAGTTAACACATCCTAGCCACCGTGGCACCCCATCTGATGTCTGGTCACGCTGATGAAATGAAATAATCGGCTGTGCGAGGTCATGGTATCAGTCCGGTCACCAAAGTAACACCGGAGTAAAATTTGATTCAGATTTTTTTTCTTATATATTAATATTTCCAGCCGTGAGAAAATTGTGAGAACTGGACAGTTGGGAAAGTGCTGCCCCCTACCGTGTGGATCTGAGGTCGCTTGAGGTAGTTCTGTGATAATCACTTCCGTGGGCCGTTCTCTGCGATGCTAAGGTTGCGCAGCTGCTCTGCGGGAGATCGGAATGCCTCGTCTCATCACGCCAATTGCCCGACTGTGATCTAATTGTGATCTAATTGTGGGGAAATAAACGTGGTTTTAATTGATCAAATTATTCGGCGGCGCTGCTGCTGCTGCGTTGGCAGTGGAGAAAAATCAACAGAACAAGTCCCGTGTCAATAACAACCATGCGGCCTGAACAGCAAGAAAAACAAAACACAATGGCCGACGTTTCAGGCAGTGGCCCTTCTTCAAGTGCCGTTATTGACGAGTGGGTGCGTTCTCCTACGCGAATGCTTCATCGACGTCGGAGTCGCACTGTCTTGCAGCGTGTGGGAGAGAGGCCCAACGTCGTCTCCAGCCCCACCGGTGACCCCGCACAGGAGCCTGGGTGGGCGCAGCTCCCCCAGTGGCGTGTTACCATTCACTCTCTTTATTATCGGGTCACAATCGTGCGTGGTTAAACCCTGCTCCACCGACACGGCCACTTGATGAAGTTGTCACACGATGAGCAACAACACGTGGCCAATGTAATACTGCTTCAGCACTCCACTGGGGGCGTTGGAGTGCAGCTGACCGCTGTATTGTGGGGTAACAGCACACCGCTGTGTGATGTAGGATAGCAGCTCACCGCTGTGTGATGTAGGGTAGCAGCTCACCGCTGTGTGGTGTAGGGTAGCAGCACACCGCTGTGTGATGTAGAGTAGCAGCTCACCGCTGTGTGATGTAGAGTAGCAGCTCACCGCTGTGTGTTGTAGGGTAGCAGCTCACCGCTGTGTTGTAGGGTAGCAGCTCACTGCTGTGTGATGTAGGGTAGCAGCTCACCGCTGTGTGTTGTAGGGTAGCAGCTCACCGCTGTGTGATGTAGGGTAGCAGCTCACCGCTGTGTGATGTAGGGTAGCAGCTCACCGCTGTGTGATGTAGGGTAGCAGCTCACCGCTGTGTGATGTAGAGTAGCAGCTCACCACTGTGTGTTGTAGGGTAGCAGCTCACCGCTGTGTGATGTAGGGTAGCAGCTCACCGCTGTGTGTTGTAGGGTGACAGCTCACCGCTGTGTGATGTAGGGTAGCAGCTCACCGCTGTGTGATGTAGGGTAGCAGCTCACCGCTGTGTGTTGTAGGGTGACAGCTCACCGCTGTGTGTTGTAGGGTAGCAGCTCACCGCTGTGTGATGTAGGGTAGCAGCTCACCGCTGTGTTGTAGGGTAACAGCTCACCGCTGTGTGATGTAGGGTAGCAGCTCACCGCTGTGTTGTAGGGTAACAGCTCACTGCTGTGTGATGTAGGAGTGTGGCCCACACAATGTGGGGTAGTGTTCAGGAGCAGCATTTTGGACGTGGCAGTTTCTCGTCCGACTGTTCGGGATTAACGAGGATCACCTCCTCGGCTATCAAAGTGTCGTGCCCGTGATTACGACCGCCACAGTACGATGTCGTGCGTGGATTTTAAAATACAAAAGTGTTTAACTATTTTAAAAGATCATGGGACCTTTTTTTCCAGTATCAAAGTATGAAAAATAAGAATAGGATTTACCCTTTATGGCAATAAAACAGCAGGTGTTAAGATGTTCAAACACCAAATAGATAAATGTTGCAAGGAATCAAGTCTGCATTAACCACGCACAGTAACTGCTGTGAACATGCAAACAAAACATGCTCCGATAATGATATATCCATTGTCTTTGAAACTGGTTGGCCTCCACCAGAGACGCCCTTCTTCATGGCCTGGCCTCACACCTCGTTCTGTACAAGACGCAGAGAGGGCAAGGAGGCGTCCATCCCACGTCGCGCTTTAATCCCAACGTGGCCTCAGTGGCGCTTACCACAGAGCCCACAGTGACACCATCGATCAGAGCGGAAAATTGGTTCCAACAAGGGAAGCATCACATTTTGAGCAGCACCCACGTGATTTACACGGCTAATACCAGTTCATTACAATCGCCCACTCATTTCAAAAATGTATCCCATCATTCACTCTCAGTGGCCACATTTAAGTTTTAGAGTTGTACACCCCTAGCTGCCACTGCAGTTCAGTGGCCTAAAATACAATGTTCGCTCCGGATGATCGCTGCAAAGTATGATCTGTGTTTTGATTTAGTGTGCTGATCTTAAAGGTGTGTAAAGTAGAGCCGATACAAGATTACAGGGGGTTTGTCTTTTAATCCTTTTCTCTCATCCACACCTGTCCCCAGCCGTCCCAATCTCGTTCCCGCCAAAGGCCCCTTATATCTCCTCGATTACTCCTCCCACGAACCCTCCTATTGGTGGGAATCCTTCCCCTGACACCCCTACATCTACATTGAAAAATGTTGATACTCCGACTGATGTTCCTGATGTTGTGGAGTGACTCATGCAGCCAGCTATGGATGCAGAGTTTGGGTGTACATGTTGTTTTCGTCGTTTATTGTGAAAATTCGGTCAGTTCCTATGATCACTTTCATTGCTTTTATGGCTTTATTTTGGTGATTTTCGAAAAGTTTTTTGGTTTGGCAATGTTTGTTTGTTGTAGTACAGAGTTAGACTGATGGCCTTAATCTATGTTGTCTTGTGGTTGTTGTTGTTTGACTTGCCATCCCACTGGGATTTTTGCACACAGCGTTGGTGTACGGTGCTTTTTCTGCAATATTTTACTGTCTTTTCTTGGATTTTCTGTTTGCACTTAGTCACCTTGTCACTTTAAGATGTTTTCTTGTTCATGTTTTTGTTTTTTGTTTGTTGCGGTTGCACCCGATTCAAGAGCCGAATGGCTCACAGGACTATACCTAATAAATTAACTTGAATTTGAACTAAGTGAAATTAAACAATGCAGTTACGCCGCCTCGGGTGGTAACCAGAATATAGACGTCTGGTCTGGACTCGCCAACGATCAGTAATGAAACAAGCTGGGCCCTAGAGACGCTTTTAAAACAAGTTTTACGAAACTAAGCAAGCAGATTCACGTTCAGGATTCCCTGCTCTGAAAGACGCGTCAGCGTGCACATGAGGGCACATCTACACACTTATTAACTACGCTCGTACCGCGTAACGCATTGATTCATTGTAACGGCGACTCGGGCTTCATTTCACCCGGTAAGGCCCCAAATAAGCCATGCAGCTCGTGCACGAGGACGGCTACAACCCACGACCGTCGGCAGTGGAGACCGTGACAGGACATCGAAGGGTGGCAATGCCCTTGGCACCGCAGTGCAAAATTATACAATTAGATTGTTCAATCTTGATTTGAAGCTTTCGGGACTGCAGGAATCCATACTCTTTGGTTCCTTCGGTAAAGTCACGTAGGTAGAAATAAAAAAACATATTTCTAACTACGTGACTTTACCGAAAGAACCAAAGAGTATGAATTAGATTGTTGTTTTATTGAATGGCTCTCCAGTTTGAATGTTGCTAAGGTGACAGCATCCCCAGTCCCATCCCGACGCCGCGTCGCTTGAGCCGAGCGAGGGGTGGTGGTACGGACCACGTGGGATGAATGCGGGCCACGTGGGATGCGGCACCAGCAGGGCCTTCACGGCCTGCAGGAACACCTCCAGTCGGGTAACGCGACGGTTACTCCCGCCAACTGCTGGCGGCGGGACCTCCGCTTAAGGAACGTCTGAGAGACCCCCCAGAGTGGGAGAGGGGGTCTCGAGAGCCTTCCCAGGCGTCTTGATGAGAGCTACCCACACTCTACCCCCCCACCACACGCGCGACCAGCAGCTTGACTGTGGCGAAGCCGTTCAGAATATTCTTAGGTTTTTTCGGTAAAGTCACGTAGGTAAAAAATTAAAATTAATAAAAATGTTGGGTTGCACGGAGGCACGGGGGGCAGGGGACGGTGGGGGGGGGTAACACTCACTCCGTTGTCTGCACGGCCGCTCCCTCACTCATCAGTCGTCTGTTTTGCGATCAGTTGAAACTTTACGTGGCCGCGATTCACGCATTTGTCGCGGGAGCACCCTGGAATAGGGTCACACGAGACTCATTCAGAATCCCTTCACATTCACTGCATCTTCATTGCGTTTATTCAGAACGATATAAAGGTTTGCATTTCCATCCTGGTTTGGGAGTCGGATACATAATTCTCATAGTCACAGTTCACTATTTAATTGATGTGACAATGTTATCAGCATTGATTTGATCAAAGATTGAGTTTGGAACTAAATATATGCGTGTGCGGTGGTGGACATGGGCTGGACACGGGCTGGACTCGGGACCTCTGGTGTGCCCCGTGTCGCAAACACTTTGTACCCTTGACGTGGAGCGGCAGACACGTGGTGAGGGAGATGCCGTGCCTGTTTCCCTTACTCCCTGAGTCCACGCCACGATCTGCCTCTGGGCGCTCCCCAGCGGCACAGCAATCCCCTGCTACGTTGATGAATCCAGTAGCCACGTGCCGGCCACTTCACGGCGGACGTTAAACATCTCCGTGGCGTCATTCGCAAGAGGAGGCCATCGCGCGCCTCCGAAATTTTGCCAAATTCGAAAATGACCCCCGCAGGTCACTACACCGGGACTCAGACACCCACAGTGGCAACCATCGCCCCTACCGGCGGCAGGCCATCGCCCCGGGTCAGACTTGCGAACGAGACTCGTCCCGGTCTCTCGAGGCGATGCTCGCATCGGATAAACAACATGCGTTTGAACTTTTCCGTGGCCAATCAAATTTTCCCTGCAAAGGTAGAACCGATACAATTAGCATCTTGAGATGCAGCTATATTTTGACGCTAGATAAATACTAATGCATTGTATAACTTACTAGTTACAGATGTACATTCCACCTCGCAATGTACAGGGCGATCCATTCATAGCTACCCCACTAAAAATATGGAGAAATTAGAGAACACAACATTTCACTTCTAATACTTCACATATCTTGCACCAATTTTAAGACAACTCGTTAAATCTCTTAACACTCTCCTCTGTGAGATACGGTGTCTTCGCTCTCAGAATATTCAATTGGCTGTTGAGAAGAGGGCCATTGAAAATCAATGAGGTATATATAAATGGATCACCATGTGTTACTGCTTGGCTAGTGTATATTTCAGTTTTCCCTGCATTTAAAATTCACCCCTTTTTAGTGACTTCGCAACTGAAGATCGAGCACCACCACGAACACGGCTGCGGAAACCGATGCCCTGCATCGTGGCAGCTTACAGGAAGATGTGACCCGACACGGACTCAAACCATACAAACAAAAAACCCGACATTGTAAAGCAGACTCGTGTACTCGCTGACAAACATCCCGAGACCCAAGTACAAATGCTCGGAGCAGGCGGTGCAACTGCACAGGAGAGTGGATTCGGACGGGGCGGGTGCTCATTTAGTTCCTTGTGTGAGAACCCATGCCAGCCGCACTGCGCCACTGCCTCAGATGCTCAGTGTGTTCGCTCGCACCACTGTTGGCGGAAACGCCTCCGCCGGAGGAAGAACTTGGCAGACTCTCCAGAGGGCAGCTTGGCCTAGTCTGCCACGCCGACCGGTGCGGAGTAAAGTGTGCAGTACCCACACTTTACCCAACCGCACGCAACCCGCCAATCAATGTTTCTAGTCGGTGAGGGCCCTGATGCATAATTTCAGTTCGTGTTATCATCTTGTGCTCTTGCTCAGATTTTAGAACGACAACACGCATTTTTCCTTTCCAAACTCTGCATTCGTCATCATCTCCACAACCGCGACACCGGTAGTGAAATCTTTCCCACCACGTAGGAAGGAAGGAGTGCGTCACTACAATTAGCGTGGCGAGTAACTTCGCATGCACGCACGGCCACACGGCCGCAAGGCCCCTGGCAGAATACCAAGGCATGTCGCGGTTCGCGGATGGAGCCGGGAGTTAAAGCACCTCCCCAGGACGGCTCTGAAACGAGCTTCCACAGCACTGCGGACCAGGCACGCTGCCCGGCACGAGTTGGGGCCTAACCGTCAGTTGCCGAAGGAGCTCTCGGCACGTGGAGCGAAGGTCGCAGACACATCGGAGAACCGTGCGCGTTGAATACGGTGACGTCCGTGGTGCCCGACTTTAGTGAACAAGAACCACATCTCGGGGCTGGAAGGCATCAACAAAGGACGTAGAGGCTCGTGTCCTGTGTAACCGTACGCGGTCTAAGTGCACATACGCGGCGTGACAAACACCACCAACAAAATGGGAATAAAATAAGACTGTGGTTTGTCAGTAAGATGAAGGCATGAGCTGAAATAAAGTATTATTACCGTGGTATTTTTTTTTTCATTTTGCAGCAAACATTAATGTTTCTAGAGCAACGAGATGTTACAATAAGTGTGGCAGAAGGTCTTCAGAAATAGCGCAGACTCAAACCTATCAACCATCACAGCTACTACCACCATTACCACCACGCCTACGATTGCCTCCCGGTGCCCAGTAGGGATCTGCGAAGTCTCTTGGTCCTGGCGCACCGAGCGACGTGCACGCCGACATGGGAACCAACTTGTTTGCCATGCGTGGGTTTCGCTCTTTCAAACGCCAGTTTCGACTCCTGACACAAAAGTGATTTAGTGAATTATTACATCGCAGATGTTCTCACCAGTGGGCAGTGGAGGTAACTGAACCTTAACATATATGTAGATGGGCTCGTCAAGTCAGCGTGATGATGGTAAGGACTACACAGCCCACTTTGTCTAACACGAGGTCCGGTCAAAGAGCTCATGGAATTATGATGTATCATTTATTTATGCTTGTGTACCCAGGAGAGCCTCAGTAAGTCTCAGGTCTCTTTTCCAGGAGGGTCCCTGCCAGGTTTTCACAGTAGGGGGCGATGCTGCTGCTGTGTGATCCCTGATGAGTAATTTGCAGGACATTTTGCCACATTTGGATGTTTGGACCAACAGCGGTTACAATGAATGTTGGGTGCTATAGCCATGGGAGGAAACCCATGCAGAAGAGGGAAGGACATACACACTCCAACGCAGGTAGGAGCCCGAGTCGGCAATCAAACCCAGGCTCTTGTTGCTGCGCTTTGTGTTAAAACTGTGTTAAAATTAACCCCACAGCCAATTGTTACATAATTTCCCCCAGGTATTATCCAAAGAGTCGCGCGGCGCATCCTGAGATAAAGAATCCACTCGGACCTCTCAAGGAGCAGCGCGACCTCTTTTGTGAGAGAATGGCCCACGGAAGCGGATGTCACAGAACTACCACGGAGCTTCCTTCGAGCGACCTCTGGTCCATATGCGTATGAGAATGGCGTCCCCCCCGTCGCAAGACAAACTGATAATTTAATTCTCAGAGCTGGAATCCGGCCCAATTAGAGCGTAGGACGAAGTGTAATGTGGCCAGGCTTTTTGTGTGGTCGCTGGTGAGCGGGCTGCCACCATCATCAACTCACTGTGCTTGAGATCCCAGTTGAGCTAACCGGCATTCCCAACGCTAAAATTAGCGGACGTAATAAACCGATCGGGTGGCCTTATTGACCTGACCTCGTATCTATGTGCAAGTCGATGATATTTAGGGTGTATTAAAAGCACTCGACACATTATTTAAATTGATATCGCTGCATAAACATGGGGGAATTAAAATTCTTGGAGGTGCGCGATTTCCAAACCTCTCAACCCAACGCGCGCGCTCGTTGCCGCGAGCATGCTCCGTGCCCGAAATTGTCACGCTCTAAAATATTCCCAGGCCCCCGAACGTTTCACCCTCCCGACGGTACGACGCATGTTGACAATTTGCCGTCACGATTCGTGAGACAGAAAAAAATACTCGATATTTGTTTTCGCCTTGTTTGTATTGTCCGTCTCGTAGGCTTTGTCTTGTTCGTACGCTAGTAAGTCATCACCAACACACCACCGTTAGCCAGGCTCAATCCATAGCTGGATGAAGGTCCGTCCCCACCACCCAAAAGTCTCCGCCAAATCTTACGGTTCCGCGAATAAACAGCCCACCGAGCACCCCGCGACGCGAGTGGACTTCGTCGCTACATCTCCCCCCCCCCCCCCCCTTCAGACATGCGCGTCCCTTCACAATGAAGCATACATTCGTAAAATTATTTGAGCAAAATTTGCATACGTCGTAAATGATCCTCAAGGACGCAACGATCGGACGCGGCGTTGCACACGCCAACCGGTGACGCCCAGACGCTGGAGAGCGCAACAATGGCGGTGGCGACGGTGGCGGCAGTGATAAATAACGAAGCGAGGGAGTCGCGATTGAGCCGCCGAGCGGGTTAGTTACTGCGACGCTGTGGCCTGCCCGCCAGTGCCCGGGCAATGGTTTGCCCGACAGGAACACAAAGTCTCTTGTATTGCCCAAACACAGAGCTCGGGACGTTCGCGACGCACTTGGCACGGCTGTCAAGGTCACACATGCTCCCCCCCCCCGTCAGGTTTACTGCAGTTTTCAAGTAGAATACAAACCGCCCCCCCCCCCATGTCTTTCATATATTAATATAAACAATATTTAGGTTTTTTTTTACAGTAAAAAAACAAATTACGTGCACTAAACTATACAGTTGCTTAAAATATATAACAGAAACAACGCGCCCCACATTCAATTAACACCTTATTTCTTTTGTCTATTAAATCAAGCAGCTGACATTTCAATTATTTTCATTAAAAGTATTTGTAAAAATTCCAATTTTTAAAAAAGAAAAGTGAACTCAGAAAGGCTTAGCGTCAGTGTAGAACACTGCACCGATATTCAAAAACACAACTCAAGCCACAATAGAAATAAAAATGAAATATATCACGTCATAAAACGGGCTCAAAAAGACATTGGTATCATTTCAGAAAAAAACGTAGTGTCAGAAAAAGTGTGCACGGATATGCATTGTAAACCGAACATTTGTTTTTTTTACAAATCAACAAACGCAACACCGGCGTGGGCGAACTTCCCTTGAACGCTGTCGAGCCGACGCCTTGCGCACGATGTGGACGTTAGTCAGCGCGCGCGTTTAAGACTTTGTGCCAAAGCTGCGATGCTCAAAGCGGCAACCAGCGTTGTCGCACGACCATTGGGGGCATCATAAAATTCCCTGGCCCTGGCTGTCGCCCGCAGGGGCTGTCGAAAGGTGGCGGTGGTTCAACTATACGGCAATGTCAATGGCCTTCTCCCACGCAGAGAGGCGATGACGGATCCTTTGGCACGATTCTTGACCACAAAATCTTCCAGTATTCTTCTCTTGGGCGAAGGAAAAACAATTTTCTGACAGCACGAGAAAAATAAAAACAGATTTGTGGAAGCTTACGCCGCTACCCCCTGTAGTGTGCAAGAGAGAGGAGCATGAAGGAGGGGTGGGTACCCTTGACGTGTGTCGAATGCTCCGATTCGTTTATGTTTGCTCTAAATTTCCATTCTCGTCACTCACCGTGATTTATAAATCACTGCCGGTGGTTCCACATTGCTCCCTGGATAAATACCACGCATGTCCATCCGTAGGGTGCAGTCCAGCGGTCCCGTATCTCTCGGGCGGATACCGACAAGAGAGAGGCGCCGCTCGAAGGCCATTGGAGCATTTCCCGCACGTCGCGTTCACTGTGCCGGAGCAAGTCGAGCCGCGCTCGGAGCGCGCAAAATTCCCTTTGCTGGTGGTGGCGCCTCCGGACGCGTGCCCTTCAGTGAGCGCCCGGTTGGGCTAATAGGGAACTGCGGTCAAGAGCGGGAGCGGGAGGTTCACAGCAGCACCTTAGGGCCGCGGCACAACTGCCGATCGGCCCGGTGCTCTCTCCAGGCTGGTACGACGGCTACTGCTGCTACTACCGCAGGAGTTCACAGTAGTAGCAGCAGTACTACTCCAGTAGTAACTGCAATAGTCCACATAGTAGCAGTACTACTCCGGCGGCAGCAGCAGTAGCGGCTTCGCGGTAGCTCGACGAGGCTGGCGCTCTTCCCGGCTCGGCCAGGTGCTTCCGTCGGCGACAAGCCGCCCCGCTACTCCTCGTCGAGGGAGAGCTGCGACGACACGGCGTGCTCCTGCGCCACGGCCGCCAGCTCTTTGAGAAACTCGGCGTAGACGACGGCGCAGTAGACGGCGTTCTTGACGCGCAGCGCCTCGCTCTGCTGCTCGGCGATGTTGCGGAACGGCGACGATGAGGAGAGCGGCGCCGCCGCCCGCTGTCCCAGCCGCACGTGCTGCAGCGCGTGCTGCGCCGCCTGTCGCGCGCGGCTCGGGCTGTTGGCGTGCCGCAGCAGTAGCTCCCCCAGAGAGGGCTTCCGGCTCTTTGCTGCACGGGGGGAGGGGAGGGGAGGGTCTGAGCGTTTCTTATCGTGCACTCTTACGAGTCCAGTCCGTTAGGAATGCGCACTAATCATGCGTAGCAAAGCTCTTGCAAACAACACTGTTTTAAGTATCTTGCAAAACTGGCTCAGCCTCAGGAACGGATGCCGAACGCGAGCCAGTAACTCGATCGAGGTCTGTGTAACTCAATCCTGTGGCAGGTGAACAGGAAGATTAAGACTTATCCAACAAGAATACTTTAATATTTTATGCGGAGACAGAGTAATCCTTGCCAAGCACGAATTTACCGTCCACGAGATTTGAGTATACATGGATGTACTTCTGTATACCTGTTTTAACACGTAGGCTTTCACGACCAATTTATCCATGAGAGGTTTTTGGGTTAGATCGTGTAAATATAAAGGTGTCCGCCCGACACAGCCAATTTGTCATGAAAACAGAATGTCAATCCGTGACTCGTATAGCACACCGGTGTGTTAGAGAATAAATCCACAATTCAGGTACGACGTTTCGCCAGTAATTACAACTAGCATGATCAGGTGACAGCCAGATTTGTGGAGAAATGTATGTACATTGTGCATGCAAATTGTTCTTGTACATCTTGCCTTACTTTGTGTGCACATAAATCACAGTATCTGTTCTTGTCTGCTTACAGATCAGGAGGATTTCTCCACAAATCTGGCTGCCGCCTGGCTCTGTCGCTACCCACTCCTCTCTCTTCTCCACGTTGCTACCTCCGCAATCGTTCACATTCACGCTCCATCCCACAAAATTATTGTATATTTTATTTTGTGATTGGCGTATTACCGTGTGTTGCTTAAATATGACATACTGTACTCGTATCGCGTGCCACTCAGCGTGGTAAATTTAAAAAAATTATCAATTAATTAAAATGATAAGTATGGCCCCTGAGTGTAGTGATGAAAGTGCCTCACTATCATCATCATCATCAAAGGTAAATGTAATTTAATTTGCCATATATTTCATAATTAAACATGTCTTGAATGTTGCTGCCATTCTCTTCAGTCTGTTCGTTGGTTAATTTTTTGTGAAAGTGAAAAATATTGACATGGGATTTAATCGGCTCACTCACGACCTTGGTCCCCCCCTCACCCTATTATCCCCAAAAGGTCCTAAGTTTACCAGCCACGAATTTACCAACCATGAGGGTTTTCAGGAACCTAAAGCTCGTGGTTGGCAAGGGACTACCCCGTGTATCACACGCATATTCCAGGGGGTGTCGAGGGAAGGCCATACCCTGGATTGCCAGAAGGCAGTACAACAAATGTTGACTCCTGCTGTTCCGTTTGTACGGGATCGAGCGTTGCCCCCACAAATGCGTGGGTTTTCTCCAAGCGCTCCGGTTTCCGCCCACATGTAAGCACTCATTAATTGTCCAATGATTTACTTAATACAGAGGACCGCTGGAGCTTGGGCAATTGCTGGCACCGGCTCCTCACCCCACGGCCGCCACTGCTGTTGCAGCTCCTCCACGCGCAGCGTTACAAGCTGAGATTATTATTCATTATTATCGTACGAAGAAGACTTAATATCAGCTGACCTGTGTTTTGTTTGTCTCCACGACGACGCTAGCGATGACTTTAAGCCGACCGAGCCGAGTAACTCCGACGTGGGCTCGGCGCTCCGACGTGGTGGCTGCGGCGTCTCCGCGCCCAACCTCGTTGCCGATCCGTCTCCCCCCTTAAAGCCTCACCACCTCCTCTCTATCAACAATTCCCTTCATCTTCGCTCCCCTCGCCCCTCCACTCCATCCCGTCCCTCCCCTGCAGCCCTTACCGTGACCCCCACGTGCCCTCTGTTACGGTCGCTCATTCCTCGGACCTTGCGCACTGTGCCCTTGCCATCTCAATCACTCCATTTTTGTAACCGCTTTTAAACTCTGTTATAGAGCGCCTTCAGCTAAGACGCTCGACAAACAAAGTAAGATGCGTATCGCTCCACCGAGCCACCTCCTCCCCGCCCGACAGGCGCTGGCGCTCACAGCAGCAGCAGCCTCACCGAGTTGTTCGGCGCGGCTGAGGGCCGGGACAAAGAGCGGGGAGTCGACGGCGCCACTCTGGCCGCGCGTGATCAGGTACTGCCACGCTCGCACCACCATCGGCGGGAAGTCGTCGTAGCCCGCCGCAAACGCTTCGATCCGGTTCTTCACCGTGCCCAGCACCTGCACGCGCACAGCCCCGGCGACAGCGCGCATATATATATATGTGTACCATTGGACCTTTTTGCCAGTATCAAATAGGACAGTACGGGGCCTAGTGGGTGGCGACAAATAATGATTGCAGCGATGAGGACAGACAGGGTCAAGTGAGGTAACTGGGTGAGAAGTCACCGCAGGGGGAAGGGTGGAACCCACGAGGTGTTAGTGATGCAAAGGAAAGCTCCGACAGGAGAAAGTTTTGGAGAAGGGGTGTGGCAGAGGCGAGGTGAGATCAAAAGCAGCGCGGAGTGGGGCTCGAGGCTGCCGTGGGGGAGTCAGAGTCCGGACCGTCAGCGCTGTCATCGCTGTGGATCGCCCTCATCGTCTTGGAAGACGAGCGAGGGGAGTTGTATATTTACACCGTGGCTACTACATCGACGGCTCCTATAGAGTCCGTCAACTATGTGGTGAGCGTCGTGTAGCAGCTACATAGAAGTCACCCAGATGGAAATGAGTCCACCTGCGTCCATCTGATAACCTGCCATCGAGTCGGGCTGACTGCATTGTATAATAAATATATATTTAACTTAAGAAGACAGCGTTTTTAAGTGCTACATTACACAAGTATGAAAAGTAATTGGTTTAACCCTTTGATACTGACAAAAAGGTCGCATGATATAGCCGCTCACCCTGCGCTATAAATGCCCTGATAGTGCATTGTCTCTGTACTGTTTACCTTTAGGCGTTCTCTGGCCTGACACTGGTGAGACGAGGCCAATCAGTTTCAAAGACAATGCATATATCAGAGTTTGTTTGCGTGCTCACCACCAATACATGTAGTTACTGCAGACTTCATTCCTTGTAAAATTGATCTATTTGGTGTTGGAACATCTTAACACCTGTTTTATTGCCAGAAAGGTGAAACATCTATTCTCATTTTCATATATATATGTAGAACTTCTTTCGCACCACCGTACATAGCTAACCGCGCTAATCGGAGGCGCCACAGCGGCGTGCGGCTGCTGCCCTAAATCTTTGTCCGTGTGTTCCTGGCAGGCCCAGGCCGGTGTTCCGGTGGGGTTGACGGGTTCCCCACAAAAGGCTCTTGCGAGGACGAGAGCTACGATCTCACTCTGGCTTACGGTCCGTATTCTCTTAGGGCATTTATGATCGTGCTACAATCGTAAGCAGGTTAACCTAACTCTTACAACTCTCTCCTGACAGCAAGTTTAAGAGAGAGGTAAAGGATTTGAGAAATAATGAAAAGACCTGGGGGCCATCGATGCTGCTGTTAAAGGAAAATAAAACAAGCAGAATTAGGCAGCACGTGTCAAGGGAACATCCGGTGAGAGACGGAACGAACGCTATGGCGGTGGAGACCGAGAGAAGGGAAGAGGAGCGGAGGGGATGGGGTGGGGGAGAATGGGGGAGGCCATTGCCTAGCAGTGGGGAGTTTCACAGGGAACCACAGACTCACTCAGAGAATCACTCAGAGAATCACTCAGAGAATCACTCAGATAATCAATCAGAGACTCACTCAGAGACTCACTCAGAGACTCACTCAGAGACTCACTCAGAGAATCACTCAGAGAATCACTCAGAGAATCACTCAGAGAATCACTCAGAGAATCACTCAGAGAATCACTCAAGAGAATCACTCAAGAGAATCACTCAAGAGAATCACTCAGAGACTCACTCAGAGAATCACTCAGAGACTCACTCAGAGACTCACTCAGAGACTCACTCAGAGAATCACTCAGAGAATCACTCAGGGACTCACCCAGAGACTCAGGGACTCACTCAGGGACTCACTCGGAGACTCACTCAGAGACTCACTCAGGGACTCACTCAGAGAATCACTCAGAGACTCACTCAGAGACTCACTCAGGGACTCACTCAGAGAATCACTCAGAGAATCACTCAGGGACTCACCCAGAGACTCAGGGACTCACTCAGAGACTCACTCGGAGACTCACTCAGAGACTCAGCGACTCGCTCAGAGACTCACTCGGAGACTCACTCAGAGACTCAGAGACTCACTCGGAGACTCACTGCTGTCGGTGCCCTCGCTCACCTGCACCAGGGACTTGACGCTCGGCTGGAAGACCATGTTGGTGTTGAGCAGGAAGGAGCGCACCAGTGGCTGCGGGTAGCAGGCCAGCTGCGTTACGACGCCCGTCAGCAGCAGGTTGACGTACAGCGAATTCTGCATCATGTTCTCCAGCTTGGCAAACAGCGCGCCCACAAAGGGCCCTTGGACAACGGGAGCAACGGAGGACGACGATAGACACCCAAGTGTCAACGACGCCCGTGACGACGAGGGCGTTTTAACGCGAGACTACGGCCTGTAGAATGCTGCCGTGGTGGTAACGGTCAGCACGCTGGACTTGCAATCCAGAGGTCGCCGGGTTGATTCGATCTCACAGCGTGAAAGTTAAAAACTTTATTCAAGTTTCTTAAATCCCCCTGTCTCTATCACCCCAACAGGTACACCAAGGTTAGACGATCGGCAGATCACGTATGGTGGAGTAAAGTGTGAGTATTTCACCTCTACTCAGATGTCTGACCAGCATGGAAGAATCGCCCAAAATACTCTCGAGAGGGGAAGTTTAGCCACGAGTGGAGTTCCTTCCGTGAGCAGTGGCGTGAGCAGGGGATTGCAGGGATGCACCTTTACCTAGTCTACAGTAGGGGTGGCCAAACTCTGGCTCACAAGGAGCACGTGGCTTGACATGGACGCAGCTAATTTTGACTTTCCAATAACAACCTTACGTGCCAGTACAGAGTGGATAGACGACACTCCCGGTACAGACGAGGGAGGCAGCACAAGAGACGTGACCGAAATACCCGGCACGAGGCCGCAGCGACGAGCCCAACCGCACGGAGGAGGGAGACCGCACAACCGAGACGGAGACATTCGCCAGCACGGCGCGACCCCGCAACCCACGCCAGTCCTCACCGGTGAACGGCGTGCCGATGGCTTGACTCGGATGCTGTGCGAGCAGGGCAGGCAGGGTCACCACGTGCGCCTGCGTCGGCGTCTCCACGCCCCGTGGCTCCACCTGCTCCGAAAGTGCCGAGAAGTCGGCGGCGACGCAGTTGGGCGCGATGGCGGCGGCGGTCTCATCCACTCCGATAACCGCATCCCCAGATGATTCCTCGGCGTCAGCGGCACCGGCCATAACGGCGACCAGCGATTGCTTGTGCAGGTCGGCAACGAGGCCGCTGGCGTCATCCGATGAGCCCTCCAGGAACGTCTGGATGAGGCTGTCGACCGACTCGTCGAGAGCGGAGGGCGCTTCCGCCGGCGTGTCGCCCGCCGTCATCCCCGCCGCACCCTCGTGCCGAGCGCAGGAGGAGCCGGCGGGAGCGGGAGCCGGCGCGTCCGACTCCGTCTCCTCCCAGGCAGCGCTCTCCGCCGACGGCTGCGGCTGTCCGCGGGGCGGCGCGATCACCGGCGCCGGCTCGATGGGCTCGGCGCTCCCGTTGGCCACGCTCCCGCCGCCGCCGACTTCGTCGTCGTCGTGCGATTCTCGTCGCTTCTCCCTCCTCTGCTTCTTGGCCATGGGATCGTCGTCAGAAGTTTCCGGGGCCTGCACGACGCCACCCTCCCCGCTCCTCGCCGAGTCGGCGCCGTTCAGACTGGACGGCGCCTCCAACCGCGAGTCGCCCTCCAGGATCGCCGACGTCGGGGCCAGGCCGTTTTGGTCGCCCGCCGGCTTCGGGGGGCGCGGCACGGCAGCGTCGTTCTGAGCGCCCTGCCTCCTCCGCCGCTGCACGCCGCGCTTCTTGGAGTGCGGGAACACGGTGATGCGGTACCGGTCGAGGCAGATGTCCCACTCGGGGCTCTCCGCCGGCGGCTCGAGCTTGCGCTCCAGAGCGAAGTGCTCGGCGTCGAGCGGCAGCGAGGAGAGCGCCTCGCTCGGCGCGATCACCACGCTGCCCGGCGCCGGCGTCTCCCCGTCGTAGGGAGCCGACCACGCGCGGCACGCCAGCGCGCAGCGCCGCACGCCGCAACGCGCGTCGCGCAGGTACTGCAGGTAGCCGGGCTCCGCTTCCGTCCGCTCCTCGAAATTGCCGCTGCCGGGCCGCAGCTGTTGCCGCTGCGGCGACGCGAGCGCTGTTGACGCGGGGGACTGCGGACGCGCCGGCTGTTCGTGAACAGCGGGCGAGCGCTGCTGCTGCTGCTGCCGTTCAAAGATTTCCGACTTCTGCCGCGAGAAAAACCCCATGCGGGCCGGAGTGGTGGGTTTGGGTGCCGGAGACGCCGCGGGCTGGCCCTCCGAGGCGCCGCACACCACCAAGCCTGGGCGGTACGAGACACAGGGGGAAGGATGTCACATCGAGGCCGGGAGTCGATTTAGGTGTGCGCAGCGCAACGTCGCGCATCCAGCCCTCACGAATCTGCCCTGACCAATTAAACGCCTACATCTGCGCACAGCTGTGTAACCGCCATTTGTTACAGATGTTCACACATCCGATCTTTTCACACGCGCAGGGGCACATTCTTGGTTCCGCGTACAATCCCCTCACTTAGAAAGTACAGTCGAATGCATTACCCACGTTTACAGCACCTTGCACAATAGTTTTGTCCGGTTGTCTATTTCCGCTCGGCCGCGTATCCGTCGCAATTGCGTAACCGTCTATGCCTCAATCTCGAGCGAGCCAGATATGCGACAATGGACTACAAAAGAAGGCTCCTCGATTCGGTGAAATCTTCACGCTGTGCGGGTTGCAATCTGATTCCAGGATCGGATCCCTTTCGTCCCGTGCCGCTTGCGTTCATTCTCACTCTTTCAGTCTCGTTTGTACGTCAACATCAGCAAATAGGTCGTGTAAATTGCAAAAACAATTCCTTAGTGCGCAACTCATTATTGGATCTACCATGGCAGTAATATTTAAATCTTGAAACGATAAAACCGTTCCTTGCGATTTACAAACTGGGCAGAGGTAGTCCATCAAAGAGGTGATCATGCCCCGTACCGATTTGCCATATGGGCCCCGTTTTGACCGTTTAGATCAGGGGTGGGGAATGTCCGGCTCGCGGGCCGTACAAGGCCTGCAAAATAATTTGGTCTGGCCCTGCCAAGGCAACCGCAGGCAGGACTCGAAATTCAATAAATCTAGGAGCAAACCTGGAAAAGCAGTTGCGAGTAGCAACATCATCAATACCAGCTAATATCACACGCCTCACCAAAGACAAGCAGTTCCAGCCATCACATTAGGGGCGAGTTAATTAAATGTTTGACCAAATATAACACACAAATTTTAAAGTTGATAATTTTGTATGGCCCGCGAATGATGTTATAAATATCCAAATGGCCCTTGGCAGAAAAAAGGTTCCCCACCCCTGGTTTAGATAAACAGGAGGTATTTTGATTTCCGTTCCCGCGGAGTTCCGCTGAAAGCTTCCCGATTGCTAAGTTATCATTCGAATGGAAAATTGTTCCGCTTCTTTTAGCGGTGACAGCCAAAAACAGTGCTCGCCACATTTAGAAACATGCCCTTGGAGTATTTGGCTGCTATAAATAAGCCACTTCGTTGGGCTATCGTTTGTGGCCAGGTTGCTTCTGAAAGAGAGCTACGTAGCTAAGTGGGCCTTACCTGGTTAAATAAAATATAGTTTAGTTTAAAGAAGGGGAACAGGTCCATTGCAAGTTTAGGGCATCACTCTTTCTGAATACGAGTCACCAGTACACGGCGATGCTACATTGTACATCCCAGGGTATAGGGTCCACGAAGATCATGTCGTCAATTCTGCAAAGTAGCGTCAGTATAATGGCTGTCTATGTTGGTCTAATTGTTGTTATACTTTAATTCCTGACAATTTTTTTGATTGAAATAACAATCATGAAAGTTCATGATTCATATTTAGTTTATTTTTGGTTAAAAAATGTAGCTATATCAAGTTTCTTACGAAATGAAGTTGTCATAACTTAAATCAAGTATCTACAGAGGTTTTTTTGGGTTAGATTGTGTAAATATCAATGTGTTGTTAAATCCGCCACCACCCGACACAACCGATGAGTAAGGTTTGTGACGTACAAGAAACGTGCCAATTAGTTACGAGTTAAGCACACCGGTTGTGTGCTGGAGAGTAAACCCACAACATTTACAATTCGAGTATGACGTTTCGCCAGTAATTATAAATCAAGTAGTCATGACAACTTGATTAGATTGGCTATGCCGTGGTGGAGGGCATCACTGAAAACTGGCATTATATCTACACCATGATCCTGCCCAAAATGAAACAATTATAAGTCATATTGGTTGTGAAGCCTACGTAAAATAATATTAATATTAACATTCTCGATAATAAAGTTACAAAAAATAACCTATTGACCATTAAATCAGTCCCGTGCAAAAGCTCACTGCGGAGTAATCGTGCGGCATGGAGGTGACGTCATCCTTCTCTAACAAATGGTAGGCTAGATGAATAACTATTAAGGTAAATCTTCACATCAAAGCACCAAAACAAGACGGTAAAAGTGTGACATACAATTAGGGGAAACCGACATGGTATTAATCGTCATTAAGCTAGAATTAATAATGTGCGGTGAAATGTTACATCGCTCGAACCCCCTGTACGCCAAGACCGATGCTGCAGCGTGCAGTGTGTAAGGGTGCAACGTGCAGGGTGCAGAGCGCACCTTTGGACCAGAGCACGTGCTCGTCCTCCCGCTCAGCGAGCAGCAGCTGCTCCAGGCGGCAGCACTCGGGCGACAGCGACAGCAGACGGTCGGCCGTGCGCCCGTACAGATCCACCTCCTTGACGGCGCGGCGCTGGCTCAGCATCACGTGGTTGCACGGGATGAGGAACCTGGCGGAGGAGGGGCGGGCGTTGTTGGGGGAGAGGTGGGCACGGAGGTTCGGTAACAGCGACCAACGGTGAATTGTCACGAGTCGAGGTCGTGACCCAACGTGCGGTTAGTTTATTGATTTATCTCAAGGTTTATATATCGCACCTCCGATTGGCGACGTTCGCTGGGTAAGAAGTTCGACATACATACATATATAGCGACCCGCCCTTTGTACAAGTCAATTAATTGTAATTTTCTGGATCATCAAGGCATTTCACGATTAACTGCCTCTACAATTCGATGCAGATTCGATTTGGGGTCACTGTTTTGTCCGTGATAATTTTTTCCTAGGCCTATGACAATTCAGCCCCTCTTAACACGGAGACTCGCCATCGCTTCCTTCCTTTTGCCAGCTCCTGCAACCGTACAGCAGCAGAAAGCGTGCTCTTGAAGAGTCCCCGAACCCCGACCCTTGCCTTCCAGACAGGCGCCAGATGGCGGTGCGAGCGTCGCGGTGAGCAAGGCCGCGCCTCACCTGAGCACCAGCTGCAGCATAACATCCTCACAGTTGAGGCTGAGCAGCGTCCGGAAAAGCGCCAACGACACCATGCACAGCTGTGTGACAAAGAAACGGCACCGTCGCGTCACGCGAGCGTGGTGGGGGGCTCAAAACACAAGCAAAATATACACAGGGGAACGAACAATGGCGCGCACGCACGCATTCTCAAACGCTCTCCTACACACGTTTGGCCATTGAGAGGGTTTTTAAACTGGCGATGATCACATCGACGCTCCAGGCCGCTCGACGAGACGATGTCGTCACATGTAATCATGTCATCTCAAACACCCAGTTAGACGGTTGAGGCGTTGGCACGAACGAAACAGCAACATGGAACTTTACACAAAACTTTAGTTCATATTGGATGAAGATGGACGGAGGAATAAACGGAGAGACGGACGGAGGGACGGATGGATGGACGCGTAAACGCGTAAATGCTTTTATCCTCGGTTATTTAGCAGATGACTAGGCTCGTAGGCTTGGGTGACCGCGAGGCGCCGTGGTGAGTGGAGGGAGGGAGTGGGCCGTGGAGTGACGGGGGCCGTGAGGTGCCGGGGGCCATACCCGCGAGCTGCTGCTGATGCGTGCCACGAGCAAGTCCAGGACGCGCTTGTCATCCTCGGAGTGGAGCAGCACAAAGTGCAGGAAGGTGCGCAGCAGCGACGGCTCCGTGACCATTCGCAGGAAGAGGTCCAGGTAAGCTGTGCTGGCGATCTGCTCCTCCACTAGCGTCTGAGCACCGAAACGCACGCACGCGCGCAAAGACAAAGATCCCCCGTCATGGCAAGTTAGTGAGTAGCACCTATGAAGGCTGGCACGGCACACGACGGGGTGCCGTGCCAAGAGCACACCCGGCCACCTTTGTCTCCCAAACGGCAATGTTTACACAGCGCTCCAGGTACTCATTTGAGATCGTTTACACTGAAAGGCTCACGGTCACGAACAACTTCATCATAGAGCGACATTATTGCGGTGAAGCCGGGAAACAAACGTTCTGTACAACAGTTGACGTGACATTTGTCTATATGAGCCTTTTGTAGTGCAATGCACTTGGGGTCCACTGTTGGTCTTTCAAAGTTTTTATCTGTGCCCAGAACAGCTCCTCATCCTGGTCAAAGACAGAAGCTCCGGCTGACGCAGCGGTAGGGTTGAACGTATGTACGCGCGGTCTATCTCACCTTGTCCAGCGCTGGGCCCATGACTGGGATGAGAAACCCGTGGTAGATGTACTTTATCAGCTGATTCCTCACCACCTCGTGAGCAACCTGCGGGGAGGGGAGCCCGGTGAAGGATGTTCAAAAACAGACGGCGGAAATCTGACAGTTCAATCGCAGGAGCATGACGTCTCAATTACAAACATATTTCAATAAAGCAATCATTCCGTAACCTATGTCAAAGCAATTTCAGTCAGGATTGCACACTGAATAGGGCACAACCGGTACGAAGGCAGAATATTGTTTTTTATATATACAGCTTTTGCCACTAGATGGCAGACGTATCACGTGATCAATGATGAGGATACCCTTGCGCAACCGCACATGAGAATTCTGATATGGGCAACCCATTTAATGATTTGGCCGGTTTTCTTTAGGATCAATCTGCAATAGCAATGAAAGTTTAACAATTGGACCAGGTATACGGGAGTAGTCGCAACTGCCCCCCCAATAATTCCCAATCCAGACAGACCACTTAAAAAATTGTCAAAAAGCATTTAGAATGGATTCTCGTAACAATTCACTGGATCGTTGCGTGAGGGCGCAGAGAATCGGTCCGAGTCCAGCAGCCGGCCGCATTGTGGAGGGCGCACTCACCCACGCTCACGAGCACTCACAAGCCACGCTCACCAAGCACACTCACCAAGCACACTCACCAAGCACACTCACCAAGCAGACTCACCCGCGGTGACCCACACTCGCCGGCGCTCACCTGCACCACGGCGTTGCAGAACTCCAGCGAGTTCATGAACCTGACGAGGGCCGGCACGCCCAACCAGTCCTCCCGGCGCAGCGAGTGCCACTCGTCGGAACTCACTTCAATCTTCCGCGGCAGCGACGAGTACAGCCCGCTCAGCCCCGTCGCCAGCACCTGCAACAAGCGTCGCACCAGCAGGCGGGGTCAGCGCCGGCAGCCGCGTGAATGACCGGCGCGAGCGTCGTGCGTCCCCCCGTGACGCTGCAGCGTCGGTCTCGGCACACAGGAGGGCTGCCTGCCAGGAATCCGTCGCAGCGCTGTGCGATGTAAAATTTCACCGCAACATTATTCATTCTCGCTTAATGACGATTAACACCATATCAGTTTTCCAGAATTGTATTTCACAATTTAACGTCTTGTTTGGGTGAACCCGAGCCTGGGCAGTGGGCATTGGAGCGGTGGAAGAAGACATCGACTCCTCCATTAAAATGGCAGCCGGGAACGTTAGTTGCGTTTTGTTTTCAATAAGCAATGTAGCAACCTGTTTGCGATTGTTTACTCGGACCCTCATTTAAAGTGACGGCTTGCCCCACATCCTGCCTCCCGAAGGTGGGAAATCCCGTACAAGACAGGCCCAGCGCGACATGGCTTGTGATGCCGATGAAATCACCAAGTCCGGCCCATCGCATCCTGTTCAGGGACAGCTGCTGCGTCCGGGGAGAGCGAACTGGCGACCTCAAGAATGAAACTCCAGCATGTATTCCATTACACCACGGCAGAGTCAAAATAAGATTTATGCAGATGGAATGTAATAGGGAAGAAAACAAAAAAAACACAATCCTAAAATGGAAAAAAAAATGTGATGAAAGCGTGTGCACACCAATGGCAGGCTTTGCAGGGCGCGGTAGCGACCGCCCGATGCTGCTGCTGCCCAGTTGCTCAACAACGTGGAATTTATGGAGCGTCATAAACGCCTGTCAGAACTGCCTTGCCTGTTATCCGATATTCCGGATAACATGCAAGGGGTGCAAGGTGCACATTGACACACATTCTCAATGAACCACTCGCCCTTCCTGCATTTCTGACGTCAGTTACCCATTAAGGATTTTACAACGTTCTACACTGCAATGGGTAAAGTTTGCAGGGTCATGCAATGTCAAACAAATCCACAAAAAAAGTGTGTGAAGAGCACACCAAACATTGTGCACTGACTCGGCACCCAGAGGCTAGCGGGGTCTACGGGACGACCAAAAGCCAGAAGCTGGGAGAGCGACCCTTACAAGGTCCGGTGTTGACCTTACAACGACGACAGGATCTCGTCGCCGAGAAAAACGATGCGATAGTGGCCACGGCGACCTCCTGACAATGCCGCAACATTAGGCACCTGGAAGGTTCTGGGATGAGGCTAAGTTTGTGTGCAGCTGTGGAATTCCCCCTCCCTCCACACTGCAGCTGTCTTTCCACCATTTATATTAAGTCATACAATCTGTTCTCTTATAACGCGGTGGGAGTAATTGCGTTCCTGAAGAACACCGCGCTATGGAAAAATCGCGTTAAAATAAAAAATATAGGGGAAAGCACAGTCCGCAATAACATACGAGATGCGTACGCAGGCTGAACAGGGACTGAGGCACGTGGGTTGGCATCTAGAACAGTGGTTCTAAACTGTTACTGCAGCCTGCACTCCTTTGGTTCTCAATCGTAAAAAAAAATGTAAAGTGTTAATAAACACTTAGGTTTGATGACACAAAGTAGTTGTACTTACGTGCCCGTGCTTAATTTGTGTTCCGATGATTTACCTTCTAAAATAATATGGCCACGTCTCGCACCCCCAGATAGGGCATCTCGCACCACCAGGGGGTGCGTGCACCCAGGTTAAGAACCACTGATCTAGAAGCATCCAGCAGCATCCCGCTTTGTGCAACGTTACGCCGAGGCAGCCGTACAACCGCTTATTCCTACCCGCCAAATCTAGTTCTGTTCACTCGATCGCGTTATAAAAAATGTGTTGCCTTATACATTCATTGCGTTATATCCAATTCGCGTAATGAAAACATGCGGCGTTATATCAGAAATCACTATATTTTACAAACCACAAGTTCGCTTCCTGAGAATGCTCCCGGCACGAGCGAAACGTCGGGCATCGTGCCAAACAACGCATGGCAAAAACAAGCAAAATACATCAGAACGCTATTTTTGTATTATTATTCGTGATATCAGATATATTTTGTTCGAAATGAGAACGTTTTGTAAAATTAAGATCGACAATCAAACAATATTTTCCAAAATAAGACGATAGAATTATCTTTACGCGTAAAGATCTGACCAAATGTGTGTCATGAAACCACCCGAAACAGCCAAACAAATTAAATTGCCACGCGGTGTACGAGGGAGTTTTTTTTAAGCGCAAATTTGACCACAACTCTACATTACATTTGGAATAATTTTTCCCAGACATTTGACAGATATCCAAATCAAACATCATGCCTTCATAAACATGAGAATTCCCCGCCAATGTTCCGGTGAGCTGATACAATAACTGGCCCAGTAAAATGCCTCACAAAGTGATAATTTAATTTGTTTGACTGTGTCGGGTTGGTGGTGGAGGATTTCAAGACACATGTTCAGACAGTTAGGTGGCCTTGGGTGGGCATGGGCACTGTAGTCTACATTCCTTAATAGGAGGAATAGCCAAACGACGCTGTCTCCTGAAGCCCTCTCGTTGTGGTCAGCAGCACACTTCGACATTGCCCTCCGGCTCCTGCACAGATCGCTGCCGCCTTCACGCTCAACAAAATATCATCGATGGCCCGACCCGAACACCAATTACGGATTCAGTCATCGCGGACCTCGCGCCGCCGAATCGGCAACCCCGGCAACGCCGGGCTCTCACCGGGCAGAAATCAGAGCGGTCGGCGATGTACTCCCCGAGCGAGCGGTTCTCCGCCGTCAGTGACATGATGAGCAGCAGCGCGTCACGCGCCTGCTGCCCCAGCGAGCCCTCGCGGTGCACGTAGCCCACGAG
Source organism: Lethenteron reissneri (assembly GCF_015708825.2). Classification (NCBI taxonomy): domain Eukaryota; kingdom Metazoa; phylum Chordata; class Hyperoartia; order Petromyzontiformes; family Petromyzontidae; genus Lethenteron; species Lethenteron reissneri. The sequence goes on from NC_083837.1 coordinate 7,624,269, forward strand.
CAGCGCGAACACCAGCGCGTCGTTACGCGGTGCAAAACCCGCGATGCCGGCAGCGCCGCCGCCCGATGGGGCGAGCAGGGGACGGGTGGTCGTTGAAGACGAGCTCCAGTGTGGCCGGGTCCTTGACGAGCACCGAGCACAGCTGGCTCAGCAGCAGCACCAGGTTGGTCTCCACCTGCAGGCGACAGGGACCACGCTGCTGCTGGAATCTCACCCAGGTTTCCAAGTGAATCGATATCTAGAACAAGGGACCTCGCAGTATGCCGCTACGCGCTTCGATCGTCCAGATGACCAGCGTAAGGCTGCTCCACTCGCCCACTCGCCAATCTCGACACGAACACGGAAACATCACCGAGCAGCACCCCGCCGTACAAGACGAGAACGAGGAGAGGGAGACGCAAAGCTTTCCCGTTGAGTTCCGGCTCCCGCCATCCGCAGCGCCACAGGGGTGGGGTGGAGGGAGGGAACGGCCTCACCTTGGGAGAGCGCGAGTTGGCGCACGCGGCCATCAGCCCCAGCAGCGGGTGAAGGATGGGTTTGTGATGCAGTAGGGGCTGGTGGGACTGCGACACCAGCACCTCGTACATCTTGAGCTGCTCCGCTCTCACCTCCTCGTCCTCCTCGTCAACAGCATCCTGCGCAGCACGAGGTTCACGGAGATTCCCACTTGAGCTCCCCCCGTGCTCCACTGGGGCATTTCAGCCGAGGCCAGCGAAGGGTAAACTCACGGTACGCATGGTTCTGGACTGGGCGTTTGCCGTGCTGAGCCAGAACTAAAGGGCACTACGCTAGATTCACAATACGTCTGAATCTGGCTCGAGGCCAAACGGGGCCAAACATGGGGAGAACGATGCGATCATTGCAGTATGTATGTAAAACTGTTTTTCGTACCGTACGTAACCAACTATGATAATCGGAAGTGCTGTGGAAGGGACAACAAACTAAACACAATAAGCAGTTCTAAAGCGCAGCGTCACCGCGCCCATATACGTGTGTCTCGACTCGTTCACCGAGCGGGACGCCTGTGGCACGGATCGGCTTCTGCGGTGGAGAAATGATCTAGCCCCTCGTGCACGGCCGTGGCACGGCTCCGGTGTGCAGTGGAAGAGAGAGATCATGCAAAGAGACAAATCAACCCGTTTGACCACCTTATAACCATGCCACATGGAAGCACCCAGAAGGTGGATGTTGGCAATATCACAGTCACAACTCACGGTCACAATTTGAGTCAAGAACCAATTATTTATTTGTCCCTTTCGTGCCTTCTTGTTTGCATTAGCATACGATTGTACATTATTTCCATGAATTACAAATAATACAATCTCACACACAGCTCTCCCTTGCAGGCTCGGGCCTTGTGCTGGGATGGGCAACCGCCGTGTATCGTCACAGGAGGTGTGGACAGGTGGCTGCTGCTACTGCTGCTGCTGGGTCACATTGTGGGCAGCAGAGGGGAGTGCTGCAAAATCCGTTGTTGTACCGTACTACGCTCCGATGTCTAAGCTCTCAGTCTACACTAACCCGCTTGGTGAGGTATGGTAAAATAACCCCGATGACCCATGAAAGCCTCTAATATTAATATCGAATCCCGCGTGAACGAATCACTCGAGTTTGATTCGTAAACATGGAAATTGGTTCGCGTGACGCATCCATTTAACAGACGCTTCAAGCACCACGACGTAAATAACAAATATTTTAAAACCTTAATTCTTGGATCAAATAACAACCCAGAATCGTGGTAATTCCCGCAATCAGGCGAGAGCTGTCGCACGTCGACTGCCCAGCGCAGCAAGAACACTCTTCCAGACGCAGCCAAATGTCATGAGGCCCGCAGCTTCGAACGCAGAGCTTGCACAACACAAGCAGCCATAAAACACACAACACACACGCATGTGCGCACACACGCACACGCGCATGCGCACAGCGCGTTCACTTTGCTTTGTGTCGACGGCAAGTTCGCTGGTGTGGAATGACGCCGCTTCGGGACATAGCCCTTGCAAAGCTAAGTCAAATTCAAGGGATGGTGGGAGAGCGGGGGGTGTGGTGGTGGTGGTTTGAAAGACTGGGGGAGGCATGAGCCAGACTTTGGCGGAATGTGCCCAGGTTACATTGTCATGCGAGCGTCAGTGCCCCCCATCACCGTTGGCACTTTTTAAAAACAAATATTTTCTTTAAATGGCAAATGACAGTGTGAGGCAATGAGTATTATTAGCAATAGATAACAACAATAAACTCGACACATTCATCCAGCCTACGTGTTAACTCGACATATTCATTAACACCACTGTGGCCCTTCAAAGGAGAATGTGTACAGTAGGTGACATTTTGGGCAAAGTTCCTTCTTCATAGCAGACGGATGGGCCACTCGCACGACTTGCGATGATCGGGTGCTTTCCAGGCGATTGCGGCCATTGCGATATCTCAGTATAAGCAAAACCAAGTGACCGCTGTGATGACTGCGGAAATGAAAATGTGACACACCGAAAAAAGCGTAAGACAGTGCAGAACTGGCAGACCTGATAGAACGACGCAGACTGCACAGTCAAGACAAACACGGACTGAACTCGGCAAAAACGAGACAACACAGACGAGACAGACTCAATGAGACAGCAAGAGTTGCATTGAATCGCAATACCGAATGGTGACGATTCACCGAGTACCACGGGAAGGGAGCGGGGATGTGGCGTACACGTGCGCACGTGGCCATTCTTACACGCCTAGCAACCGCCCCGTTGGTGCGCGTGGCAGCGTGCCCGGAGCACGAACTAAATTGCGCTCCCGAGGCATGGAGCTGACGAGCGGAGCTCACACCGTGGTGTGCGGACAATGCCTCGCCTCGCTGAGACGCTGCATTATTTAGGGAGTGGCACTTGGAAGCCAAGCGAGACACAAACACCACTGAGCCCCCCCACCCAACCCCACTCACCCCTCGCCTCCCGCCATCTGTCCCTGCAGGTGGCGACACGTTGGTACTCGTGCCATTCTAATTATTATTACTACCACCACCCCTGTTCACCCAGGAGAGCCTCACCGGGTCTCATGACTCTTCTTCGGAAGGACTCTGGCAAGTTTTTTTTTCGCAGGAAAGAGGTGGGGGGGGCGATGATTCGCTATCACAGATTCCAACCGAGTCATTTGCGTTGTCGTTTTTCAAATTCGGACCAAAACGCCAGCGAGCAACGGCCCCACCCCCGGCAGACGACGCAACGGTATCGTTGTCATTGTCGCCGCGATGACCCCCCCCCCACCGCCACACCCAGCGGGGCCCACGGGAGGTCATTCGGAATATCAACGCTTTTATTTTGTCCGCGTACAGATTTTAGGAGCCGGCGACGGAGCCCTCACCTGGCCTCTGACGCCCCCGTGGGCGGTGCGCATGCGCAGGCCCCACGACACCACGCGGCCCAGGACCTCGTCGGAGACGGTGAACTCCAGGATGGGGCCCATGCCGCCCGTCCTCGGAGGCAGCTCTTCTGCCAGCAGGTACAGCATCTGGTCCACGTTGTTCCGCACCAAGTTCTTCTCGTCGGCAGGGGCCGTCGATGATGCGACCCCGTCGCGCCCCCCACCCGCATTCCTCTCGATCACCTTAAGCACCTGTAGCGGTCGGGGAGCCGGTGGGGCATCGTACGGTGCTCAAAACTGTTAACTATTTTTTTTTTGATCAGGTAAGGTATTAACTTATTTTTCAGAAGCAACCTGGCCACAAATGATAGCTCAACGAAGTGGCCTATCGTGTCGAGATTTATAGCAGCCAAATACTCTTAAACGAGTGATGTTGATTCTAAATGTGGAGGGGAAAAACGGAGGACCCTGAGAAAAATCCACGTTACCGAAGGCAGAACATGCAAACTCCAGATATACAGCAGGGTCGGAATTGAACCGACGACCTCCTGTATACCAGGCGAGGTAGTTAACATCTCCTAGCCACTGTGGCGCTTGCTCACGGGGTGCACCGCGTGTTGTTGGGCGCGGTGGAAGCAGGCGAATGTCGGTGCCGAGTGTCTGCTGGAGCCCTGCCCCCCCCCCTGCCCCCCCACTACACCGCAAACAACGACCCTGACTGACCAGGCCGAGGGATGCAGTGGGGTCATAACCGAGGCCTTTAGAAAACGTTCCAGCTACGCAGTTGAGGTGTTTCATTCATTCGCTAAAGAGCAAGCAAATGCATAGATAGCTCTGATGTGACGAATTCAAAGCGAACTCAACTTAAAAGCAGCGATCGCCTGAAAGGCCTCTTCAAAGAGCAGCCCCGCAGTGAGAATGCTGCCGAGAGGGCCCAGCGTGGACGTTTACATGCTCACAGAGATTAAGAACTCCGCTTTAATGACCATAAATACTGCACGTGAAAAGCAACAGACAGCAGCCGTGATTTCCCCCTGTGGAAGAGATCAATGTGAAAGGAAACTCAGAAAGTGCCTGGGAGGCTTATAATGTCAGATCACTGGCGATCCCGGGTTCAAATCCAGGTCTCCATCTGCACGTGATGGAACGGGGTTCTCAAGTGGAGCGCGTTGCTGGTCTGTGGGGGGGAGCGGACTGTGGGGGGAGAAGCAGACTGTGGGGGGGGCGGAATGTGGGGGGGGGAGCGGACTGTGGGGGGGGGGGGGAGCGGAATGTGGGGGGGGGGGAATGGACTGTGGGGGGGGCGGAATGGGGGAGGGGAGCGGACTGTCGTGTGTTGTATTGGTGTGGTCTAGGACCGTTCTTGCAGTCGTTTTGCTGCCTTGCCAAAGATTGGGAATTGAACTAATGCAATTTGATCACATATACTTTATTTAAATTAGTGATTCGCTTACGTTTCCTATACTTTGCATTCCTATCGTGTTTTTGTATTGTTTGTTGTTGTAACGTTCTGACCCACCACTGGACATCCGTGAACGCGAGCTTCATAGCTCATTGGATTTCTCCAGGATAAACAAACATTTTCATTCCCGTCCTGGGGGAACGAGTTTGTAAGCGGCGGCATGCTAACGGCTGCGCCACCGCTCCCCGAACCCGCCCGAACACGACCGCGACGGGGCACGGAGAGAGCGAAGAGCGGCGCGAGGAAGCCACCCACCTGCATCCAGTGGTTCCTGTAGACCATGAGGCACGTCTCGGGGTCCGCGCCGGGGGAGCTGGGGGGCTCCGGCTGAGCGGCGGCCACGGCGGGGGCCACGGGGCCCGCCGCGGGGGCGCCCGCGGCGCCGGCGGCCGCTTCCCGCTCGGCCTTGCGGCCCCCCGGCCCCCCGCGAGCGTTGAAGCGGCTGAGCCAGCTCATGCTGAGCCGCGGTGGGGGGGAGACGGGGGGGGGGGCGGGGGGCTGGGGGGGAGAGCGGCCCCCCCAACCGGTCCAGGTGGACCCTTCCGCCGGCGCCCGCTGCGATCGCTGCTGGGGAGACGGGCGACAAGGACAGACGGTCAACCGGAGCCGGCGAGTTCCGGCTCGCAACAAATGGGGGAGCGAGTTTCTTGAATTGCCCCCCCCCCCCCCCCCCGTGGGCTCTGTCCACTGGGGCAGAGTGAATGGGTGCTCACTGCCGTGGTGAAGTCTCAGTCAGCAGGTGCGGCGGGTACCCCGCCTCTGCCAACACGCCTGCTTGGGTGTGGAAAAGTAGACCAAATACCCTCGAGAGCTCTTTGGTTCTTTAGGTAAAGTCACGTAAAAAATAAAATCAAATAATAATAGAATGCGACGTTTCGGTTGCAAAACAAGCAACCATCATCAGGCAAGAATGAATGATAAAACACAGACACGGGAACAGCATAGGCACACACACATGCAGAGAGAGACACACACAAAGACACGCCAAGCGAGACACACACCAAGACAAACAGAAGAACAACGACTCTGTGCCGAGGCCTTAAATAGAGAGAGGGGGGAGGGGCCGGGGCAAAGAGAGGACTGGGGAGCAGGACAAACGTGGGGACAAGGAGGGAGCAGTGTGGAATTCGGGACCACAGTGGCCGGAGGAGAGACAATGGTTTAGAGCAAGAAAATCGAAAGTTTCAGAAAGCAAACTTAGTAAAATTAAGAAGTGTAATGCAATGCAAAACACAGAGGGTCAGTTAACACACAGTTAACGCATAGCCTGGTTGATGAACGTTCTCCCAAAGATTGATAATTAAATTGTGAGTTGTGAGTAAACCCTCCCCGTAGAGGTGGTTCAAACTAGATTTGAAGCTTTCGTGACTGCATAAATTACTCTTTGGTTCTTTCGGTAAAGTCACGTAGAGAGCTCCCCCCTAGTGGTGTGAGAAGGCGATTGCAGGGCTGCACCTTTACCTTCCCGCGTAAAAACAAACGAGTGGAGGAATTGTCAAAATAATAACCCAACACAGCAGGACCCTCCTGAAGGAGTCTCGAGTGTCAGAGAGGCTTTCCTGTTATAAATATGAACATTAATTGCGTTATCTGCAGTGTAACGTTACGACTGAAAGATGCGCGCACTTATGACCACTGCACTGCCCGACCGGTCAATGTTATCGTTATTCAAAAAACCCCTCATGGAATCCATCGGGGGCAAAGGAAAACACGCAAAATGTGTTTCAATTTAAAAACCGTCAACACATTTCTGGGCAACATTGGCAACCGAGTCTTGGAAGGCAGCTTTGAAAAATAAACCGACACTGGCATCGGACGAGCGACGTGGGGTGTGTGGACCACCACGGGGACCCTCGCTCCACCCCCGGCGGCGATCGGGGGGAGCGCATGGGGCAGGGTGGACGAAGCAGAGATGGTGCCATTGCCTATGGGGGAATTGAGGCAAATATAGCCATGCCTGAAGGAGGCAGCACCGGAAGTAGGATTGCCAAAATCTGCCCTGGACAGCTCTGGGTATCCAGAGTCGCCAAGCGTTCCCCGGTCGTGACTGACCACTTCCGGATGTGGGCGGGGCGGTGTGAAACTGCCTCTCGACTTCACACAGAGACCCACAAGCGCACCAAGGGACCCAAGGGCTACCATTGAGACCCGTCGACTCGCATAATAGAGGCCCACGACACTCGCACAGAGACCCACAAACGCTTATGCGGAGTCCAACAGACTTATCCCAGACATCAAACACCATCAGGACAAGATCCAGTAAGTTAGAATAAAAATACACAAAGTCAAGATCGTTATTCTGGCTTAAAACTAAATGTCGTTCATCTAAATCGCTGCTCAATTTGCGAGTGAAAATTGTTCTTCAACTTACCAGTGAGCCGAGCTAATGATAATTGGGTGGGTTAAACAGTACATATGATCACTTAATTGGTTTGACTGTTTGGTGGTGGAGGGTATTTATGACTTAAATGTTCATCGGCAGCAAAATCCTGCATGTGTCAAATTCCCTGTCTGTGATGAATAGATGGATTGATGTGGGAGAGATGGATGTGGTGTCAAGATTGGCCTCTGGAGGAGGCTCGTGAAGGACGCTGCTGGGCAGTTGGAGTCACCACCTTCGAACCACGACAGTGGGAGGAAGAGCGACGCTCACAAGAATTAACTGAGTGGGACAGATAAAACGCAGCAAGTGGGCACAGAGGGAGCACAGCTGGTGCCAGTCATCTCGGTCAGTCAACCCATGGCACCAGGGTCTGTCGTGGCCTCCTGCCAGCGAGCCTTCGACACTTCATGTGGCCTCAAGGTTGAACACCTAGCCTGGCCAAAGTGCGTGGTGACGTCACTTCCACTTAGTGGCCAAATGGTCATCTTTGTTACTTAGTGAGAAGGCAGTGTAACAAAATCCATTGATGTACTGTACTTCCATGTTGCCACATCTATGCTCCACGCGTTAACCAACTCGCACTTGCGAGGCTGGTGAGGTAGTCACGTACCACCGCCTCCCACTATCCCCCAGGCTGTACATCTACATGTATACAACAAAATGAAAGGCATAGGTTACACCGATTCGGCACGTTATTCGTAATGCTGCTTCACAAGCGAACGCCATATTGTAGAATGATTCTTTAGAGTAGAGAGACGGGCCACAGGGATAGTGACTCGCAGATGGAGAACGCACTATACAGGTGTGGTGAATTCAACCCTTTTAAGTTGGCATATAAACAGTTTTTAAATTGAAACACGAGCTGTTTTTTTTCCATTCACAGATGTCAGGCTCACTGCAGCACTTCATCATGTTAACAAGGTGCAGGCGCAACCCCGCAATTACTTATTCACGTCACTGCTGGTGGAAGGGCCTCCACTGCAGCAAGCTCTGGAAAGCCCCTTGAGAGGGTGTTTGGCCTACTCTTCCATGCTGGCCAGACGTCTTGGAAGAGGCTGGCATTTAAACCACACTTTACCCCACAGCACGTGACCTGTCAATTGACTGTTGTGAACCCACTTACTGTATGCTGCTGCTGGGTGGGCAGAGGCAAGGGCGATATTTTGGAGACTCGCCCCATCGTCTCGACTGCCGCGCCGGGAGATCGAATCTCTGGATTCCAAGTCAAGCGTGCTGACCACTACACCACAGCAGCAGCAGCATCACAACACTTTACGATGCAAAACTCTGCTACTTATAGCAGCAGCCTTACAGTGGATCTTAAGATGCACGCCAAAGGATACTACTGCGTGGTTGTGGGCTGTTTCCTATGTGGCTTGGCATCGTAAACCAGCACTGAATTACACTGCGCCAGGGTGGCGCGGTGGTATCGCTAGGGTGGCGCGGTGATATCACCTGGCCTGGCGCAGCTTCACTAAAACATCTTTACGGAGAAACAAATACTTTTGCAATCCGACCGCACAGAAATCGCAGCTGTCTTTACCGCGAGACGAATGAGAGGCGACTCGCCTTGTGACGCCAACCTCCCACCGAGTGCGCTGTGGGGGCACGTCCACGCTCGCTCTGGCACACCACGACGACCGGGGTCAACGTGGCAAGTGGTACAGCACCTTCCCTGCAGTGCTGCCAAGAGCGGCCCCTTTCTGGCCCAGCTGCTGCCACCGCCGCCTTCGTCTCAACCGTCGCGTGGCGGTGCTGGATGCAAGAAAGGGGGCAGTCAATGGCCCCTTTTCTTTTCAGACTCTCTCTCTCTGCTTCCTCCGTCTCTCTCTCTCTTTCGGAGTGGGGACCCACTGCCAACGTCTGGCAACTCTCTGACTGGCAACTCTCTGACTGGCAACTCTCTGACTGGCAACTCTCTGACTGGCAACTCTCTGACTGGCAACTCTCTGACTGGCAACTCTCTGACTGGCAACTCTCTGACTGGCAACTCTCTGACTGCCATCATGAAGGAAATGGGCAAAAGAGCCACTTGAGAGTAAAAGACGGAGGCGCCGCCTCCAAAACGAGGAGCGGCGACGCTCGTTTTGGTAGCCCACATTTTGGCGCTTGGTTTTTATATTCACAGCAAATGTGTGAACGCAACATCTAGGCACAGAACGTCATCTATTCATCAAGTAAAATGGATTTCTTTCACTCATGATACGTCCGTGAAATTACGCATGAGGAATAAATCAACGTGCATGCAAATTATAAACACATTATATGCTCATGTAATATTTAGGCAAACTGCAGAAACAAACACTGAACATTAAATATACATTAACAAAATCAATAAACAATATAAATATGGTACAAATGAGACAACAATTTCCAATCCTTATATCTTATCACAACGCCCCGAATAGAAACAATTCAAGGCATCGTTACTCGGGGTGATATGTTACATACTTCATCGACATTATCGGAGAGTCTCGCTCACACTCGAGAACCCAGAGAGGACCCAACCACACGCACGAGGGCTCAACACTCACCAAAGCTCTACACCGACACGCTCGCAACCCACTCGCCGTCCTGGTCAACTCCTGGCCACCACCTCGCAGCCCAGATGAATGCGCATGATCCACCACAGCCGTGCCACCCAAGCACTGACAAGGGTGTGTGTGCGGTGTTTGTTTCCGCCATTAGAGCTTCTAAACAAATCAGATTACAATGCACATATCCTGTCCTCTGCACCATTAACAGCTTGATTAACAACTGACTCAAGTATCTCAATTCACAACCCCTCCTCGCCCTCCCCCGCCACCCACATAAACTTTGCAAATGCAAATTTACACGCACACAGACGTCTACAGACAGGGTCTGGAATGCGATGGAAAGTAGTCTTGTTGGATTGGAAACTGAACGGTATACACAATTGTCTAACCGCCCCCTCCCACCCTCCAATCTGTGCCTAAATAAGTTTCCATGCCTACTTAAGCTGGTGGCGAGTGGTGAAATTTCAGGCTGATGACTGTAGTAATATTCCTGGCTGTAGCTGCAATATGCCTGCTGTAATAAGCAGCCGTGCACCAACTTGTCATCGTGGGCGTTGTATGTATGCACTGTCGCTACGAGCGTTAGAGTGTCCCGCGTGGCCATTCAGCCACTTCCAAAGACAGCCGTGCGCTGCAAAGCATTTGAGGATCCACGCGCAGGAATTAATCTTCTTCCTTCTTATTGTTTTTTTCTTCAATTAAACACACTCGGACGGTGAGCGAGGACTAAATGAGCGGAGGCGCAATGAATTCCTAGCAATAGGAGATCGCTGCTTGAGATTACATTGCAAAGATCATGCAATGTGCGATGACAGTTGATCATCGATTATCCGGCACTGCGCGATTATTATCCAGCTTCCAACATTATCTGGCGGTCTAAACGGGCAAAACCACTCCAAAAAGCTGTAACCCAATCCTGCAATGTGCGCGTGAAAACAAAATTCAGCATTGTGTACGGTGCTTTTTTCTGAAATATTTTGCTGTTTTTTCCTGAATTTTCTGTTTGCACATAGTCACATATTCACTTTAAGATGTTTTCTTGTTCATGTTTTTGTCTTTTGTTTGTTGCGGTTGCACCCGACTCAAGAGCCGAATGGCTCACAGGGCTATACCAAATAAGTGAAACTGAAAACTGAAACAGGGTTAAGTATTACATAGAGTACATTATACACTACATACAACTTAAACAATGAAAATACTGCATGTAGAAACATCACCCCATGATGATTTCGATATTGGAGTGGAAAGTACGGTAGAGTCAATACATTAACTTCTCAAAGTAGGAAATGTATTTGTGTCTATTTGTATGTTTATTTATGTCAATTTCCCAGAGTTAACATATTTTAAACATTAAAACACATAAGACTTAACAGCATAATGTACTACAAGAATGTGCAAAAATAAGCTATTTTACATGCTTTTATTTAACTCACTCCGTCTGTTGTTGTCATATCCTCAAATCTTGTAACTCAATTTTAACCCACTTCCCAATGTGGTATCGACTGCAAACTTCGTATACTTATGTCATACTGATGACAATACTATATTCTATCATAGAAAAAAAATTAAACATTCTTTATTATGTTATGTTTCGCCTTGGGTCTAATTGTCCACGCTCAACTCACGTTGGCTGTAAATCACCACGGTCCCTTATGTTCTGGCAAGCCTCGGGGCCACTTCCTGGAGTCGTGGAGTTCTGCCATTAGTCGTAAAGCACATTTTATTAATGCGTGTTTTTTTAAGTATTTTCAAATATTACTTATTAAATCATGATTTAGTGACTATCTTGCGTTTTTGAAAATCCGGCCCCCCCCCCCCCACGGCCACCAGATAATTATAATCGATGATCTTCGATGGACTGTAATTCCTTACCATCACAGACAGCTCTAATGAGGAAGCTACTTTGAGAACAATACACAAACATCACAGCGCACCACAACACCGTGCTGCTGAGAGAAGTGAATTGATTTTAGCAACAGGAGGTTGCTCTAACCTACAGTCCTACACACATTTAAATATTGCTAATGTTGATTAGTACGAGGTTAAGCTATTTCCTCCAATTCTTAATGGGAGCCTAGTATCATTTATAGTCTAGAGACACCGACTGCGTCTCAAGACTCTTCATCAGGAGGATCCTCCATCCAGATGTTTGGCCAATTACCGGATTTTCCCGCATATAACCCGCAGACGCATATACCTCGCAAAAATAGCGTTTTGTGTAAAACAAATTTCAGATAGCCCGCACCTCCATATACCCCGCATGCATTCATATCTTTAACGTCGTTACCGCAGCTTAATTCCATCATATTAATACGAAGTTTACATTTGTAAATACATTCCACTATCAATTGTTAACATTAAAATCATAACGTGCACAAAGAAAACAAACTAACCGGAAACGAGTGAACTTAAAACAGTAAATAAGTAACTAAAGAAAATATCCAATAAATAAGTAACACGTAACTGGTAGATAAGTAAGTTCAGTTTTAGCACTGGGGGATTGCGCCCTGCGCAGTGACTACGGCGTTGCCTCGCCCCCTCCCCCCACCTCTCTCCCTCCCCCCACCTCTCTCCCTCCCCCCACCTCTCTCCCTCCCCCCACCTCTCTCCCTCCCCCCACCTCGCCCCCTCCCCCCACCTCTCTCCCTCCCCCCACCTCTCTCCCTCCCCCCAGCCATAAAAAAGTGCTCCCACTTCAAACATTGTCGTTTCATTGTACAAACAATTCGAATCATTTAAAACGTGATAACATGTGCAATTTCAGTGTGAGTGGTTTATTCAGCAGTGCTTTAGTCAAAGGTAAGTGTTGCACAGTGGATAGTCCTACCATGGAAACATTTTACGAGTTATGCCATGTCACACGTGTATCCATATACCCCGCAGGGTCTTGTTTTGTTTGTAACAAGTGGTATACCCCGCGGGGTATATGTGTTGTGCATTTTAGAGGAAACCGGAGTACACAAAGACAGCTACTACAGCAACTCACTAAACTACGACTGTTTTTATTTTACCAGATAAGGCCCACTGAGCTGTATAGCTCTTTTTCGGAAGCGACCTGGCCACAAATTATAGCTCAACGAAGTGGCTTGTGTTCAAGTGGAATTTTATAGCAGCCAAATACTCTAAACGGGTGATGTTGATTTTAAATGTAGAAGAAAAAACCAGAGGACTCCAAGAAAAATCCAAGCACCACGGGGAGAACACGTGGACTCCAAATATACAGACTGTATACCAGGCGAAGTAGTTAACATCTCGCCACCGTGGTGCCACAACTCCCGCCCCATTTGCCACTAAGCGTCGGTGACATCACCACGGTGCCTGTGCCAGGCCAGGTACACTTTGAGGCCACATGAAGTGTCGAAGGCTCACTGACAGGAGGTCTCGGGACAGACCCAGCTGGCATGCGTTGGCTGACTGAGATGACCGGTAGATGCAATAGCTGTACCCCCTACTGTGCTAACTTGCGGCATTTTAGCGCCCGCCGCTCCGCTCGTTGTTGTGAGTATCACTCTGCCCTCAGTTGTTGTTGGAAGGCGACCGCCTCCAACTGCCCATGGTGGAAATGCCGAAATGCGCACAGAGACAATGCGCACGCACGCAAATCAAAGCACTGCACTGTGGGCTTAGGGCAGCGTTTCTCACGAAATCTTTCAATCCTCGGAACCCACTTTGCGGCAATCACTTCGGAGTTCACCTAACTAAAAAAAATCCCAACTGTGCATGCATGAGCGAGGGACTTGAGAGGGCCGGGGGTGAGGGCTGACGGCCGTGTGCTGCCGCACTGTGTCAGGGCGACCGACGGAGAGGGGAGGGCAAAAGGTGTGAGGGGTGGATCGGCCATTGAACGACACAGAGAAGGAGTTTGTCTGCCCTCGCTTGGGAACAGTGAGGTTCTTTGGTTCCCTACAATTGCCAAAAATAACACGGCACACCCGGGACTTTGCCGTGTTCGCCACTTTGCAGAGGGTGCCGGTTCGATGCGGCAGGCCGTCGTGGTTATTACTGCGGGTGGATTGATCATAATATACGTGCCATCTGATTCGCAGATGATATTAATGATCCTGTGCTATAATTTGAAATGAGCAGGATATTGTGTGTGGGCGTCACTGTCCAAATTTGCAAAATTCAGAAGTAATGTTGGAAATTACTCAATTGGGATGACCCGCAAAAGCATCGCTCCCTACTGTGAGGCTACTGCAGCCTGTGAAACACAGCACCTTCCTTGGTGGGAGCCTCGTGCTATAGGAATAGTGCGGATACCGAATGTCCTCAATTATTATTATGCTATCTCAGTGGCAGAGTGGGTGGGCATGTGCTGACACTACAGTATGTGGAACAGAGGTTACTTGAAGGGATCTCAGAGCTACCCTCTGCTGTATCCGCTTCTGTGGACCATTCTCTAACACAGAGCATTGCACTGGGAGATCCGGATGCATTATTCATCGCATGACGTGATGCCGATAGCACAATGAAGATGAAACTTCGGTAAAAGACAAATAAGATAAAAACAGAAGAGTGCACGAGTGAAAGAGGGGATTTCCTGAACTGTGCGTCCACGGCCAGGCCACAAGGATCACACCACACACGCTCAGACACTCAGACGTCCAGGCGACCATTCACCGCATAGGCAAACTGTCGGCGATCACGCTATTAGCGAGCACCTATTAAGGGTGGCGAGGTATAGCACGTGGGTGATGCGACACCACAGGTGGCCACCCTAGAGTGCACACACGCAGGACATGTACACACGCCTCACAGACACGCACGGCAGCCACCTCAAGGGCACAGTATTAAAGGCTCACAAAGAATATAAATATATGGACCCGCAAACCGGCCACTCGTGGAAGATGGACAAACACGCTTATTAAACGGGGTGGTGGGGGGGTATAGAAAAGAGAGCACGCCAACTGATAAAGACGCAACACACCTGAATAGCGCGCACACACACAAACGGAACACACCTGGGACACACAATTGAAGGCACCACAGGAAATGGATAGGGCACACAGATAAACTCACGCGGGAGATATACACCGGAGAGACACACAAAGAGAACGCATCACATAGAGACACACGCACAGCTCACGACATATACACGCGCAAGGCACCTAAAATAAATGCATCGTACACCTGAAATGACACACACACGCAAGCACACACACACGTGAAAGAGACACACACATGCACGCACCACCAAAATGCATAAAAATAATGCACTTGTAAAGACACATCGCACACAACTCGATAAAATACACACACCTGAAGGACACACACGACGCAGTAAAGGAGACACGAGTGTGAAGGTCACACACACGTGAAGAATGCACAGAATAAAGTCACAAGCAACTTGAGGTAATGCAGGAAGGCCACATGCAGAACACACTTCACAGACATACAGAACATATCTTTAAATACTCCTTAAAAACACACGTGAAGAACACACAGGAGACACACAGCACATACCTTAAAGACACAAAACAAATAAAAAGATCCCCCGTATAGCCTTGACAGACTGCTGGGACAAGTGCTGTTAGAGAGTACGGTACCTATGAAGGCCGGTGCGGCACACGTAGGGGTGGGTGACCAACACCACACCCGGCAGCCGTTGTCTCCCCAGTGACACACAGACCTGAAGCACACACGCAAGAGACACACAGAAGATATGGGACCGGCCAAAGACACGAGAGCACAGGGCGAGCGAGTCGGGTGCCAGGCCTACTGTTGGGACTGTGTTTATATATAGAATCTCTTACGTGTGCACACGATTGCACATTAACCTCTACTGTAAGTGTGTGTGCATGCGCGTGTGTGTGTGTGGGAACCCAAGTGGGGAGTGGTGGTGCAGCGGTTAGCGCACCACGCTGTGAACCCGGCGAACCGGCTTCGATTCCCGCTCACGGCCAACACCAGTGACGATTATGGGAACCGGTCCTGGGCATCCCCTAGGTTGACTCAGCCTCAAAATGAGAACCTGGTTCGATGTGTAAGCATTGTCACGAGGGAGACAAAGGGTGTGGTGTTTGCCATGCACCCCATTGTGTGCCGTGCCAGCTTTCATAGGTGCTCGCTAACAGCACTTGTCCCAACAGTCTGTTAAGGCTACACGGGGGATATTTGTCTTTGTTGTACCATCGAGTGATGGTGGTGCCACCCTGATGCAAGGCCCAAGATGCCAAACGGCCAGCAACAAACAACACGATCGCAGGTGTCATCGATAGGCGTGAACGCACTTTTCTTGAACTGAGCAAGGTATTAATAACTTGGGGAAAAAGGACGATGCAAGAGTGCGAGGAAAGAAGCAGAAAGTGTTTGACCAGCAGTGTGGTGGTGAGTGTGTGGGTAACCTGCAGTGTGGTGGTGAGTGCGTGGGTAACCTGCAGTGTGGTGGTGAGTGTGTGGGTAACCTGCAGTGTGTTGAGTGAGTGAATTGAGTATTGCTGTGACCTGCAGTATGGTGAGTGTGTAGGTGAGTGTTGTTGTTGTGAACAGCAGTGTGGTGATGAGTGTGTGGGTAACCTGCAGTGTGGTGGTGAGTGCGTCGGGTAACCTGCAGTGTGGTGGTAAGTGTGTGGGTAACCTGCAGTGTGTTGAGTGAGTGAATTGAGTATTGCTGTGACCTGCAGTATGGTGAGTGTTGTTGTTGTGAACAGCAGTGTGGTGGTGGGTGTGTGGGTAACCTGCAGTGTGGTGGTGAGTGAGTTGAGTATTGCTGTGACCTGTAGTATGGTGAGTGTGTAGGTGAGTGTTGTTGTTGTGAACAGCAGTGTGGTGATGAGTGTGTGGGTAACCTGCAGTGTGGCTATGAGTGTGTGGGTAACCTACAGTGTTGAGTGAGTGGGTTGAGTATTGCTGTGACCTCCAGTATGGTGAGTGTGTAGGTGAGTGTATTGTTGTGACCTGCTGTATGGTGTGTAGGTTAGTTGAGTGTTGTTGTTGTGAACAGCAGTGTGGGTGAGTGAGTGGGTGCGTGAGTGGCTGGGTGAGTGAGTGAGTGAGTTGAGTGGGTGAGTTTGGTGTTGTTGTGATCAGCAGTGTGGGTGAGTGGGTGGGTGAGTGAGTGGGTGAGTGAGTTTGGTGTTGTTGTGATCAGCAGTGAGGGTGAGTGAGTGGTGAGTGAGTTGTGACCTGCAGGGTGGTGGTTGAAGCCAGTGCGGATGAAATGACAATGCCAGTGCATTAGAGACCGGGTCTGCACGTCCCGAACAGATGATATCATAGATATATAAAACTTGTTCTCAAAGTCCACGGCTGAACGATGGCCTTTATGTTGCGTTAGGTGCACACAGTTATGTGTGTGTACACAGTTGTGTGTGTACACAGCGCACGGGTAGCGGTAGCAGTGTGCCGGTCTGTGATCCCAGTTACCCCCAGTTGGATTCCTGCTCAGTCGCCGTCTTCCAAGATCATCCATTGACTCCCCTCCTCCCTGCCTACTTCTCCTCACTCATCCCCACTCTGCTCCCCCAGACGCACTCTCCTACCGCTCTCCCTGCTCATCTCACTCTACGCACTCCCCTCCAGACGCTCTCCCCGCCAACGTCACGTAAGAAAGCCTCCGGCGAGATGCCGCCACATCAAACCAACTGGGCAGTACCCGAGGTAGTGTAGACCTCCCGTGAACACCGACACCCGCTAGACCCTCTACGGGCACGAGTGAGACTACGGAAACCGACGTGAGATCACCGCACAATACGACTGGATGAAGCACCTCTGATTAACACGGTTGGCTATGTACGGTGCAAAAGAAGTTCAACATACGTACACACAAGAGGTCAACTGAAGACCGCGGGCGAACGCCGGGGAGTTCTGCTGCCGAGGTTCCTCATCAAAGCTTCCTTGAGGGTCCCACCGCAGCTCCACGTGGCTCCACGTGGCTCTGCTCTGCCAATAAACCTACGGTAGTCGTGGCTCCACCAACCGGTGGGCTGACCAGCATTAGTCGCGCAACTCCAGACGCTATCGCAAACTACAACCTGGACGTGTAAGTTGTAAGCGACACCATGCTGTACTTGCCATAGGCTAGAGGAAGTGTCAGGGTGCTCGTTCCCCTCTGCTGCCCCCAGTCTAACTACCCTCCCCCAGCCATCCGTGCTGTCAACTCCCCTCCTCTGTTTTAAATACAGGTTCAAGATCTCCCTTTCTTCCCACATCCTGGGACTCTCTCCATAAATAAATACATACGGCCAATGTTTCTGTCGTGTCTGGCGATGCGGTCGCATTGGAGTGCTCTATGAATCCGAACTGCCTTGTATTGCACGATGGGAATCGTTATCATCCGCAAACCGCGGCCTGACCGATATGGACACTACGAGACATCCCACTCTCGTGTCCACGTGCCATGCTGGACGTACAGGTCATTTCAGCAACAGGTGATTGCACCAGTATATTTCTCCCGGTATTATGTGGTAATACAGGATATGTACACAACCCCACAATAGCATTGAATGTTTACACATGTGTCATACCTCCATCTTTATCTGTGTGTAGTAGCGTTCCGAGACCATCAGGTCATCGCAGCCAATAAGGACACCAAATCTCACCGTGGCTCCCTTCCTTGTGCCAGATGCTCCAGGTATTGCCCACCGTGGCCATTAAGAAAACATAAGTAACACAAGCCGAGAAGGCTGGAGAGATGCATGCTATGAACTACACTGAGACAGCAAACGAGGAACATGTGGACTCGAGAGGAAATACTCAAGATTCATGACACCGTTCAACCTCAATAATAACCTTTTTTTGTGTTCGATCACGTACATATAAATGTGTCGTGAACCCACTTCCACCCGACACAAACACTTAGTAAGGTTTGTCACGTGAACACAACGTGCCAATTAGTTACTCAGAATCAGAATCTTGAGACTGGATTACTCCAATGAGCTAAGAATCACTTTTACTGGTAGGAACTCCTGGTTACACCAGCCCACAGGGGATTATTGTGTCCGTCCGTCCGTCGTGCATCCAAAAATGGGAGGGGTGGGGCTGGGTGGAAAGGGGCTGGGTGGGGAGGGTGGGGAGGGGCTGGGTGGGGAGGGTAGGGCTGGGTGGGGGGTGGGAGGGGTGGGGCTGGGTGGAGGGGGCTGGTCACCCCGTGGTGCCCTTATAAAACTCAACGTTTAACCTACTCACGCCGGCTTGTGCCCGCCCTCACAGTCGGCCATATTTGCGGAATACACCACGCCGCCATTGACCCTGGCCATTGACCGAGCAACCCAACGTTCCTACCAGCTCCCTCCGCAGGAATGTGTGTGTTTCAAAGATGTCCAGTAGGGACGGGTCAGAAAGTTATAATAAACAATAACAAAACGAATAAGTATAAAAAGCAAAGCAAGTCACTACAAATAAATAAGGTATATAATTACTACTCTAGGAGTCCAAACTCACGACATTTACAATGCGAGTACTGTACTCGAACCCTTACTGTCTGACTGGTGGATGTGGGTTTACGACACGATTACATTTGTAGTGACATCAGGGATGTCACTGTGTGGTGCCGGCCCGGGAGGGCCGTGGAGTGCGATGTCCCGACATCGCGGACAGCACCGGGTGGGTTGCTGTGTGAGGCCGGCTCTAGCACAGCACGGCGAGCGATGCACCGTCATCGCGTACACCCCGTAGGCGTGTGTAGTACCAGCCCTAGCGGGGCTTGGTGTGCGCTGGGATAGCGCGGGCACCACGCATAGCGTGTAGTGCGGGCTCCCACAAGGGGGAGTGGGAGAGTGTCAGCCCAGGGGCAGGGTTGCCCAGGGCCATGGCACTCTGGTTGACCCCGTAGACACGTGATCCGGAGTGTCCACAGAGAAGGCCCCAGGTGGGGAGGTGGGGGGGGCTAGGGGGGGCTAGGGGGCGATCACGTGTCCAGGGAGAACTCTCGAGGGGGATCGAGAGGGAGCTAGAAGGTGGGCGGGGCCAAGGGCGGAGCGGAATAGACCCAGGAGGATATAAGGTGGGTCCCTGAGAGGGACCGGGGTCGCTGCATTCTACAAGCTGAAGCTCTACGTCTACAAGTTGGAAGCTCTACGTCTACAAGCTGGAAACTCCACGTCTACAAGCTGGAAGCTCCATTTCTACAAGCTGGAAGCTCCAAGTCCTACAAGCTGGAAGCTCTACATCCTACAAGCTGGAAGCTCTACGTCCTGCGAGGCATCAACACGTGGTCGAGACCCGAGTGAGCGTCTGACCCTTCGTAGCTGTAACTCCTACGTGTAGTGTAGTTAGCTGGGTGGTCACCACCCTCGGCTGTATCTGGTAAAGGGGCAGTTACCCCTTTGTGTTAATGTGTTGATGTTACAATAAAAGTGTTGCCTCTAAAGAGAGACGTCTGCGACTCAGTTGGACTCACTACACATTCACGCGATCCGACCCAAAAAAAGCACCTTATTACGAATGTTGTAACATTGGCCGCCAAAGCCTTCGAGTTAAAGTGACCGCTCAAACAGCAACGCGATAGGACTTGGGCAGGACACGGGAGCGTGGCCCGCAGCGATGCAGGCCGAGTGGGGAAGAGTGAAGGGAGCAGCCAGGGAGTGGAGACGTCGACCGCGGAGATGGAGCGGTGGTGACATCGACTACTCTGGCTGGATCGTTACATCGCGGGCATCGAGACGGGTGGCCACATACGCAGATTCACCCCATGATGATGATGCACTACAGCAGTTCACAGTAAAGTGTACGGTGTGCGTTAGAGTGGGGGGAGCGTTAGAGTGGGGGGGGGGGGGAGCGTTAGAGTGGGGGGGAGCGTTAGAGTGGGGGGGGAGCGTTAGAGTGGGGGGGGAGCGTTAGAGTGGGGGGGGGGAGCGTTAGAGTGGGGGGGGGAGCGTTAGAGTGGGGGGGAGCGTTAGAGTGGGGGGGGGGAAGCGTTAGAGTGGGGGGGAGCGTTAGAGTGGGGGGGGGGAGCGTTAGAGTGGGGGGGGCGGTAGAGTGGGGGGGGAGCGTTAGAGTGGGCGGTAGAGTGGGGGGGGGAGCGTTAGAGTGGGGGGGAGCGTTAGAGTGGGGGGGGAAGCGTTAGAGTGGGGGGGAGCGTTAGAGTGGGGGGGGGAGCGTTAGAGTGGGGGGGGGCGGTAGAGTGGGGGGGGGAGCGTTAGAGTGGGGGGGCGGTAGAGTGGGGGGGGAGCGTTAGAGTGGGGGGGAGCGTTAGAGTGGGGGGGGGGGAGCGTTAGAGTGGGGGGGGGTCGGTAGAGTGGGGGGGGGGAGCGTTTAGAGTGGGGGGGGCGGTAGAGTGGGGGGGGGAGCGTTAGAGTGGGGGCGGTAGAGTGGGGGGGGAGCGTTAGAGTGGGGGGGAGCGTTAGAGTGGGGGGGGGGCGGTAGTGCAGTGGTTGGCGCGTTGCGCAACGAACTCGGCGTCCAAAGTTCGATTCCCTCTCACGGCCACCGACACAAGTATCGATTATCTGAACCGGTCGTGGGGCCTCCCTTAGGTAGCCTCAACCTCAAATGATTTACCTTGTGCGGTGTGCCAACTTCGCCACTAGGGAGGCAAACAGGGGGCCGGGCGTGGTGCTGCTGGCCACCCCGCCGCCTCGTGTGCCCCGCCGGCCTTCGTAGTGCCCGACTGTCGACTTCCTCTCCCGCACATGGCGACACGTTTATTCACTAGAACTGCAGTTTAAATTCCCTAGAGTGGCCAGTTCAACACGTAGGCTTTCGCGACCAATATCATCCATAATACAGATTTGTTTTGGGTCAGATCGCGTAAATATGTGTCGTTAAAGCCCGCCACCACCCGACACTGACAACTAGTAAGGGTTGTCACGTAAACAGAACGTGCCAATTCGTCACTAGTACAGCACTAACCGGTGTGTTGGAGAGCCAAGCCACGACATCACTAGTGGTGTTTGTGTATAGACCATAGTACATTATACAGCGTAAACAGTACATCACCAACCTACACTACTCTCTAATGAATTGTGACTACATTAGAGACACAACTATAATGGTGTGCTGCGTGTAATACAGTTGCCACGTGCAATAGTGTTGTGTGTGCCGTGGTGTTGCGTGTATCACAGGACGTACTGTGATGTCGTGGTGCTGTACGTCATGTTAAACAGCAGCGTTGTATACACCAGAGGTCGCACCCGGGTACCCGATACCCGGCTACCCGTACCATACCCGTACCCGGCCAGGTACGGGTAGGGTACGGGTACGGCCGGGTACGGGTACCCGTTTGCGACCCTGGTGCGGCCGGGTACCCGTATACACTAAAGTGTGCACACGTCATCGCTTGTATTGATACGCGTTTTAATACGGGTGTGTGAGTGTTATTGGATTATAACTTGACGTGTAATGGTGTTATAAGTGTTATACAATTCAGCATTATGGTGTTAAACGTGTAATGCAGTAGTGTTTAGTGTACAGTGTGTATGACAGTGTCACCGTGTGACGGTGTTACTGTGTGGTAGTGATACTGTGTGACAGTGTTATTACTGTGTGTGACAGTGTAATTACTGTGTGTGACAGTGTTAGTGTGTGTGACAGTGTTACTGTGTGTGACAGTGTTACTGTGTGACAGTGTTACTGTGTGTGACAGTGTTACTGTGTGTGACAATGTTACTGTGTGTGACAGTGTTAGTGTGTGTGACAGTGTTACTGTGTGTGACAGTGTTACTGTGTGACAGTGTTACTGTGTGTGACAGTGTTACTGTGTGACAGTGTTACTGTGTGTGACAGTGTTACTGTGTGACAGTGTTACTGTGTGTGACAGTGTTACTGTGTGACAGTGTTACTGTGTGTGACAGTGATACTGTGTGACAGTGCTACTGTGTGTGACAGTGTTACAGTGTGACAGTGTTACTGTGTGTGACAGTGTTACTGTGTGACAGTGTTACTGTGTGTGACAGTGTTACTGTGTGACAGTGTTACTGTGTGACAGTGTTACTGTGTGACAGTGTTACTGTGTGACAGTGTTACTGTGTGACAGTGTTACTGTGTGTGACAGTGTTACTGTGTGTGACAGTGTTACTGTGTGTGACAGTGTTAATGTGTGACAATGTTACTGTGTGTGACAGTGTTACTGTGTGACAGTGTTACTGTGTGTGACAGTGTTACTGTGTGACAGTGTTACTGTGTGTGACAGTGTTACTGTGTGACAGTGTTACTGTGTGTGACAGTGTTAATGTGTGGACAATGTTACTGTGTGTGACAGTGTTACTGTGTGTGACGTGTTACTGTGTGACAGTGTTACTGTGTGACAGTGTTACTGTGTGTGACAGTGTTACTGTGTGACAATGTTACTGTGTGTGACAGTGTTACTGTGTGACAGTGTTAATGTCGTGGACAAGTGTTTACTGTGTGACAGTGTACAGTGTACTGTGTGACAGTGTTACTGTGTGTGACAGTGTTACTGTGTGACAGTGTTACTGTGTGTGACAGTGTTACTGTGTGTGACAGTGTTACTGTGTGTGACAGTGTTACTGTGTGTGACAGTGTTACTGTGTGACAATGTTACTGTGTGTGACAGTGTTACTGTGTGTGACAGTGTTACTGTGTGACAATGTTACTGTGTGTGACAGTGTTACTGTGTGTGACAGTGTTACTGTGACAGTGTTACTGTGTTGTGACAGTGTTACTGTGTGTGACAGTGTTACTGTGTGACAGTGTTACTGTGTGTGACAGTGTTACTGTGTGTGACAGTGTTACTGTGACAGTGTTACTGTGTACAGTGTGACAGTGTTACTGTGTGTGACAGTGTTACTGTGTGTGACAGTGTTACTGTGTGTGACAGTGTTACTGTGTGACAATGTTACTGTGTGTGACAGTGTTACTGTGACAGTGTTACTGTGTACAGTGTGACAGTGTTACTGTGTGTAACAGTGTTACTGTGTGTGACAGTGTTACTGTGTGTGACAGTGTTACTGTGTGACAATGTTACTGTGTGTGACAGTGTTACTGTGTGTGACAGTGTTACTGTGTGTGACAGTGTTACTGTGTGGTAGTGATACTGTGTGACAGTGTTATTACTGTGTACAGTGTTACTGTGTGACAATGTTACTGTGACACTGTACTGTGTACAGTGCTGTACATTACCTCGTCCCTGCTGCTGCTACTGGCGATGATCGTCAACAGTCGGCGCACATCCCGTCAGCTCTGCCCGAACATCACCACCATCATCACCACACCACCATCACCACATCACCATCACCACATCACCATCACCACATCACCATCACCACATCACCATCACCACATCACCATCACCACATCACCATCATCATCACCACATGATCACATCATCACCACATCACCACCATCATCACCATCACCACACCACCATCACCACCATCACCACATCACCACCATCACCACGCCACCTAAACCACCGCACAAACATCCACCACGCTCGCCATGTTACACCCGTGACGTCACAGCCCCGCCCCTCGCCACCCAGGTTCCCCTAAGCCCCGCCCCTTACAGCCCCGCCCCTAATTTCACGGACTTGTCCCCCCCTCCTCCCCCACAGCCCCGCCCTCCTCCCCCACAGCCCCGCCCCTCAATTAACCTGAAGCCCACAGCCCCGCCTCGCACTTTACTTTGAGCCCCGCCTCTCACTACCCAGAATACCCCCACAGCCCCGCCCCTCACGCCCCAGGCTACCCCCACAGCCCCGCCCCTCACTCCCCAGGCTACCCCACAGCCCCGCCCCTCATTGCCCAGGCTTGTCCCCACCCCCTCCTCCCCCACAGCCCCGCCCCTCACGCCCAGGCTACCCCCACAGCCCCGCCCCTCACTCCCCAGGCTACCCCACAGCCCCGCCCCTCATTGCCCAGGCTTGTCCCCACCCCCTCCTCCCCCACAGCCCCGCCCCTCACGCCCAGGCTACCCCCACAGCCCCGCCCCTCACTCCCCAGGCTACCCCACAGCCCCGCCCCTCATTGCCCAGGCTTGTCCCCACCCCCTCCTCCCCCACAGCCCCGCCCCTCACGCCCAGGCTACCCCCACAGCCCCGCCCCTCACTCCCCAGGCTACCCCACAGCCCCGCCCCTCATTGCCCAGGCTTGTCCCCACCCCCTCCTCCCCCACAGCCCCGCCCCTCACGCCCAGGCTACCCCCACAGCCCCGCCCCTCACTCCCCAGGCTACCCCACAGCCCCGCCCCTCATTGCCCAGGCTTGTCCCCACCCCCTCCTCCCCCACAGCCCCGCCCCTCACGCCCAGGCTACCCCCACAGCCCCGCCCCTCACTCCCCAGGCTACCCCACAGCCCCGCCCCTCATTGCCCAGGCTTGTCCCCACCCCCTCCTCCCCCACAGCCCCGCCCCTCACGCCCAGGCTACCCCCACAGCCCCGCCCCTCACGCCCCAGGCTACCCCCACAGCCCCGCCCCTCCCCCACACCTGGAGTCTTACATTCAAGTCCTCCAGACGGCCGTCAACACTGCGGCCTTACCAAGCACACAACACAAACACAGGCGACGTCTCCGCCTTCTTTCATAGCAGGGGTCGGGAACCTTTTTGACTGGGAGAGCCATAAAAGCCAAATATTTCTCAATATATTTCATTGAGAGCCATATAGTATTTTTAACGTATAATAGATTAAATGTCTTACTTTTAATGCGACTTCTGGTGCTGCATGGTTTTGCTGATGGCCTTGTAGTCTGGTTCATACGTGGTGAGGTTGAGCTTCGTGCAGGCGTGACCCGTGAAATTTATCTTCAAAACTAATTTCTGTTTACTTCAAAATGACACAGTATTATTAAGCAATATCACAAGTATTTAAAAATCAGTTCCAAACTGATTTTTTTTTTTTCAACTCAAAATTGTTTGGGAGCCATATGCCATCACTGGAAGAGCCATATATGGCTCGCGAGCCATAGGTTCCCGACCGCTGTTTCATAGAGTTATCGATTCACAGTCGCCCACAGAACGACGCGAGTGATGTCCTTTGAGTGATAAAGTTAATTGGAACATTGCGGATCGTGAACGTTGAAATGCGGTGTTTTTTCTGGAAGACTTTGCTGTTGCGTGTAGTCACTTTAAGATGTTTCTTGTTCACGTTTTGTTGCGGTTGCACCCGAGTCAAGAGCCGCATGGCTCACAGGGTTATACCTCATAAATAAATGTAAAAAAACGTGTGGACAGGTGACGGGACGAAAGATGAAAGAAAGTGCGCAAAGAAGCGCTGGGAATGTTCGTGAGAGAGGAGGCGCCGTGGGTGGCTTCGAGGCAGGGGGCTCCGTGGCGAGTGGTGGGCATGGGCAGGGCGCATGGCCAGGAGAAGCTACGGATCACGATGGCATCATGAATGGAACAAGTCAGAGGGGATACCACAGCCAAGAGGACGATGGTTATGGAGTGACTCATGCTGCCAGCTATGGCTGCAAAGTTTGATCGTACATGTTATGCAATATCGTGTATTGTTAAATTTGAATCACAGTCCCTATGATCACTGTTACATTGTTTTTATAGCTTTATTTTGGTGATTTCGAAAACTTTTGGTTTCGCCATATTTGTTTGTTGTAGTACAGAGTTAGACTGATAACTTTAATCTACATCGTCTCATGGTTATTGTTTCACTTGCATCCCACTGGGATTTTTGCACAGAGCGTTGATGTACGGTGCTTTTTCTGGAAGACTTTGCTGTTTTTTCCTGAATTTTTCTGTTGCGCGTAATCACTTTAAGATGTTCCTTGTTCATGCTTTTGTTTGTTGCGGTTGCACCTGAGCCAAGAGCCGCGTGGCTCACAGGGCTATACCTAATGAATGAAAATGAAATGGTCACCACCATGGAGGTGTATGCGAGATGGATTGTGGCAACAGGGCTCCAAGCTGATTGCATAACAACGGCAGCGTCACTCGCTACTCATCACAAGATAATGTTACCCAGCATGAGGTCGTTAGCTTTTTTTATTTAATTCTTAATACTCCAGACGGGTGGGGTTCAGGAGTTGTGGATTGTCTTAGGATAAGTGTAATGTGTATTGACAAAAGCCATGAGGTGATTGCACGTGTACCGATATGTACTGAATCACTTGCGTCATGAGGCTCTTTACTGGCACAGCTAGAAAGTAAACTTTGTCTGCAAGCAGCCTCTGACAAAGGGCTGCGAGTGACCGATCAAAGTACAGGTTTCTCCTTGCTCGACTAGCATCGTGCTGTTACTGGAAGTACAATTCATACTCTTTGGTTCTTTCGGTAAAGTCACGTAGGTATAAAATAAAATAAATGTATTTTATTTCATACCTACGTGGATCCCTGAGTCACGAAAACTTCAAATCTAGTACAATGCATGTCTGTGGAAGCCTCCCAATACACGCCAAGTTCAATAATAAATGACAGGGGGCTGTATCGCTTGTTGCAGAGGCTCGCAGTGTGAGCCCAGCGGTCGCCCTGGTTAATCCTGCTTCACGTCTCTCGTTAAGAGAGCCCGTGGTATTATTTGACACGGAGTCGCCATGTGCGCCTGGGTCATCAGGCAATTTTGCGGCATTTTGAAAAGTGACTCGCAAAAAGGACGAAACCCCGGCGCACAGTGCTCGTTTACAGGCCGGTGCTGCGTAAATGTTGTGCCGCCCAGGGGTAACTGCCACTGGGGGTCCCCCTAGGCCAGACTGCAGCAGTACATTGGATTGGCTGAAATGAGATGCAACGTAACTCGCTCTGAGTTGCAGAGGAATTTACGCATGGGCTCTATACAGTCAAAGTACATCCTTAGCCTATTCCTGTCATGTAGTGTTTGAAAAGATCGACAGCAGGCTACAATTGTGTTTAATGTTGTGAGCCGCTGCACGACATCATCCGAGGTGATAGCGAAGTGGACCTGATCACGCGTGGTTGTATTGGGCAGCCTGATGGTTTGCACCTCACCACATTCGTAGTTTGGTGAGGTCCTTCCTTGCTCGTTGCTATTTATGGGGGGAATATCCCCACCGTCTTCCATGCGTTATCCATAGCCGTAATAACGAGGGACTTGGGGAGTGCACACTGCTATAGTATTGCCTCGTCACCATACATGAATCTGACAAAAGCAATGGGCAAGGCTCGTGGAAGGCAACAGGTGGAGAGCGAGAGAAGGAATGAGGTGGACTGAGGGAGAGGAGGAGGCACCGGAGTGGAGAGCAATTAGAGGGAGACTTCAGCAGCAGACGGAAGGGATACGACGGTGGAGATCGCAGACAGTGGAGGGCTGCTGCTGGCAGAAGTTCATGGACCCAGCGTTCTCCATTACTTGGCTGGAGAGCAACAGTTTCATTTTTAAATCCTTTATATTAAGTTCACTTGCTTGCTTGCTTAGGACCGTGCAAATCTTTCTGTCGTTTTTTAACCCACTTCCCGTGATCCAATCGAGCTGACATTTTCCACACAGACTCGTTGTGCGTGACAATGAATGTTCGTGAAAATTTTTTTCCAAAATTTTACACTTTTTAGGACAAAAATATTATATTTAATTACCAATTGCTTAATGCTGCCATGCAATCATCTGACCCATAGGTGGCAGCCATCTCAAGCCAGAGGACGAGAGGACTCTAGCCGCCACGCATATAAAGGATTTATAGTGAAAAACATTGTTTTTACGGGTTATACTTGTTCAAGTTGATGTTGGTTGTGTAACGAGGTCAGGGGTGCCATTAGAAATGTGCTTTTATAGTATTTGGCTGCTATAAGTTTCCACGTGATAAGGCACTTCGTTGAGCTATATCATTGATGGCCAGGTCGCTTCTGAAAAAGAGCTACACAGCTCAATGGGTCTTACCTGGTAAAATAAAAAATTGTTCATGGTTGATATCACACCTTGAAGACACAGGTGTAACCATCATCTGCATCAGAACATCAGCAGGCTGATGCGCACATCTCCTTCATATGAACCTTGTGGCGGGACCCCAGGGCCCATAAGCCCCTGGCTCTCGCATAAACTGCGTCGCGACGTCATTTTATATCTGTTTAAGGCGAACGACACGGCGATCTGTTCCTCTCGACGAGCTCTACGCGAAACAAAACTTTAATAAGCGCATCATATAGAGCAATGTGCGCGGAGGGGTGGAGTCGCGTATACGGGACCCGGGGTCCTGCCATAAGGTTCAGATATGGAAAATTTGATTAAATCCAGAGACACCTAGAGATACATATACTCGTAGAAATATAGAGACACAGACAACATACAGAGATACCTACATTAAAGACAGCCCACAGCAGTGCGATTGTGGCCGTGCAACCCAAACAATGGACCATATACTCTTTGGTTCTTTCGGTAAAGTCACGTAGGTCTAAAATAAAATAAATTAAATCTGATGATGATTGCTTGTGTAGCAATCGAAACGTCGTGATTTAATTTATTTTATACCTACGTGACTTTACCGAAAGAACCAAAGAGTATGGATCCCTGCAGTCACGAAAACTTCAAATCTAGAATGGACCATAGAGTAAACCACTGTAGTCGATGCTCCTTCAATGGAGGAGCAACACCAAAGCCTCACGAACTCATTTCTGGACGACATCACAAGAGAATGTGGCTAGCAGCACACATCTCGCTCCTGAACGCATTGCTGCTGCTGCTGTCATCATGCGCAGGAAGAGAATGGATGCATTTTTTGCAAAGCACCGCGCCACTCGCCCGCATTCGCGCTCAGAATCTCGCATCTGCACGTGGCATCTAACGGCCTCCGTGACCTCGTGCGGCCTCTGCTGCTCTAAGCAACAATGTTACTGCCGCTAGAGGCGACCAAAAGCCAGCAAGCTGGCGACTGTGGTGAGCGGCACTTGCACTCCTGTAGGCCCTCAGTTCCACGTTAAAGTCACAGCTGAATTGCGATGGTTGAATTCATGACTTCGGCACAGCTAAGCAGGGGAAAAAATGTTGTTTGAAGAAATGAGTCTCGTAAGTTATGTTCGATTCATTTGCTTGCAGTCTCGTAAATGCGTTAATCTTACATGCTTCATGATTGATTTTTTTTTTGCAAAATGTGATTCATATTTAAGCCCTTCTGTCCAATCATCCTTCACCATCAGCAGTTGATTTCTGGCGAGCCTCGTGTGGTCCCTGCGCACCATTATCACACCTTCACTTCTTTAACGGCTCCTAGGTCGTCAGAAATTTTTTTTTTATTATAGTTGTATTGAGTTGTTGAGCCGTGCTGGAACAGGATTAGGTAACGACATAAGCTATAGACCTGTGTTTTTCACGTGTGAGAAGCGCCAGACATTTGAAAACATTGTGTTTGACAGCAGCACGATGATGATGGGTTGTTTTCACATTTCTGTATTGTCGGGGGCCGCACGACAGACCACCAGGCGGGCCTTGCAATGAAGAATGCTGCCATAGCCTGACGTTGCCCCAACACGTGTTGTGTGTTGAGCTGTTGAGCCGGGCTGGGCCAGGATTGAGTACGGAAACAGCTCCATCACGACCCAGCCAGTGCCGCCGGAGAGAGACGCGGACTGGCAACAGAGTTCTTGACTTATCACGCAACAAGTTTCATTTAAATATTCCGATGTTATCAACGATGCCTCTGAATCTGCGGCAGTGCGAGTAGTAACCACGCCGTGGAGATGCAGCACGAACAGCTTCGGGGCGGTCCATAAATGACGTCACGCACCTGAGGAGGGGGGGGGTCAGACATTTGTGACGATGTGTGACGAGGGGGGGGGGTGTGAGAAATGTGACGTCACATAAAAATGCGCAACTTTAAATAAATATAGACAACAAGTTCTACTTAATTAAAAAGTCTGACTTTTTGTGACGCCGTGCAACGAGGGGGGGGGGGGTCAAAATCGTCCAAAATCGCGTGACGTCATTTATGGACGGCCCCTTACGTGCCGCGGGGCCCCACAGAATAACGAGGCCTGCGGCCCTCACGGAGTGGGGGGTCCCCTGTAGGCCCTCCGTTCCACGTCAAGGTACCAGCTGCATTGCGATGGTTGAACTCATGACTTGGGCACAGCTAAGGAGGAAACATATGTTGCTTGAAGAAATTAGTCTCGTGAGTAATGTATGTTCGATCAATTTGCTTGAAGTCGAGTAAATGCGTTAATCTTACACAAATGTTTAACGGTTAAATTGTTTTGCCAGATGTGATTCATATTTAAGCCCTTCTGTCCAATCAGCCTTCACCATCAGAAGTTGATTTCTCGAGTGAATCCCAATGAGCTGAGAAGACATTTTTTAATGGGGGACTCGCAGGCAGACAGGACCAAAGCATTCCACAATTACAGATGTAACAAAAACAAATCTTAATCGTGGCAATTAATGTTGCAACCTTATATTCACACTTAAACTTCAGTGATTTTAAAGAGTCAGTTTAAATTACGACAGAGATGGCAGAATGGAGATGCCACGAGGCGAAACTTAGGTGGTTCCACACACTTTGTGGCAGCAGCTACATTAAATTGTGAACGAAAACATACAAATGTCTTAATAAGTAGACAATCAGACGCGCATCGCAGATTTTTACGATTGTCTCATGGGAATAACGCCAGTCAGACAAATAGAGAGGCAGATCTACGGGGAATATCCTTGTAAATGTAAGTCGCCTTAGGGCCCTTATGGCCCTAATCCCCTGCGCACGGAGGATTTTCACTCTCGTCTCGAATGTGTTTGTGCGTTGTCGCACACAAACCGCAGTCGGACACCGCACGATTCCCCTTCACATGTCTGAGCCGGTGGCAGAAAATCCACATTCCTATGGCGGGTGTGGGTCTTACTCATAAGACAATCACTGCAGGCTCTCCACAAAGTGGTACCCATTTTACCTACCCCGGAATAAACGAAAGAGTGAACGTCACCAAAAGGATTAGATCGGTTCTCCCCAACGTGTCTTCGAGTTGTACCGCGTGTTGTTCGGCAGTGTCCGACGTTTCGCTCCACGTGCCGGGAGACGTTCGTGAAGGGGCTGACATCGAATGCTGATAACGCAATGAGCATTACGGATTGTGAGGTCGCGGCGCTGATGGATTTTGCGTGTGGACAGCAAATCTGGGCTCCGGAGGCAGCGAGGGTTGGTGGATCAGAGGAATGTGAAACTTCCCGTGGGCGCCAAGGAGGAGCCAGGCCCTGCCTCTACCGGGGGGAGGAGGTAGAGACATGTGAACTCCATCTGTTCTGTCTGTACGGGATCGAGTGTTTCCCCGTCGCCTGGGTGGGTTGTCTCCGGGGGCTCGGGTCTCCTCTCACATCTAAATACTCATTAATTGGCCGATAACACCTGAATATAACTACAGAGGAACGCAGAGCTTGGGCAATTGCTGGCGCCGTCTCCCCACCGCGTGGCTGCTGCTTCTGCTGCAGTTGAATAACTTTTAAGTCACCTCAACTTGGACTTCAAGTGCATCAAAGAACAAAAACAATGAACTGAAAATAAAAAATGTCACGACCAATTTAAGCGGACGTTGTTGATACGCCAGACATCGTTCCTTTTTGCAAGATTGGCAGCTCACCAGTACTGATTCAAACAAGCCCGACTCCGCTGACGATGAGACACTGCAAGTCGAAACTGGTCCAGACATTTGCTTGTATTGAAACATTCCTGATGAAATGTAGCACTCTCAAAAGGCGGTGCGGCTGATGGGTTGTGTACGAAATATATATATTTTTACATAGACGGATAATTATAGTGGTGGAGACGCTGTCTGCGCGGTTCGTTAGGGTAATATATGAACAGAGATATATTATTATTGTATTGAGTTATTAAGCCGGGCTGGGCCAGGATAAGCCAAGGACATTGCTCATAGACTAACATTGCCCATAGGTTACCGTGGCACGACTCAGGTGGGGTGCCACGGTGGCGAGATATTAACTACTTCACCTGGTATACAGGAGGTCGTGGGTTTGATACCGACCCTGACGCCTGCTGTATATTTGGAGTTTGTGTGTCTCTATCCTCGTGGTCGCGTGGTTTTTTCTCCGGGTTATCCGGTTTTTCCCTCCACATTAGAAACGTGCGTTTAGAGCATTTGGCTGCTATAAATTTCCACGTGATAAGCCACTTCGTTGAGCTATAATTTGTGGCCAGATCGCCTCTGAAAAGAGCTACATAGGCTCAGTGGATGCTTACCTGCTAAAATAAAAAAAATGTGGCCCCTCCACACTCTGTTCACTGTGTTTGGGAGACCTTTGTGTGAGCAGCATTCCGCCTGCCGGGTTTCCATGACCTCTGTGCACCCTCTCGCTGTACAGCCGTGGGTTAATGTTTCCAAGATTGAACTGCAACGGGAGTTTATGTGTGGGCCTGTGGAGTTTTATGGGCGTTGAATTGGTAGACCAGGTGCCATTTTTTTATCATTCCACTAGTTTACCCAGGAATTTATTAGGCTACAAGTTTTATGTTAGATTTTTTTTCTTTATTTAGACTTGTTTATCCAGCAAAGCCTCGTCTAGTCTCATGACTCTGAATCAGAAGATGTATTTATACCGGAGGAATCCGATGAGCTATAAATCTCTTTATCACAGACGTCTTTGCTCAGGAGGGTCCTGCCAAGTTTGAGGAAGCGGGTGGAGCGGAGAAATCTGCTGCATAATCCCAATTGAGCAATTTGCGGTGTATAATCTTTTATAATTTGGCAAAATGTGGACCATGACGCAGGCACGCAGACGGCGTCACGGCATGTTCAGCGTGCACCGTGAAGCGTAGCGTTGTGCATGGTGGATACCGTGGTGCACACACAGTGTTCAACGGGGCGGCCGTGGGATTCGAGCCGCGAGGCTCTGCGGTGAATGGCGAATAGAGAACGGCGAACAGTGGACGGTAAACGGAGAACGGTGAATGGCGAATGGAGAAGGGGAGCGGCGAACGGCGAACGCGCCACCGCTGGCGCGCCGCGTCGAGCACAAGCTGCCGGGGAGGGCGGGGAGCCGCCTCACCAGCGCGGGGGAGCTGCCTCACCAGCGCAGGGGCGTGAACTGGGTCGGCGCGGTTCTCCAGCGACAGCCACCCTCGCTCGGGAATCGATTCCGACGTTTGCACCTTGATAAGGTCGTGCTCATTACACACAAAGTGCTTGCCACGAATGGACCACAATAGCTGGCTGATCTCGTCAAAATGCATAAACCATCATCACGGGAATTCTGCTCATCCTCGCAGCAGCAGCAGCAGATTTTGGCTAGCCATAGAGCAAAGATGGTCATCGCATCACGCGGAGGTTTCAGATGCGCTTCAGCGGCCTGTCTGGAACACTCTCAATCTATCTTCTTGGTTCTTTCGGTAAAGTCACGTAGAAGGGAAGTAATAAAATAATAAAAATAAAACATAATAAAACAATTCTCACGACGTTTCGGCTACAACGCAAGCATCCGTCTTCAGGTGAAGAATGAGACACTACCAAGCTAGGAGCTTATATATAAGCTGGGTTGGAGGTGCAAGAAGGGCGCCTTAACAAAAAGAATGTGCATATGAAGAGGAATTTAGCATATTCATGGGAAATGCGTAGGAGGTGGGCGGGGGGGTTTCAAAGTCATATTATGCCCATGCATTATGCAGGATCAGCAGCACCAAGGGAGGGTGCAGGGAGTAGCATTAACAAAGGAAAGGAATGTTAATAGTATGTAGCTGCAGTTACTAAACAACCACGTAGAAAACTAAAGTATAAACTACATAAAAAACTAAAGTATAAACTGCATAGCACCGTCAGTATACTTACTATACTCTACGTGACTTTACCGAAAGAACCAAGAAGATGAATCCCTGCAGTCACGAAAGCTTTAAATCGACTCTCAATCTAGATTGAAAACTCGTTTTTTTAACTTCTTTTTGTGTTTCATTTGGTGTCTTTCCCCTGCACCTCCGACTAGCACGGTTGGTTATGTATAAAAGAAGTTCAACATAGAACAAAAACAAGTCGTGAGCTGTGGAAAAAAATCCGAGTGCGGAACATTTCACGAGTGCTCTACTGCTCGACTGCGGTATTGGAACGCCAGCAGTGTAACATTTAGATTTAGTACCCAATGTGGCTTTGGGGTACGGCCCAGTGGCAGCTTCGAGCTGTGACCCGGCAGGAGACCTTGGGGATATGGATTCGAACCCTGGCTCTCAGCCGTTGTGGGCCCAGCGCCGAGACCTCTGCGCCACCTCGCAGCTCCGGCCGCCACTCTTATCGGAGACGCTCGCTCGCACCGCGCATCCCACATTTGGTAATCGGCGTGAAAATGCCGGGCGCGTTGCCAGGGCTCTCTTACAAATAACACATTGACTCTCGGCGTGTGGTCACAAGGTTAGGTAAAGGCAGTTTCAGTTTTATTACAACACGTCATGGCACTGATGCTTTTGATTTCTTTGGTTGAGCGGTGGCTGATTTGTGAGTGCGCCGCGCGACGGACCCGGCCACCCGAGTTCAATTGCCAGCCGTGACTGTGACGGACGTTTTAACTTGATCAGCGGGGTCGTCACAATTTTTCTCTTTTTTTGTGCTTGACCATACTTCACCACGCTGGTCATTGTGGGCTTGTGATGGGATTGGAAGGAGATGGAGCAGGATCCCCAGTTCACTTATCAATCCCCTCTAGATTTGACGTTTTCGTGACTGCAGCAGGGATACATACTCTTTGGTTCTTTCGGTAAAGTCACGTAGGTAGAAAATAAAATAAATTAAATCACGACGTTTCGATTGCAACACAAGCAATCATCATCAGGTGGGAAAACCACAGCAAGAAATGTTTTTGCTGAAGTGGGAAAAATATTTTCTTGCTGTGGTTTTTCCACCTGATGATGATTGCTTGTGTTGCAATCGAAACTTCGTGATTTAACTTGTTTTATAAATCCCCGTTCGATCTTCTTTCCAATATTCGGAAGCCACTGGAGCTATGCACTTTAAAATATGAATGTAAAGCTCGTTTCTTTAGAACAGCTTTGTGGGTTTAGTTTGTTGTTCGTCCCACGCACCTCCAATTAGCATGGTTGGCTACATACGGTGCGAAAGAAATCCTTACATAGATACAGTACAACTAATCTATTTGCACTTACATACAACTAACAGCGACAACTTGCTTTTACAATTGTTTCATGTTTTAAACAAGGGTAGATAGCTGTTTTAAACACATTTATCCTCATTGTTTAGAATCTTTATAATTTCATGTTGAGTCTGAATGCGATGATGGCGTTTTGAGTGGCAGATTCGTGCCAGAAAGTCGCTGCGGATTTCGCCAAAAAGCAATGAAACGGGGGTGTGCCTGGGCCCCGTGGGAGAGTGCCGAGAGGGCGAGTCCGGGCGCGCTGCGGCTTTCACGGCACTCGCGAGGCCGCATTCCTGATGCCCTCTGCGCACTCGAATGGAACACCTCAGGTTAGGCTTCAGGGTAACTGCCAGTGTCAGACCGCGCAATTATTCAGTGGGGGTGTCACTCAAAAATGGTACAATCCCACGATGATGATGATGACGACGACGACGAAGATTTAGGCAAGGAAGAGGAAGCTTTTCGAGATTCAGTACAAAGTGATTTAGCCGTTCAATTGCTTTGTCTGGGAGTTGGTTAATTGCAGACACACCAACTCACCTACTCATTCACCAACGCACTCACCCAATCATCTACTCACTCATTCACCCACCACCCACCCTCCAAGCACTGCCCATTGATTCCACGTCAATTAAAGAAACTCATCATTCACAGTAAAATAAATATACACACATATATAACATTTGCAACGTTTCGGACAATGGCTCTACTTCATCACATATTTTTTCCTTTTGAGGCCACAGTGCTGTGATGGTTGACACGGCACGTGTTGAGTTGTTGTTGTTGGCTTCCCTTGTGCACCGCTGCCAACGCGAGTGGGCACATGTAGGCAAACATGCTAATGGGATGCGGTCGTCTCGTCTTAGGCCACCGTGAAAATAAATTCGATAAATTGTAACCGACTGGCAGTAGCAACATTGATGTAGAGATGGACCACTGTTTCATTCTCAATTTGAATCTGTTAATACGTTGATTTAAACGCGTTCATCTGTCAACGTCCTTATGGCACTGTTAAGCGATTGCATGAGAAATATGGAGACGTAAATTATGATCGTGTAAAGTTGGTGTGTCATGCCCATAATATGGGTTCTCTGGGCGTACACTTGCTCATATAAGGAGATTTTAAACATGAATCGAAAAATAACATCGATGCCGATGTCATGCACGACCCTATCCTCAAACCCACGACACATCGACCCCATGTGAGCTCCCATGCTCAATTAAAATTGATGTTTTCCATTCGTTGGTCATTGTGTGGCATCGCGTCCCATGGGATAGAAAAGGCTCATACTTGCACAATACCTCCGTATTTCACTGACTCGTTCTATCGCGCCACGGAGCAGTGTAAATTGCGATTGCCGGCCAATTCTAAAATTAAATGAAAACCCAAATGAAACGCGATGTCGATTTTGTGCAGTCATTGGTGACCGGGCTGAGAGCACAAACTAATTGCACTCGAGAACCCGGCGTAATCACACAGGCAGTGGCTCAAACTGGCAACTGAAATCCAGGCTCTTAGCTCAGCGTCTCTGACCTCTGAGCCACCGGGCCACGCCGGTGGGGCCACGCATCCCACTGGGCCACGCGTCCCACTGGGCCACACCGGTGGGGCCACGCGTCCCACTGGGCTACACGTCCCACTGGGCCACACCGGTGGGGCCACGCGTCCCACTAGGCCACGCATCCCACCGTCTTTTCCCGTTGGCTGTAGGCTTGAGGCGCGCTCCACCTGCTGGCCGACGCTAGCCGAGCACTCCTCAGATCCTTTCAAGAGGTCACGGGAGAGAGAGAAAAGAACACTCTGCTTGCAGCAGCAGCTCCTGAGCGTGAATACGTCTTAAGTTGGTTTCGTCTGACCAGGTGAGCACTCAAGAGACCGCCACGAGTCTCGATTTCAGAAGTGACCTGGGTTGAGGCTGGAGGGGGTTGCCCCCCCCCCCCGTCTGATAAATGCTCAGCGGCCCCCCTTCTACATACTATAGGAGTCCGGTAAATCCTCGCTTAGCACGCGGTGTTCACGCGAAAACACGTTTTCGCTATAACGCAGTTCTTCGGTTTGGGAACACTTTTCGCACAAGGTGGAGCGCGCCCCGTTACAACGCGGAACACGCACGGTTATAACGCGGAACGCACACCGTTATAACGCGGTTTCTGAGCAGTCGACAACGAACTACTTTTTTGAGCTGTGCGGCTGAGTGGTACGATATGGTACGTGGAATGACACAGTAACGTGGCGGCAAACCTTCAGTTAATAGGCAAGCCATCTCACTGCGCGTGTGCGTAATAATACATCGTATTTCGCCAAACGTTATCTTTGTTTATGGGTAAATTATTTTTCGCTCAACGCATCTCTAGTTGAACGCGACACTTTCCAGGAACGCATTTACCGCCGCGTTAAACGAGTGATGGCTGTACCCTACAGACAATGGGAAAGACGCAGGAAATGGAAACAGAGAAGCGAAGGGCATCGAGTCGCCCCTCAGCCACTGAGGGGAGCGAGGGCGGAGAGCGCAAACAACGGACGATGCTGGCGCATTCCGCAGGGCGTCGCTTGACGCGAGCGCACACCCCGAACGCACGGCAGGTGGAGGGTTAGGACGCAAGAAATGGCACCCACGAGGTGATTACAAATAAAGGCGAGAGCGCAATCGGTTACAGAATTCTGGCCCTGGTTTCATGACCGTGCCAAGTATGTAACCCGGGGAAGCCTCACTGAGTCTCATGCATATATTGTTGTTTTTTCAGGAAGGTTCCTATATTGAGATGTTTGGCCAATCCCATTCGTGTTTTCAATGTGGGAAGAAGCCTGGAGTAGCTGGAGAAAGCCCCACGAGTGCGAGGAGACGACACTCTCAAAACTTCAAGAGGGCGATCGTGATGATGAAAACTAAAAAATGTCACGTTATTTCAATTTGTAACCGCGCGCACGGTATCCGCTCCTCGCTCTTGCAGAGGGAGTGCGTGAGATGACGACTCAGAGGCGCCAGGAGGAGGAGCCGTAGATGAGTGGAAAGGCAGCATCAACAGCCGGTGCTTCCTACAATTGCCCAAGCTCTGCGGTCCTCTGTATATCAATAAGTTATCGGCCAATTAGTGAGTGTTTATACATGCTGGATGAAACCGGAGCACCCGGAGCAAACTCACACATGCGAGGGGGCAACACTCGATCCCATACAGAAGGGACAGGTGGAGTCCACATTTTTGCTGTACCGCGTTCTCCTAGAAAGCCAGGGTACGGATCCTCCTGGATGCCCACGGGCTGCAAGCGAGTTTCACAGTGCGCGTGATCCACAAACCCTCGCTGCCACCTCCACAGCGCTGGATTACAGCACTGTGGAGATGTCAACTCCCTCGCCTGGTGTGCAGGAGGTCGTGGGCTCGATCCCAACCCTGACGCCTGCTGCTGTATATTTGGAGTTTGCGTGTTTTCTCTCCCCGTAGTCGCGTGAATTTTTTTCTCCATCTGGATCCTCCGGTTTTTATCTCCACATTTGTTCATTTATCGAATTCTTTTATACGTAGCTTTCACACAGAGCACCAGATACGCAAGAACGTAGAAATTAAACATCCGTTTAGATTATTGGCTGCTATAAAATCCCGTGCGATGATAAGCCAATTCGTTGAGATATAATTGTGGCCAGGTCGCTTCTGAAAAAGAAACTTCTTACTCAGTGGGCTTTACCTGGTAAGATAAAATTATCTTCTTGGTTCTTTCGGTAAAGTCACGTAGAAGGAAAATAATAAAATAATAAAAATACAACATAATAAATTGTATTTTATTATGTTTCATTTTTATTATAATAAATAGCATTTTATTATGTTTTATTTTTATTATTTTATTACTTCCCTGCTACGTGACTTTACCGAACGAACCAGGAAGATGAATCCCTGCAGTCACGAAAGCTTTAAATCGAAAGATAAAATTAGTTTCATTTTATTTCTATAAAGTAAGTACAACTACTCTCTTTCATCAAACCCTATGTATTTATTAACATTATGCATGTTTATAAAGAGTGCAGGCTCGAGTCATGAATTTGATGACTTCAGACTCGACTTGGACTTGCATAACAATGACTTTGTCCCACCTCTGGGACTATTCATCTCCACACGATGAGCTGCATTGCAGAGCTATCATTTGTGGCCAGGTCGCTTCTGAAAAATAATCTCATAGGTCAGTAGACTTTACCTGTTCAAATAAAAATAGTTTAATTGTATTTTAATATTTTTTGTTTTTTTCGGTAAAGTCACGTAGATAGAAAAAATAAAAATAAATAAAATAAAAATAAAAGCTACGACGTATCGATCACAACACAAGCGCTCGCATAATTTATTTTTATTTTAGTTACTTTTATTTTTTTTATCTACGTGACTTTACCGAAAGAACCAAAGAATATTATTTCCTGCAGTCACGAACGTTTTAAGTCAAAATGTATTTGTATATGTTTTAAGTGATTTGTTTACCTTCCCTATCCGTGGCACCGTCGTGTTGTTTTGTATTGTTGTAATGTTCTGACCCCGGACTCCCCGCTGGACATCTGTGGCAACAAATCTCTTTATAGCTCCTCGGATTGTTCCAGTACAAATAATAAAGATACCGATTCTGAAATCCGGAGGTCGTCGGTTCGATTCCATCTCCCGGCGTTGTCAGCGAAACCATGGGGGCGAGTTTCTCAAATGCTCCCTCCCCCTCGTGTCGTCCCTGGCGCCGCCCAGCAGCAGCAGCAGCGTGAGTGTGCGGTGGGGTAAAGCGTGGGTAGCTCGTGCTCCCTCCATGACGCCTGGCCAACGTTGAAGAGGAGGCTAAACAAAGAAGTAACCCCCGGAGAGCGGCTCTCCTTGAGCTGCATTCCACCACCTGCAGTGGCTTGAGGAAACCATTGCAGGGCTGCGTCTTTGCCGAATAAGAGATTGTCTTGGGGCGCGGATAAATGTTTCATCGTCCTGCATTTACACGTACAGTACAAAGAGGACACCATGGTTACATCAACTCAGAAAAACCCCAACGCAGCCCCAGATCCCTTGGGAGCTGCGGTGCGCCCCCCCCCCCTCTCTCCCCGCTGCTCTCACCTGGGCTGAGACCTCTGCCGAGCTGGTAGCACGGGCTGGAGGTACCGGCGCCTGAGCTGCTGCTGCTGCTGCCATGGACGAGGCGAGGTGAGTCTCTTACCTGAAACGACTGCTAACTGGCGGGTAAAGAGGTCTTTATCCCTTTGTGTTCACCCACCCATTTAGTCATCCACCCATTTAGTCATCCACCCATCCACCCATCCAGTCATTCGCCCGTCGAGGTGTTTATGAATCTACCCACTCACCGATCCATCTGCTTCGCCATTGAGGTGGCTGTCCACCAATTTAATGCATCCGTCTACCCACTCATCCATCTATCCATCGATCCAACCACTAATCCATCCGTCCATCTAGACATTTATGTGTCTGTCTTTCCATCAATCCATACACCCATCCATTTATCAATCAATATATATATATATATACCTAGGCACCGATCCAACCACCCATTCTATCATCTGCATGTAATGGTGGTCGTCATCATAATCACGAAGGACTGCCTACGTCGATTAATTTATGCACCCATCGATCCACCCACTAATTAATCCATCTAGCGAAACATCTATCTAAGAGACTAGGCTAATCAGTTTCATCGACAATGCATATATTATCAGAGTATGTTTTTTGTTTGCATTCTGACCAGAAGTTGTGTGATTAATGCAGACATGATTCCTTGTAAAAGGTTTCAGTTTGGTGTTTTAACATCTTAACACCTATTTTGTTGCCAGAAAAAAGGGGAAAACCTATTCTCATATTTTGGTACTGGCAAAGGAGGTCCCATGAACTATCTACCCACCCATCCACTGATCCATCAACACAGCCATTCATCTATCCACCCACACACCCATCCAACCACATATCAATCTATCCATCCACACACCCATCCACCACGAATCAATCCATACATCAAGATATGCATCGATCCACCCACCTACTAATCAATACATCCATCTGGCTATTCATCCATATATCCACTCAACCACCCACTAATCAATACATCCATCTGACTATTCATCCATATATCCACTCAACCACCCACTAATCAATCCATCCATCTGGCTATCCACCCACACACCCATCCACCCACTAATCAATCCATCCATCTGGCTATTCGCCTACCCACCCACCAACCCACCCAGGCATTCATCTATCTGCACCTGTACCGTGTCTGCTGCCAGTGTTGCGCACATCAACGTTGTGTCTTGGTGTTGCATCTCCCCATTCTCCCCGAGTCCCTGAACCCGACATTCACCCCCAGGTGTTCTTCATTATTGATTAAAAGAAACTGTACGATAACGATAATAACGGTAATAACGGTAACAACGATAACGACAATAACGATAACAACGAAAACGACGTTAATGATAGCAATACTCTCTGGTTTCTTCGGTAAATTCACGTAGGTATAAAATAAAATAAAAAATAAAACACACGTTTCGATTGCAACAAAAAAAAATGCTTGTTGTGGTTTTCCCACCTGATGATGATTGCTTGTGTTTCAATCGAAACGTCGTGATTTATTTTTTATTTTATTTCTACCTACGTGACTTTACCGAAAGAACCAAAGAATATGGATTCCTGCAGTCACGAAAGCTTCAAATCTTGAATGATAGCAATGATAGCGATAATAACGATAAAAATAAGAACGATAACAACGATAACGACGATAGCAACGATAACGATAGCAACGATAGCGACAATTACAATAACGATAATAATCATAACGATAATAACTATAACTAAGATAATAATAACAACGATAAGAACGATAACAACGATGAGAACGATACTAACGATCATAACGACGATAATAACGACGATAACTATGACGACGATAACAATAACGATAATTATAATAATGCTCATCACGACGATGACCGAGCGTCGCGTGTGCAGCAGCAAGGCGGCAGGCCGGAGACCCTTCGCCCTCGACCCCACGGGCGACCTCTACAACCGCTGGCAGGTCGTCTCCTGCGCCTTCACGCTCTTCAACTGGTTTACCATCATCTGCAGGTAACGCTCATCGCCGTCATCCAATTCATCGCCGTCATCTTTATCGCCGTCATCTTCATCGCCGTCATCATCATTGTTGTCATCATCGCCGTCACCGTCAACATCATTGTTGTCATCAACATCATCGCTGTCATCATCAACATCATTGTTGTCATCATCAACATCATTGTTGTCATCATCATCATCATTGTTGTCATCATCATCATTGTTGTCATCATCGTCGCCGTCATCATCTTCGCCGTCATCATCAACATCATTGTTGTCATCATCATCATCATTATTGTCATCATCGTCAGCGTCGTCGTCGTCGGCCCTGGTCTATCCGCCATCTCTCATCCCCAGCAGGCAGATGGCTGTTTGCAGTCCGGTGCTGCGTGCGCCGCGCACCTTGCGACGCACAGGGACAGCTGCCGCTGGGGGGGGAGAAGGGGGTCCCTCTTGGCTATGTACAGTATATTGAACTTCTTTCACACCGTACGTAGCCAACCGTGCTAATATTAGGTGCGGGGGAAGGACAACAAACTAAACACACAAAAACAGTTCTAATGAAATAAGTTTGTAAATCTAAATTTCAAAGTGCTTAGCTCCAGTGGTTTCAAGAAAGAGCGTTGCATACGGCCGCAGAAGCGCATCTAAAAACGCCACGCGGTGCCGTGGCCGTGTTTGTTCGATGGTTAGACAAACGCCGCTGCTGCGAGGATGACCAGAGTTCACGTGAAGATGGTTTATGCTCCTTGACGGCATCAGCGAGGTATTGTGGTTCAGTGGTGGCAAGCACTTTGTGTGTAACGAGCACGACCTTATCAAGGTGCAAATGGCGGGATCAATTCCAGAGCGAGGGTGGCTGTCGCTGGAGAACCGCACCGACCCAGTTCGCGCCCCCGCGCTGGTGAGGCAGCTCCCCGCCCTCCCCGGCAGCTTGTGCTCGACGCGGCGCGCCAGCAATTGCGAGTTTGCCGTTTGCCGTTCCCGTTCTCCATCATTCACCGTTACCATTCGCCGTTTACCGTTCACTGTTCGCCGTTGTCTATTCGGAATTCACCGCAGAGCTTCGTGGCTCGAATCCTGCGGTCGCCCCATTGAACACCGCACGTGCACCACGGTATTCACCAT
The DNA here is from genome assembly GCF_015708825.2 of Lethenteron reissneri. Classification (NCBI taxonomy): domain Eukaryota; kingdom Metazoa; phylum Chordata; class Hyperoartia; order Petromyzontiformes; family Petromyzontidae; genus Lethenteron; species Lethenteron reissneri. Next base: position 7,668,053 of record NC_083837.1, read on the forward strand.
TTTACCTAAAAAAAAATGTTGTCTGTGTGTGTGTGGACACACCTTGTGACGCTTTAAACTGACAAACTGCTGGGTTTACGTTTCAACAAACTACACACATACAATGCAATATGCCCCTGGATAGCCCTCGGCAAGGTAAGGTAAAAGTTAAACGGTAAAAAAAACAAGACTACCTTTACCCTACCTTTTACCTTACCACAATACAATCGCTCTACCCTACCTTTTACCCTTTAGCAGGTAAGGTAAAATGTCAAAAGCAACAAGCCTACCTTATACCCTTATCCCATACAAATTACCCGATTACAGGGAAATTACTGGGGTACAACACATGAAAAAGGTTTATATTGATAAATGCTAGGTAGAGCGCTTTATTCATATAGAATACTCTGGAATCGGGCGTTGAGGCTGTCGACGACACCGTCCTCCATAACCTCCTCGTCCCAGTCGTCTTGGTCGATGGCGATCTCATCAACAACCTGATATATTCATCATTGCCATCGTCCTCGGACGAACGACAGGCAATAAGATCCTGCGCCGCTATGGCCCAGTTAGACGGAACCTTCAGGCAGCCGACGCCGACATCCCGACCTCGCTGCCTGGGGCGAGCGCATTGTGTTCTTGAGGTGGGCTTTCCACCCCGACGCGTTCGTGTGGGTGGAAAACCACTTGCGACAGTGCACGCACTGCCGTTTCCCTTGCTGTACATGGGGATCACCCTCCATCCAATCGTGCGTGTGCTCCCACGGGAACGCATGCCGCTGCCTCTTTCGATTGCTGTTCGCAGCAACCCCAAAAATGCCGTTGCTGGCATCCTCGACCTCGTCCTCTAGTACCTCTACCTCAAGAACGTGGACCGTCTCCATCTGGTCCGACATCAATTATCACAATTAAAAATGGAGGCCACGGACTGCGCCACGAAGCCTTTAGCGGTAAACAAGGTACCGTATAATCTTCTTGGTTCTTTCGGTAAAGTCACGTAGAAGGGAGATAATAAAATAATAAAAATAAAACATAATAAAATAATACAATTCTCACGACGTTTTGGCCACAGCACAAGCAGCCGTCCTCACCACTCTCCCATTGACATATTTCGTTGCTTCCTCTTAGTACATTTCACGCGACGGTCAATGGTATAGTGTATAGCAGATTGTATAATAATAAATAGTATAAAAGTGTAATGTTTAATATAATGTATATATAGTATCGTAATTGTATAGTGAATATACAGCAGTGTGATATACAGTAGGGTGGGTAGAATAATACATAGTGTAATATTACAATGTATAGTCTAATGTATAGGGTGGTGTATAGTAATGCAGTATATAATTTAATGTTGGATTTGTCTATGGCAGTATATAGTACGGGGTAGATCCGTGTGATGTAAGGAAAAAGTTTAGCTGGAGGCATATTATATTTTTTGCGACGTAGAATTGTAATGTATGACTTACTGTTAGTAGCTCAGCTTATTGGAGAGTATTTTTAGTATATTGATGATATTGATGTAGTTTATATTTTCGTTTTTTACGTGGTGGTTTAGCTGCTACAGCTCCTTACTATTAAAATTCCTTCCCTTTATTACTGCTAACCCTACCTCCTCCCTTTGTTGCTGCTAATCCTACATAATGCACGGGCATAATATGACTTTGAGACCCTCTCCCCTCCTACGCATTCCACAAGTAGTGACTAATCCCATATCTGCATTTTCCATAAATATGCTAAATTCATCTGTTGATATGCAAATTCCTTTGTCAAGGCGCTCTTCCTCCCCTAAACCACCTTAAATATACGCTGCCAAGCTTGGTGGTGTTCATTCAGACGCTGTCTTTCCAACAGACCTGTTCTTCACCTGAGGACGGCTGCTTGCGTTGTGGCCGAAACGTCGTAAGAATTGTATTATTTTATTATGTTTTATTTTTATTATTTTATTATCTCCCTTCTTCGTGACTTCATCGAAAGAACCAAGAAGATGAATCCCTGCAGTCACGAAAGCTTTAAATCGAAATAAAAGGTACCGTATTTACCGGGTCATTATTCGCGCTACCTTTACCCTACCGGGTAATTCTTCTGAGCTACCTTTACCCTACCCTTTACCTTACACCTTGGCATGTCGAAACCTTTACCCTTTAACCCGGTAAAAAAGGTAATTTACCTTACCTTGCCGAGGCCTACCCCCGGACGAAACATTGATATTTGTTTTTCCCATCCATCAAATGTGAATTAGATAAATTAATATTTTTTTAATGTTATATTACTACGCTGAGGGCGGCGCCAAAGCACGCATCTGCGAATGCTCAGCAAATGCTGACCTGTCGTTGCCCCGAGCAATGCACACGCTATCGGTGGGGACGGGGGTGGGAATTATCATTCGTATTCAAAATGCAACAAAAAAACACAACGCTGAGGTAAATTCTTCAAAGTGTGATGTCGTCTTCTCCCCCCCCCCCCCCAAATGTACGCAGTTGCTACGATAGAGTCGGTAGATACTACTACTATAGTCCGTAAATAATATTACTGTAGTGTGGGCGTGGGGATGGTGGGGGGGGGGGTAGCAGCACAGCCCCAGCCGGCCAAGGTGCCACCTCGGCCAGCTGGGCAAGCTAGGCGAGGCCGGGGGTTCTGCATGGGACTAGGCCTTACCACGGCACTCTGTTAAGTTAGTAGTTAACTGCTAAAGAGACGATAGATACTATTATAGAGTCGGTATATATGACTATAGAGTAGGTAGATACTACTGTAGAATAGGTAGATACTACTGTAGAGTTTGTCGTTACTGCTACTGTAGAGTGGGCGGTGGAGGGGGGTGTAGCAGCCCAGCCCCAGCCTGCCAAGGTGCCACCTCGGCCGGCTGGGCAATCTAGTCGAGGCCGGGGGCTCTGCACAGGACTAGGCCTCAACACGGAACTCTGTTAAGTTAGTAGTTAGCACTATAGAGTCGATATATACTATTGTAGAGTTGGTATATATGACTATAGAGTAGGTAGATACTACTATAGAGTTAGTAGATACTACTACAGTCAGTAGATACTACTACAGTCTGCAGATACTACTATTTAATCTGCAGATACAGCTATAGAGTCAGCAGATACTAATATAGAGTTAGTTACTACTATAGTGAGTGGATACTACGATAGAGTCAGTAGACACTAATATAAATTTTGATTTAAAGCTTTCGTGACTGCAGGGATTCATATTCTTGGTTCTTTTGGTAAAGCCACGTAGAAGGGAAATAATAAAATAATATAAATATAAAACAATAAAATTTTCACGACGTTTCGACTGCAACACAAGCAATCATCAGCAGGTGTGAAATTTTCTTGCTGTGGATTCCACACCTGATGATGATTGGTTGTGTTGCAGTCGAAACGTCGTGAGAATTTTATTGTTGTATATTTTTTATTATTTTATTATTTCCCTTCTATGTGACTTTACCGAAAGAATCAAGAATATAAGATACTAATATAGTCAGTATATTCTGCTGTAGAGTCGGTAGGTACTGCTATAGAGTCAGCAGATACTGCTATAGTCAGCAGATACTACTATAAAGTTAATAGTTACTACTATAATCAGTTGATACTACTTTAGAGTCAATAGATACGACTATAGATTCAGTATATACTACTACAGTCATTAGATACTACTGTAGAGTCAGTATTTACTACTATAGAGTCAGTTGATACTACTATAGAGTCAGCAGATACAACTATTGAGTCAGTAGATACTACTGCAGTCAGTAGATACCTATACATTCAGGAGCTACTACTATAGTCAGTAGATACTACTACGGTCAGTAGATACTACTATAGAGTCAGTAGATACTACTGTAGTGTTAGTAGTTACTATAGTCAGTGAATACGACTATAGATTCAGTAGATACTACTGTAGAGTCAGTAGATACGACTACAGTCAGTAGATACTACTATAGTTAGCATATACTGCTACAGAGTCAGCAGATACTACTATCGAGTTAGTAGTTACTATAGTCAGTGGATACTACTACAGTCATTAGATACTACTGTAGAGTCAATATTTACTACTTTAAAGTTGGTTGATACTACTATAGTCGGCAGATACTACTATAGAGTCAGATACGACTACAGTCAGTAGATACCACTTACGTCAGGAAATACATACTGCTACAATCAGTAGATACTACTATACAGTCAGTAGATACTACTACGGTGAGTAGATACGACTATAGAGTCAGCAGATACTACTATAATTTCAGTAGGTACTACTATAGTCATTAGATACTACTGCATAGTCAATAGTTACTACTATAGAGTCAGTAGATTCTGCTATAGAGTTAGTAGTTACTACTATAGAGTTAGTCGTTACTACTGTAATGTGAGGTTACACTTGGATGATAATGATGGGCTCTCCCGGCCTCAGCCCACAACCAATGGGGAGTCGAGCCAGGGGCGTGGCCCTGATGTAATGGGAAGGTTACACCTGGAGGATGATGATTGGCTCTGCTGGCTTCAGCCCGCAACCAATGGGGAGTTGAGCTAGGGGCGTGGCCCTGGAGCTGTACAGTGGCTTCTGGAAAGTTCCAGGGGTGTGGCTGAGGATTGGCTGCGGGGCATCACGTGGGCCAGGGATTAAAAGGGGCGGAGAAGGACAGCACGTGGTCAGTGTGCGGAGGAACGAAGAGGGAAGCCACGCTGGTGCCGTGGTCCGGAGCCTGCCACGTGGCGGGCCGCGGCAGTCTCTCTCCTCTCTCTCTCCTCTCATGCTGTCTGCCAACAGCGTGAAGGAGCAGTAGAAGTAGAGGAACCGATGTAGTGAGAGCTGTGGACGAAACTTAATAAAGATTTCTGAATTCCCGACGTTGTCTCAACGGGGTTTATTACACTACTATAGAGTCGGTAGATACTACTGTAGAGTCAGTAGGTACTACTACGGTCAATAGTTACTACTACAGTCAGTAGATACTACAGAGCAGAGTAGATACTACTGTACAGTCAGTCGATACAACTACAGAGTCAGCAGGTACTATTATAGATTCAGTAGATACTACTATAGAGTCAATATATATTATTATAGATTCAGTAGATACTATTATAGAGTCAATAGATACTACTATAGAGTCAGTAGATACTACTGTAGAGTCAGATACTACTGTAGTGACTGTGATTGTCACTGTGTGGTGCCGGGTTTATGAAGCCACGGCGGATAATGTGTTGGCATTATGTGTAGCCCACTTACTGGGCGTAGTACCAGCCCTAGTGGGGCTTGGGTGAGCGCTGGTCAGCGCGGAGGCACCACGTACAGTGTGCGGTGCGGGCTCCCGGTGAGGGAGCGAGAGGGAGCGTCAGCCAGCCAGGGTTACGTTGGGGCATGATACGCTGATTGACCTGCTGACACGCGACTGGATGATATTGGAGGGGGACCACCGGTGGACGGGGGCCGCTGGGTGGTCATGTGGTCTAAAAGAGCTCTCGGGGAGCCTTTTGGAAAGAGCTCGAGAGATCTAGAAGATGGGCGGGGTGAGAGGCGGAGCAGCCCCAGCCCAGGCCGATATAACGAGGGCCCCGTGAAGGACTCCGGGTTCTTCGTGTTGCTGTTGATGAAAATCCACGTCGGGTAAAAGGAGCCTTTAGCTACGCGGTCTGGGACCCAGCTTGTGGTCCGGGCCGGGATAGCGAACCGTGTCTAGTTCTGCCGTAGCGTGGCTAGATGAGCATTCAACAGCCAAGTGTAGGTTGTGTTATGTTATGTTGATTTATTGAATAAATAGTTTTGCTCCCAAGACAACGTCTGCGACTCAGTTGGACTCACTACACTACTATAGAGTCACTAGATACTACTCACTCTATTGTATGTAGGGTGTATAGGTATATATGCCTACGTGGGGGTAAAACAAATTTTTGAGGGGGGTGGGCGACAATTTTCGTAAACCTTTAAGATCAACTATTTACCCCCCACTTTCTATAACTTTTTGAACTTTTGCAAGCCTCTTAGAATTTTGTTGACGGACAAATGGACAGACAAACGGCACGCCGGGCTTTCACACTAGCTTAGTATTTGTATCTGTATATGCTATGTTTTTAAGAAAAGTTTTGAAATATATTTCCCCCCCGGGCAATGCCGGGTACTTCCCGCTAGTACACAATACTATGCTTCACGGTGCACTCTGAACATGCCGTGACGCCGTCCGCGTGCTGGCGTCATGGTCCACATTTTGCCAAATTACAAAAATATTACACACCGCGAATTGCTCAATTGGGATTATGCAGCAGAAGTCTCCGCTCCACCCGCTTCCTCAAAACCTTGGCAGGACCTTCCTGAGCGAGGTATTGTGGTGCATTTGTGGCAAGCACTTTGCAAATCTGTCAACCATATTACAGATCAATTCAGACCTTATTGGTCACCCCGTGCCCTTATAAATCTCAACGTTCATCCTACAAAGTCCCGCCAGAAGGGAGAAACACAAACAAATAGACACAACTTATTGCCCGTATTGAAACGGCTGTACGCCGTATGGACCTAAAAACTAAATTTCCCTGTATGAGAATACGGGGCAAACCGTGTGGTTTAACAGGTATGGCTCAGTGTATAGTGAGCGCGACCTTGCAATGTGTTCATTCGACAACCAGAAGCCAATGCAGCTCAGCGAGCACCGGACAATCACGGTCGGATTAAGCAGTGCCCGTCACGACACGCGACAGAGAGTTGTGTACACGCTGCTGCAGCTTGCTAATGTTTTTTGCCAGACGTCTTGTAGAGTATCAATTTGCAATAATCGAGACTTGTCGGTAATAGAGCGCAGCAGGGCAATGGAATTGTGGACGCGAGGTGCGAGGCGTTTTTCGTTGCTGGAGCGTAGTGAGCCAGCGCCGCTCTATGTCGTCTGCTCCCTCCGCTACTCGAGCAGCAAAATGTTTGGCGTGGGGGTCCATGGGGGCCCCCCAAAGCTCTAGCAGTTCGCCGTCAAGGTTCAGCGCGCTAGAGCGACGGCACCGCCAGTGACCGTGCGACCCACGTCCCACGTGTGTGCGTTTGCATGCGTGTCTGTGTGCGTGGTCTGTGTGTGTGTGTGTGGTGTGTGTGTGCGCGGTGCGTGCGTGATGCGAGCGTCGTGTGTGCATGGTGTGTGTGGTGTGTATGTGTGCGTGGTGTGTGTGTGTGCATGGTGTGTGTGTGTGGTGTGTGTGTGTGCATGGTGTGTGTGGTATGTGTGTGTGTGCGTGGTGTGTGTGTGCGTGTGCGTGGTGTGTGTGGTGTGTGTGTGTGCGCGGTGCGTGCGTGATGCGAGCGTCGTGTGTGCGTGGTGTGTGTGGTGTGTGTGTGTGTGCAGAGTGAGCTTCATGGACGTGCAGGTGCAGTTTCTGCCGGTGTGGCTCACCCTGGACTATGTGTCGGACGCTGTCAACCTGGTGGACATGGTGTTCCTGAGCAGGACAGGTGCGCGTAACCCGGGGAGGAGGTCTGAGGAGTCGCGATGTGAAGCAAGTGTTCCGGTCTTCACGTCTCGTGATTTTGACCGTCCCGTTTGCGTTGTTCCTCGTTTGTTCTGTCTCGTTTGTACAGAATTGTTCCTCCACAATCCGCGTGTAATTTGCATGCGTCCTAAATGCTTCACGCCCCCCACACGAGCGGTGAGGCTATCGTGAGAGTGAGAATCAGGCGGGCAGACAGGGAAAGACGAAACATAAAACAAATGGAACCGGATGGAACGAACGGAACAGACAGTTGCATTGAACGAGCAAAACATGGAAGGCACAGACGAACACACTCATTTGCACGGAATACAACCGAACCGTTTTTGCTAAAATTAAATGGCATTTGAATGTTGTAAGCTCCCATGGATCAGTGTGTGTACACGTAATTTACCTGAGGATGTGTTTGCTTCTTCACGTCTGTTCATGCAACGGTCGACATCTCTCCAACGTGCGCCGGGCACCAGAGCGTGGAGTGCGATCTACAACCGCAGTGCGACGACTCCGCTGCAGGGCAGCCACCGCGCGGCATCGTAGCCCCGTGTTGGCGCAGCATCGATGATAAATTTGGCTTCCAGCGAAACGAGAAGTGACAGACGTGTAATATTCTTTTTAAGAAAAATACCGCTAGAAATGTCAGGTCGAGACAGACACAAGGGGAGTGACATAAATATGTTATGGATAGCATCAGGGTACACAGCAAGAACATTAATGAGAATAGTTTGAAGAAAGGCGAAGTTAAATTTTTTGGACGTGCCATGAGAAAGCAAGAGACTGAATGTGAATGCGTTTTGACTGGGAACACAACAAGGCCCAAGAAGGCGGGGAAGACAGAAAATTAAGTTACGTGAACAATTCGGATGATTGGATTCTACTGCGAGGAATAACCAATGCAGAGTTTGTCTGTGAACATCACGCACGGAGTTGAAGTGAAGCAAGACCACGATCCGTGATCACCGACGTCTTTGAGAAAAGACGTGGCTCACAGACGGAAAGATGGACAGCTGACTCAGGGGTCAGAGGTCAGAGCCAGCACCAATGAGATCCTGGGGTCAAGACGGACGGACAGCGGTAACGCATGAACGCTCTTGACGTTAACAGGAGAGTGTTCTCTATAATAGGAGAGTGTTCGTGGGTCCAAACCCATCGCAACCCAGCACCTCCGATTAGCACGGTTGGCTACATACGGTGCGAAAGAAATTAAACATCCATACATCGTACATACACCGTACGTACATACAACAGAAAATCAGCGCGCGGGCCCCCGTGTGCCACAGGCTTCATGGAGTGCGGGCTGCTGGTGACGGACGTGGACCGCATGCGCCAGCACTACGTCCGCTCGTCACGCTTCCGCCTCGACGCGCTGGCGCTCATCCCCACCGACCTCCTGTACGCGTACACGGGCGTGCACTACCCCGTGGTGCGTCTCAACCGCCTGCTGCGCTTCCCTCGCATCTTCGACTGCTTTGATCAGGTCCGGCACGAGCTGCCCCACGTTCACAGGGAGCACCTGTGGTTGGGTTCACGTGGAGGTGGTGGGTAGGTTCATGTGGAAATGGTGGCTTGGTTAATGTGGAGGTGGTGGCTGGGTTAATGGGGAGGTGGTGGCTGGGTTAATGTGGAGTTGGTGGCTGGGTTAATGTGGAGTTGGTGGCTGGGTTCATGTGGTGGTGGTGGCTGGATTAATGTGGAGGTGGTGGTTTGGTTAATGTGGAGGTGGTGGCTGGGTTAATGGGGAGGTGGTGGCTGGGTTAATGTGAAGGTGTGGGCTGGGTTAATGTGGAGTTGGTGGCTGGGTTAATGTGGAGGTGATGGCTGGGTTCATGTGGAGGTGGTAGCTGGGTGGCAGTCATTAGTGACACTTGAGAGCCCGGTTTAATCATGGGTGGCTGAAACCTGAATTAGAATCCAGCATTCTCAAAGGTGCCGGCTCAACGCTTTGACCTCTGAGCCACCCAGTCATCTCGTCAGTTCCTATAATTACAGAACAAAACAGACCCCGTACCACCACTCCCTCTCACCACCCCCAGGACGCGTACCGCGGTGTTGCATTGTGGGTGAAAGTGAGGTGAAGCCGAACTCGAGTCTTCCAGCGTACACGGCGGGTTTACGAGTCCCATGCGCACATTTGTGCTTCCAGACAAACATCGTCGGGCGGCACTTGACCACACCTGGGAAGCTGAAACCGGTCCAGGCTTTGCCTGCCTGACGTTGGTGTGAAAAGTCAAGGGACTGGTTACATATAACCATGCTTATTTACACATGGAAACGGGATGCAGATCTGGTGATATTTACAACACATTTGCTCAGGAAAGGGGGCGTATTAGAGCCCCCTATGGCTTAGGCCAGGGGTGGGGAAGGTCCGGCCCGCGGGCCACAAAAGGCCCGCAAAATCATTTAGTGTGGCCCTGCCAAGGCAACCGCAGGCGGGACTCGAAATTCAATAAATCTTGGAGCAAACCTGGAAAAGCAGCTGCGAATAGCAACATCATCAATACCAGCTAACATCACATGCCTCACCAAAGAGAAGCAGTTCCAGCCATCACATTAGGGGTGAGTTAATTAAATGTTTGACCAAATATAACACACTCATTTTAAAGTTGATAATTTTGTATGGCCCGCGAATGATGTTATAAATATCCAAATGGCCCTTGGCAGAAAAAAGGTTCCCCACCCCTGGTTTAGGCGCTTCTACCATCGGTGACGTGAGCAGGCAATTGCAGGGCTGCACCTTTGATTCGTGTTCACCCCCCATCACCACCACCAACCCAACTGACCGGCCCCAGGTGGAGACACACACCAACTACCCCAAGACATTCCGCATCATCAAGCTGGTGGTGTACATCTACCTGATGGTGCACTGGAACGCCTGCTTCTACTACCTGCTGTCCGCCTACATCGGCTTTGGGCAGGACGGCTGGGTGTACCCGGCCCATGAGACGCCGGGCTTCGGCGGCACAGGCCGCCAGTACATGTTCTGCATCTACTTCTCCACGCTGATCCTGCTCACCATCGGCAACATCCCCAAGGCGGAGCGCGAGGCCGAGTTCCTCTTCGTGGTCGTCGACTTCCTCATCACCATCTTCGTGTTCGCCACCATCCTGGGCAACGTGGCGAGCATCTGCGCCAGCGTAAACGAGGCCGGCGACAAGTTCCTGGCCGAGTTCAACGAGGTCAAGGACTTTGTGCGCTTTCGTGCCATCGGGAAGGACATGGACCGCAAGGTGGGGGCCGGCGGGCAGTGCACGGGCGTGCGCATGTGTCCGTTGAACTTCCTTCAAGCTTGGTTAGATTATTTCCACGTAGTTTTGTGGTAATTAAATTGAAGGTGGAGGGGTCACCAGCCCCTTGCACCCGTCCAGAGCCCCCATTGGCCGCTGTGGTGGCCACAAACACCATGAGGGGAATAGCCAATTGAAATTGGCTATTCCCCCCAATGGCATTGCTCACCACAGCGTTACCGTCCAGCACCACGGAAGAGGTCGGGGCTTGCTTTTCCGGACCAACAATGCATTTCGCTTGGCACAAGTGCCACGATGACGTCACCGCCACTTAGTGCTGAATGGTGGTTGTTGTTGTTTTTTAACTTTCTTCGCACCGCACGTAGCCAACCGCGCTAATTAGAGTTGCGGGGGGAAGGACTACAAACTAAACACGTGAAGCAGTTTTAAACAAATTAATTTGTCAATCTAGATGATATGAATGTACGTAGCTCCCAGTGGCTTCCTAATATCGGAAGGAAGAGCGTTCCAGACGGCCACAGAAGCGCATTTGAAACCGCCAGGCGATGATGCGGTGACCGAAGCTCTCGATGCCGCGTTCGTCAAAATCTCCGTGGCCTTCAAACTGGAAAAAATTTGGGCAGCACATAAATAAAGAGGATAGAGAGAGAGTGGATGAGAGTTGACTTTATTTTCGGCATCGTGCGGTTAATAGCAGCAGCAGGAGCTAGATGTCTGCATGTATGTTTGTTGAACTTTTTTCGCTCCGTACGTAGCCAACCGTGCTAATCGGAGGTGCTGCTGTTGCTGGCACCATGAGAGGGCTTCGACAGAGTTCGTGTCGCTTTGCTCTCCCTCCTCCTCCGAGATGAGAGTTGAATAAGACTGCACTTGACACATGATGCCTGATGATAATTTATTTTAAAAAACGCATTTCCCGATGAGCAAATTTCAATTAGGCGTGCGAATAGTTACCCATCGGTAACCATTGAGTAACAAATACACCCTTCAATGATAAAAACATACGCAAATTATTTGATGACGTTGCTGCCACACTAGCAGTGGTGCACAAACTCAGCTGTGAGTAAGCACGGTGTGGCCGTGAGGACTCGGAATCTTCACAGAGTCCATGCGACGAGACACTCGGAGTGATGGTGCTGCCACAGGAGGTGCTGCCACTTTGACAGCTCCCGATTCTGTACGCGGCCAACAGCAGCGAGTGATGTTACGCCTAAAACATGTCTGAGAGACCTTCACCGATGTCCGCACGGCATTGTTTGACTTTTAACAGCCACCACTGGCAATATTTGGCAGCAGTAGATGGATGGCAGAGACTAACGTGCCTCCTCTGAATTCCCGGCCGCTGCGTGTGACGGTGTTGGTGTGGTACGGGCACCTGCGTCTCAGTAACAAGTCCTCTCCGCTCCGCGCGTGCGTGTACGACGGTGCAGGTGGTGGAGTGGTACGAATATCTGCATCTCAGTAACAAGTCGTTGGGCGAGGAGGACGTCCTCAGGGAACTGCCCGTGACGCTGCGCGCCGCCATCGCCATCAACGTGCACATGCAGACGCTGCAGAAGGTGGAGATCTTCAAGAACTGCGAACTGGGCCTGCTGGAGGAGCTCGTGCTGAAGCTACGACCCAAGCTGTACAGCCCCGGCGACTACGTTTGCCGCAAGGGCGACATCGGCCGGGAGATGTACTTCATTAAGGAGGGCAAGCTGGCGGTGGTGGCCGACGACGGAGTGACGCAGTATGCCGTGCTGGGGGACGGCAGCTACTTCGGGGAGATCAGCATCCTCAAGATACCCGGTGGGTCACTGGCAGAGTCACAGACACTGGCGGGCAGTGGCTCCTCTTACTCGGCATTAAGCGAGAGACGCACGGTAAAGTAATTGTGAGTATTGCTGTGTACACCATGGGACTTGCTCTGTACACCTTGGACTTTCCGTGTAGACCATGAGGCCTGATGGGAATTACATCTAAGAATAAATATTTTATGGTGACCACTTTTTTAATTGGCGTCGGCATAGTGACACTGACGGTGGCTATCGAGGAGCAGGCAAACCCCTGCAATAGTTAAAAGATATCAATTGTGAAATAAATAAATGCATCTTAACTAAAAGTAAAAATTGTAAAATGTTGTTGGCACATTGCACAGCGAGAGAGGTTTAGTTCTCATGAGGAGCGGCAATGATCCGCGTCACCCTGCTGGGCCCAGCAGCCTTTACCACGACATCCTTATCGCCTCGCCGCACTCACCTATTCAACTTTTAAGCTGTTTTTTATTTTACCAGGTAAGGTCCCATTGAGCTATGAAACTCTGTTTTCAGAAGCGACCTGGATACAAATGATAGCTCCACGAAGTGCCTTATCAAGTGAACATTTAAAGCAGCCAAATACTATAAACGTGATGTTGATTCCAAATGTGGATGGAAAAACTGGAGTACCCACAGAAACATCTACGCTACCACAGAGAGAGAGAGAGACACGTACACTCAAAATATCCAGGTGTCAGGGTTGGGATCGAACCCATAACCTCCTGTACACCAGGCGGGGGAGTTAAATCTCGCCACCGTGACTGGGTGGAGTGGTCATGCAGCGGTTAACTGGCAACACTGGTGACGATTAATCTGAGCCGGTCCTGGGCTTCCTCCAGGTCGACTCAGCCTCAAATGAGTACGCGGTGTGATGTATAAACATCGGCGCTAGGGAAATGTTAGGCCAGCGGTGGCCCAAGATCAATCGCTGTTCGAGCAACGTTTGATTGTTCACTTGGTGGCAAATACTGAAGTTGGTCCAGTGCAGTCCCCCTTGATATATTTTTTACTTTCCGTAAAAAAATTCCCGGAACGGCTTTCTGGATTGTTCCGGCCCAAAGCGACGTAGCGATAGCGTGTCGCCGTGACGCTCCCCGCCCTCTCTCCCTGCCCAACGCCGGCGGCGGTAGGCAGCAAGGCCGGGAACCGGCGCACGGCCAACATCCGCAGCATCGGCTACTCGGACCTCTTCCGCCTGTCCAAGGAGGACCTGCAGGAGGTGCTGCGAGAGTTCCCGGCGGCGGGCAACATGCTGGAGGAGAAGGGGAAGCAGATCCTGGCCAAGATGGGCCTCCTGGACACCGAGATGGAGGGAGCACGCGCCGAGCCACAACAGCTGGAGCGCACGGTGACCAGACGGAGCCTCCCACTCTGAAACCCTCCTCTCTCATTCATGCATCTCCCCCCTCCCCCCCCCCCCTATATCTAACCCAGCTGGAGCCTCCCGTGAGCCACGTGACACCGCCCCCGCTGTGCGTGCGTGCAGGTGGAGACGCTGGACGGGGCGGTGCGTGCCCTGCAGACTAAGGTTGCGCGCCTGCTGGCCGAGCACAAGTCCGGCGACAAGAAGATACGCACGCGTCTACGCCGCCTGGAGCGCGTGTTCACCACAGCAGCAGCAGCCGGTGATGACCACAACGATGCGGAGGCCACGGGGAGCGGCGACGCGTGAAGTCCAACCTCATCTCTCTCTCTCTTGTCGTCGTTGTCGTCACCGTCTCTAAGCCACGGCCTGCGTTACCACCTTCTTGGGCGGCCTTCCGCACCCAGCCCGTGTCAGGGGTCCCAGTGGCAGAAGGGCATCCGTGGGGGCCACGCCTGGCCGGTGGTCCAGAGCCTCGCCGCAGAGATTCTCTCCCCCCCCCGCCCTCATTTAGCCCCGTGGTTCTTGTTGACCTGCGGTTCATCACGCAACCCCTGGGGGTGCGAGAGGTCCTTTGCATGGGTGCGAGACATGGCCAGGTTTTTGTAAGAAAGTAAATAATCGAAAACACAAATTAAGCATGGGCACATAATTACAACAACTTTCATTAGACCTCCTTTGCCAGTACCAAAATATAATATGGTTAATGCACACATGATTCCTTGTAAAAAGGTTTCAGTTTTGTTGCCCGAAAAAAGGGGAAAAACCCCTACTATTACAACTACTTTGTGTCAACAAACCCTCCGTGTTGATTAAGATTCTACATTTCTTTAGGAATGAGAACCAAAGCGGGTGCAGGCTGCAGTAGAGGTGAGGAGCCGCTGGTCTAGAGGACTCATCTCCACACGATGAGCTGCTTTGCAGAGCTATCATTTGTGGCCATGTCGCTTCTGAAAAATAATCTCATGGGTCAGTAGAATTTACCTGTTCAAATATCAATGAATGATGTCGTTGTATTTGTATATATTTTAATTTGTTTACCTTTCCTACACTTTGCACTCCTATAATGTTTTCGTAATGTTTGTTGTAACGTTCCGACCCTGTGCCCCTCCTGGACATCTGTGAAAAGAGCTTGATAGCTCATCGGATTCCTCCTGCAGGACAAATAAATATGCTGAGTCTGAAACGCCGCTGAAATTCGTGCACCGAATGAGTTTTACGTAACGGGGCGTTGCAGAGAGAAGAGAGGCAGACGACGCGATTGGTGTCGCTTTCTCATCGCGTCGCTCTCGTGGATCTCGTCGCGCGAGAGACGAATCGTCGACAGGCGACTCGTGAAGCTACAAACAGTCTGCAGGTGGCGCTTCACCACCACCACACACTCGGAGCTCTGTTCACATCGCCGCAACCACCACCGCGACTCTGGTGAAGCAGGAATCGGCTTTACCTTTTAAAGCACCAGAGGTGGGAGGCGTCCGGCCCGCGAAATCATTTGGTGTGGCCCTGCCAAGGCAACCGCAGGCGGGACTCGAAATTCAATCAATCTCGGAGCAAACCTGGACAAGCAGCTGCGAGTAGCAACTTTAAAGCGACAATGGAGGAGGAGGCCAGTTAAACACCACGTAGAAGGCATTCGCCACCAATATTATCCTTGATAAAGGGTTTTTTTGGGTTTTATCTCATAAATATAAATGTGTCGTTAACCCACCACCACCCGACGCAGCCAATCAGTAAGGGGCCGTCCATAAATGACGTCACGCACCTGGGGGGGGGGGGGTCAGACATTTGTGACGATGTGTGACGAGGAGGGGAGGGGTTTGAGAAATGTGACGTCACATCAAAATGCGCAACTTTAAATAAATATAAACAATAGAATTGTTATAACACTCATTTTTATTAATTTTCATTATTAACTATTTTATTATTTAAATTTACTAAGGTCACCTTTTATTTATATCATGAAGGAGCATTTTGCTTCTCCATCGGAGAATGGAGAAGCATACCTTTTATATATTTTTTGAATGATTGTTATTAAACATTTGGATTTTAATGATTCTACCAGGGCTTTTCATCCTTTAGAATGAATGTTATTGTTATAATTACTTTTAATATTTTATAATTATAAGAGAATTTCAATATAATATTCTGAACATCTGCAGTTTTAGTCGTTGAATATTTTCAAGTAAATCTTATGGTAAATTTCAGCTTTCCAACGCCTTTTTGAAAAATGTTTTCTCCTACAACATCAGAGTGCAGCACCACACTAAATACGCACTACAATGACAATAGTTTAAAGCGATTTGAAGCATGTTTTATTTTTAAAATGGAAAATGGTTTTGGGGTGGTGGCAGAGTTTTGTGACATCATATTTGAGGGGGGTCTGACTTTTTGTGACGCGGTGTGACGACGGGGGGAGGGAGGGTCAAAAATCGGCCAAAATCGCGTGACGTCATTTATGGACGCCCCACAGACACGCATCGCTCACAGACACGCACCGCACGCAGACACGGACCACACACAGACACGCACCACACGCAGTCATCCCCCACACACAGTCCCGCACCACACACAGACACGCACACATACATACATGCGCACCACTTATAGACACACACACTGCTCACAAACACGCACAACAACAACAACCGCCATTCGCCACTAAGTGGCGGTGACGTCACCACGACGCTTGTGCCAGGCCATGTGCACCTTGAGGCCACGTGAAGTGTCGAACGCCCGCTGGCAGGAGGTCACGGGGCAGACCCAGGTGCCACGGGTCGACTGACTGAGATGACCGAGATGACTGGCTGATGTACCACCTGTGCCCCCTACTGTGCCAACTCGCTGTGCCTTAGCCACCCGGCGCTCCACTCCTTGTGAGCATCGCTCCTCCGCCCTCCATTGTTGTTGGAGGGCGACTGCCTCCAACTGCCCAGTAGCGTCCTTCGCGAGCCTCTTCCACAGAGACCGATCTTGACACCGCTGGTACCGGTCATCGGCAAGTCCACTCAGCTCCACGTCCTCCTGTACCACATCACTCCATATCTTCTCTAGCCCGTGCCGCGCCCGTTTAGCCTTCTCGATCCGGCCGAACAAAAGCTGTTTAGGCATGCAGTGGCTGGGCATGCGGGCGACATGACCCAGCCAATGCAGCCTTGCCTGCCGGAGGAGCTTACCGATGGGACTTTGTCCAGATCTTTCGAGGATGTGTGAGCTCCTCACACAATCCAGCCTGGTTAAACCCAGGATTGATCGTAGGCAGGCCAGCCTAAATGTTTCTAACCGGCGAAGATGTTCCATTAGGGGGGTCCACGTTTCGCAAGCGTAGAGAAGGGAGGGAATGACTGTGGCCAATAAGACCTGAACCTTCGTGCGGAGCGACAGACCAGGTATCTTCCACACAGTGTTAAGCGACCGATGAAAACATAATGCTGCTCGTTTTAGTGGGGCTGATGGTAAGGCCCCACCTCTTAGTGGCACACTCTAGTTTCAGCAGCAGCACCTCCAACTCCTCCTCTGAGTGAGCCGCAATTACCAGGTCGTCGGCATACATAACGTGGTTGACCAATAGGGAGCCATCCCTTGACCGCACCTGGGCATCGATCAGCCTCCCATTGTATCTGTACCAGATGGAAATTCCTCCGGTACAGCTACTGAAGGCTTCACGAACTACGTGGTTAAAATATATTTTAAATAATGTTGGAGCTAGAGGACATCCCTGTCGCACCCCAAGGTGTACAGGGAATGGCTCTGACTCCCGGCCACGTAGTTTTACCCAGGCCCGCTCACCATCATGAAGATCCTTAGTGAGCGTGAGCAGAGGGTCAGGGACTCTGAAATCACGAAGAACAACCCAGAGCCGAGGCCTACTGATGGTATCATAGGACTTGACCAGGTCAATAAAGCAGAGATGCAGGTCTTGTTGGAATTCCCTATACCTCTGCTGTAGCAGACGGACAGAAAATATGGCATCTGTGCAGGACCGCCCTTTCCTGAAACCGCATTGGGGCTCCGCAAGCCTCTCCTCAGCGTGCCTAGCAAGGCGATGTTGAATAATCTTCGCCAGGACCTTTCCCGGCACACTGAGGAGTGAGATGCCCCTGTAGTTGTTACAGTCTGTGCGGTCCCCCTTCTTAAAGAGGGGGACCACCAGGGCGTCCTTCCAATCTTGCACATCACACACAGACGCACGCACACGGACAAGCACACGGACACGCACCACTCAAAGACACGCATGCATAAAGACACACGCACCGCTTATAGACACACACACCGCTTACAAACACAGCCACCGCTGCTGACCGTGAGCAGGAAGACAGTCTGGCCTGCCACCGCTGCCGAGCTGGGGCCACGGTTCATTCCGCGTGGCCATTGCCTCGTCTCGGAGGGCCCTCGGGTCCCTCCCAGCGAGTTTGGAATTCCGGTGGGGCAAGAACGCGCACAGACATGTGCCGCACACGGACACGCACGCGGACACGCACACACTCACCACAGACGGACACGTACGCACACAGCGACGCACACAGACACGTACGCACACAGACACGCACACAGACACGCACACAGACACGTACGCACACAGACGCGCACACAGACACGTATGCACACAGACACGTACGCACACAGGCACGCACACACACAGACACGCACACACACAGACACGTACGCACATAGACACACACACACGCACCACACACACACGTACGTACACAGACACACACACGTACGCACACAGACACGCACCACACACAGACACGCACATATAGACACGCACACACATACACACGTACGCACACAGATACGCACCCCTGGGCGTTGTGAGCGCTCTGGGCGGGCACGCGGTAGGCGTGCGTGCGCCTGTTCCTGCTGGCGCTGCTCCGCGCGTTGCTGCCAACTCCTGGCCCAAATCCTCATCAGGCACGCGCCGCCTCCGGCACGTCTCCCCAACGTTGGCCCAATTGTTCCAACCACAACGTTGACCCTACGTTAACTCGTTTAACTGGGTCGTTCACGATTCTGAAGTGCCGTGGTATTATCGCGTGTGTGTATCTATGAATGTTGAACTTCTCTCGCACCGTACTTTGCCAACCGTGCTAATCGGAGGTGCGGGTGAAGGACAAGAAACGAAACCGTTACGACGATGATGATGCTGGTAATGTCATGTACCGTATACAGCAGGCATGTCCAAAGTCCGGCCCGCGGTCAGATTTCATACGGCCCGCAGCTTCAGTCTTATAATGTGTTATTTATGGCTCGCTAGCTCTGTCAGAATAAAAAAATTATAAAACTTTAAAGATGTAATTCCTCCTTCCGCCACACGGTGGCAGCACCATTCTAATGCTCTCTGGCTCTGTATCCGTGCCGCGAACCCTTCTCGAATCATTTCTGCCATGGCGACTGCAAAAAAAAAAGAGAAAAGTTGACAGTGAGGGCCGCCGCTTTCAGGAGCGGTGGGAATTACAATACTTCTTCACTGGAAATCGAGAAAATTGTGTTTGCCTAATTTGTTTAAGGATTTCAACGTAAAGAGACACTCCGAGACTAAACATGCTACAACATCCGACAAGCTAATAGGGAGTGACCGCGCTGAAAAAGTGAAGCAACTCCGTGCTGCTCTGGCATCGCAACAGCGATTCTTCACGCCAGCCTGTGAGTCAAAGGAAAACATCACCAAAGCCAGCTACGATGTGGCCATGTTAATAGCTAAACATGGCAAACCTTTTACTGAAGGTGCATTTATCAAAGACGGTGTCATGAAAATGGTGGAGAACATTTGCCCCGAGAAGAAGCAAGAATGTATGAATGTTTACCTGGCACGCAACACTGTGGCATGGAGAGTTGAGGACATATCGTCAGATTTTCAGAGACAACTGGGGGACATGGGAGTGGCTTTTGATTATTTCTCATCAGCCTGCGATGAAAGCACCGATGCATCTGACACTGCACAACTACTTATTTTTTTTAAGAGGAGTTGATGACAACATGAACGTGACAGAGGAGCTGCTTGACCTCAAAAGCCTTAAAGGGAAAACCAGAGGAACAGATGTATTCGTTTCTGATTGTGAAGCTGTTGATGATATGATACTACCATGGAGTAAAGTTTCTGGGATCATTACCGATGGTGCGCCTGCCATGGCTGGTGAGCAAAGTGGATTGTCCACACTGATCTGCAATAAAGTCAGCGAAGAAGCAGGCAACGCTATTAAACTTCACTGTATCATTCACCAGCAGGCTCTCTGCGCCAAACATCTCAAATATGACGATGTTATGAAACCAGTGACAAAGGCAATCAATTCTTTTCGCTCTAAAGCTCTATACCACTGACAGTTTCAGCAGTTCTTGCGTGACATCCAGGCTGAATACGGTGACGTAATATATCACAACGATGTGAGGTGGCTAAGTAGGGGGTCCGCACTGCAGCGATTTTTCTCTCTCAAAGAGGAAATTGGACATTTTTTGGGTGAGAAGGGACAACCAATGGAAGAACTGTCTGATCCTGTATGGCTGGCAAATCTGTCTTTTTTGGTTGACATAACGAAGCATCTGAATGCGCTGAATGTTAATCTTCAAGGGAAAGCTGCAGTGGTGAGCCAGCTATATGCTCACATCAAGGCCTTTGGAGCCAAACTGCAACTTTTCCAAAGACACTTGTCCCAAACAGAGCCCTGCCCCGCGCACTTCCCAGCTTTGAAAGAGGTCATTGACAGTTTCCCACAGGACAACATCGGTGCGCAAATGAAGAGTTATGCAACAGCTATCGCATCTCTTTCTGTGGAATTTAACAAACGCTTTCGGGACTTTGCATTTATTGAAAAAGACATGTTGCTTTTCTCTTCTCCCTTCTCCGTGGACCCTGATGATGCTCCTCCACAGCTGCAGCTGGAGCTCATTGAGCTGCAGTGTGACGATGAGTGCCGCGGGAAACACCAGCAGTTACACTATGGGGACCTCATTTGCCAGTAAAAATATGATAATTGGTTCTTTACCCTTCTATCTGGCAACAAAACTGACACCTTTTTGCAAGGAGTCATGTTTGCATAGACCGCAATACCTGCAGTCATAATACAAACAAAAGAACATAACTCTGATAATGTGCACTGTCCTTGAAGTTGATTGGTCCACACCCGAGACAGCTTTCCTTAGAGCCTAGTCTCATATGGGTTGAACCAGATGACGCCAAAAGGCGCACTTTTGGCGTCATCTGGTCCAACCCATATGAGACTAGGCTCTAAGGAAAGCTGTCTCGGGTGTGGACCAATCAACTTCAAGGACAGTGCACATTATCAGAGTTATGTTCTTTTGTTTGTATTATGACTGCAGGTATTGCGGTCTATGCAAACATGACTCCTTGCAAAAAGGTGTCAGTTTTGTTGCCAGATAGAAGGGTAAAGAACCAATTAACACCAGCAGTGTTCTCTTGTTGACTTTTACCGGCAGCTGGACAAAGCAGGTTTCCAGAAATGCGGTCATTCGCTAAGAAAATGCTGAGTTTATTCGGCTCTACATATTTGTGTGAGCAAACATTCTCAGTCATGAACTTAAATAAGAACCGATTTAGGTCAAGGATGAGTGACTCCAAATTTCGTGGCATTTTATGCATCTCAACCACTGCCCTCAAGCCTGACCTGGTCTCTTTACTGAAATCTCGATCTCAATATCACCCTTCTCATTAGTGTCAGCAAGTTATCTGTTCCTTGATCAATCTGAAATTGAGTGTTTTGAACGGTAACATCTGTCACTATTAACAGTGAAAAGCCTAAAGCACACTAATGCACTTGGACTTATGGCACTTGTTTTATTAAACTCTTGAATACGATTTGGTCATAACTGTTGATGTTATGTACCTGTAGATGTGACACAAACTATTGCTTTCTGAAAGATCTTGTAAAAGACAAGGGCAAAATTCACTTGTTTTAAAGTTTAATGATAACATTACTTATAACTCCTGTTTAAAATGTTCATGAGGCAAATATATTTAACTCATGGAAATTTAAGGTATTCTATACAGTTTGTTCAATGTTATCTGACTGAATGAAAAGCAGAATTGTGTTTTTAGAGTTGTTCACGTCTGCCTGAGTGGCTTATATTTGGTTACATTGTCCTTTGAAAAATAAAGGTAATTGTGACAATGATAATTGTTTTATAACAGTGTGTGTTTTCACGTAACTTTTGTGGTAAAAATGTCGGAAGGAACTATTGGCCCCCGGGCATCTTCACTTTATCAAATTCGGCCCTCTTTGCAAAAAGTTTGGACACCCCTGGTATACAGGGACTCCTCTACTTGTGGTCATTCGACTCACGAACTTTCAGAGATTCGAACAAACCTGTCCGTGTGTCCAGTTGTCCGTTTGGACCAAGAGTTGTAAGTTCAACCGCCACGCAATAGATGGCGGTGGTGGCATCTACATCTGCATAACGTGAAGAACCAGTGGCATCTACATCTACAGGAAATTATACAACGTTTAAAGCCATTCCCTGTGTTTAGTGTACATGCCGTACAACATGTTTGAAATCGACAGGAGTAAAGTTGGACTTACGAACAAAACCGACTTACGAACAGACCTCTGGAACATAACTCGTTCGTACGGAGAGGAGTCCCTGTATTTATGTTGAGTTTTCAATCTTAATTTTTTTGTGTTGTGATGTTTCCACAATTTTGATTATTCCGTCAGCATCGTGGCACGAGACGGAGTGCGTGCCTTCAGAGAGAGAGACAGAGAGGCGCATACGGCGGCTACAGACGTTGCTTGAATGTTGCTTGAACGTCTGTCGCACCGCGTGGCCAGCTATCGCTGTCGCTGTACGGTCAGGTTTCTATCTCCCGGCAAGGCAGCTGAAAGAGCGGTGCGCGTTTAGTTAAAGCCCTCCCTCCTCTGGTGCCGCCGTCTCTGTCCACCCAGCAATGGGACTGGGTCCCACCACAGGTGATCGGCAGGGCGCGCGCGGTGGGTAAGCGGTGGGGTAAATGTAGGTAACCCCGTCCACCGTTCGGCGAGACGTCTTGGCCGGCGTGGGCGAGGCGCGCCCCCCCGGTTTCCACGCCGAGGTTGATCTGGCACGGGGTCGGTCCAGCGCGCGGCCGCTTGGCTCGCGATTGGAATGGCGACGGTTAAGCGGATTTAAATAGTTGAGCGAAACAACATTCACTTTCATTGTGCCCCGGCATTTCTTAAAGAGATTACAATTTCCAAGGAAAATGATAAAGACGCAGCCCTGCAATTGTCGGCTCACGCCCACTGCTGGCAGAAGGGGTCACCGCTCCAGGCTGCTCCGGAGATCCAGTCATGTGGGCGTTTGGTCTACTCTTCCACGCCGACCAGACTGGTGGAAGAGGCGGAAGTTACCCTCATCTTACCCCACCCGTGCGGCCTCCCGAAAATAATAAACAATGATAGACATTTGTAATTTAATCCATAGATGCCAACACCATCGCGTCGCCGCCACCACCACTACCGTGTATGGAGAGCCAGGAAACAAACAGAACCCGCAGGGTACACGGCCAGGACTAGTGGGGGTGAAGGCCGATCGACAGAGCTGACTTCTCGAGACAGCCGTACATGAAGGGTGTCGCGAAGTCCTATCTACGTCATTGAAACCAAAGCAATTTAGGGAAAATGATGCAATAATATAATCAGAGGCATATTTATTAACATCACTTAAGCACGAGCGCCGTTGTGGGGGCCGTTGGCCCCCGGGGTCCCGCCCGCCTGCATCCCCTATTGTGTTTATGTTACCCCACCTCCCTATTACCCGCTACGGTTTCGCCGGCATTCGAACGCGACGCCCGTACTGTTACAGCCTCGCGCCGCACTCCCACGCTGCGAGCATACGTGCGCACAGCATCATGAATCAAACGCCGTGCTCGCAGTATAGCCCTGTGCGGCACGTTCCCAATGCGCATCCGTATCCGACACGTAACGAACGTACGCACACACACACCGCTTCGTGCACTCCAACTCCACACGGACTACTCAAGTTACGATCGCGCACCTGTATCACACACGGAGAGAGCACACACGACACCCACTCTCGCACCGCTCTGCGCAGCGCTCCCCCGAGGCGAGCCGCAGCACTACAGGATCACTGCGTACACACGCGCACACACACGCTCACACTGCACGACAAGATCACGCGAGACCACGCTTCGCTATTAATGATTTATTATATGTTACCTGCGAATTGATGTTGAATCAGTGAGTCGACGAGGCTGGCCTATTCCACCCAAACCTGTACCTATTCCCTATTTATCGGCTTACGCTACCCTACTTCACCTCCCCACTTACTGTTTGGTGCCCGCGGAGGTTCGCTGCTCTCTGCGCTAACAGCGTACCTCGATGCGTCGCACGGACGTCCGGGTCGCTGGCTGGAACTCCTGCTGGTCCGCTGGCCTGGAGAGAAGGGCGATTTCCCCTCTCCGCTCCTCTATTTATCCTCCCTCCCTCAAAGGGGATGCTGCGCTGAACAATCGGCTCGTGCACCCCAAGCCCGTGCACGGCGGTTCCCCGGGCGCTGTTGATATGCTAATCAGTGTGCTGCGTGCAAGGCGTAAATCCTAATTAATCCCTTACCCTCCCTAACAATGGGGCCTGCGCGCTCAAGCGCAATTATCCCAACCCTCCATGACTATGCGCAACAGCCCCTGTGAGCCCGCTATTCATGCTGTCCCGTGCCTCCCCTGCTTGCCCCGTCGACTCGTGGGGGTGTGTGTGGGGGGAAATGCGCCTCAACCGCGGTGGCCGAATGCCCCACGCCGCGACCACACCATATTAAGGCCGGCCGCAGCGCCACGGTGCCACGTAGCACGGGGAGGTCATCCAATTCCCTGATCGCCGGAAACCGTGAGAATTAATCCCGATAAGGGTCTCTCGGATAAAAACCGGTCGATCAGGTGACCTTCCCTTCCAGCTCTATGGGGGGGGGGGGGGAATGCGTGCGGGTGATGGGGGGCAGTGCGGTGGGGGAAGCCGGGCGGCTCCCTGGTTCGGCAGAGCGGCCCCGTCGTTGTGGCACCACATAGCCCCCCGGGGTGCCAGTCCCCGTCCCGGGTTGACTGGAGCACCTCGCCTGGGTTGCCCCCACGAGGTATCGCCGCGGGGTCCGCGGGATTCGCCCGGCCCTTGTGGCTGGCCTCGGGGGTGGCGGCTCCGTCTCCTGGGGCTCCGGCGGTGGTCTCCTCCTCCATTCCAACGGCTCCCCTCGGCCTCTGGCACCTGCGGGCTGGGGAACAAACTCAGAGGCGGTGGGGTTTAAGGGTCGCCGTCCTCGTCGCCCCCGGCCCCGCCCGGGGCCCCTCGGAGCCCGGGGCTCCGTGGGGCCCATGTACTGCGCGAGGCCCCCGGGCACGGGGGGTGGGGGGACCCCGGGGTTTCGGGGTACTTGGACGGCGGGGCTCCCCCCCTCGGGGGCTGCTCGCCACGGCTTCAGTCGGCGGATGTTGACCACCATCTCCCGGCCCCTCTCTCCCCCCTGAATCAGCACCGTCCATGGTGAGATCTGCCGTCTCACAATCCAGGGTCCTCGCCAGTAGGTGGTCAGCTTCCCCACCTGTCCGGCACCGACGCGGGGAGTGTACAGCCACACCTCGGAGCCCGCAGTGTAGAAGGGGGGCTCCATACGGGGTCGGGCGCCCTGCTCTTGCCGCTGGTGCGCGGCCTCTCCGTGCGGGCAGGCTCGGCCCCTGGCCCCTCGCAGGGTCTCCAGCAAGTGCTCCACGGGGTGGCTCCCTTCCTCCCGTTGCGGCGGAGGAACACCGAACAGCAGATCTGCGGGCAGGCGAGACTCGCGACCAAACATCATTAGGAACGGGGTCTGTCCTGTAGAGGTGTGAACGGCGGTGGTGTAGGCGAACAGGGCATAGGGAAGGTGTTCGTCCCAGTCCTGTTGATTCGCGGCCGCCATGCGTTTAAGCTTCCCGGCCAGAGTCTGGTTCATCCTCTCTACCATCCCGTTCGCCTGGGGGTGATACGCCGTGGTTCGGTCCTTCTGGATCCCGAACTCTCGGCACAGCGCCTGAAATAGTTCGGCCTCGAATTCACTACCCTGGTCGGTAATGACTCGTTCGGGGATCCCGCACTTAAGTACGTAGTTTTCCACGAAGGCCCGGGCCACTACGAGGGCTGTTTTATCCGGGATAGCCACCGCCACGGGGTAGCGGGTGAAGTATTCCACCGCTACGAGAATATATCGGTTGCCCCGGTGGGATCGTGGAAAGGGCCCCTGCAGGTCGATTCCGACCAACTGATTCGTCCGACTGACTCGGAACGGCCTCAGGGGTACCTGGTACCTCGCCGGCTTTTGCCCACACTGCTGACAGGCCCGGCAGCCCTGCACCCAGGCGGCCACATCTTGTGCCAATTTGGGCCAGAGATACTGGCGACGCAGGGTCTCTCGAGTGCGTCGTTCCCCATCGTGGCCCCCGAGTGGGTGGTCATGCACCAGCCGTAGCAGCTGGGGTCGCACCTGGGCAGGAACACAGATGCACCCCGGCTGGCCGGCCTCGGTTAACTCCCGTACCACTCCGTTCCGCACACACAACCGGGCATACAAACCGCTCCAGGGTCCTGGTAGGGCGCTCTTTTCCTCCCGCAGTGCCGCCTCCACTGCCGCCAGATCCGGATCTCGCTGCTGGGTCTGTCTCAGCTGCTCGTCGTTTAGGCCCGGGAAGGCGCAGCCGACGTCCTCCTGGATCCGTCCGATCGGGTCCCGAGCCGCGGGTCCCGCGCTTGCCGGGCGGTCGACGGGATCCTCAGTGCCACCTGTGAGGGTTTCTGTGGCGCACACTGCACTCTCTCTCGCTGGGGGGGGGTCAGTGGCCGCGGCCTCTCGGGGGTCCGTTGCCCGCCGGCAGCGTCCCCCCGTGAAACACGGGCAGGCCTCCTCCGCCCTCGTCTCGGCGTACACCGTGGGTCGCCTCGACAAGGCGTCCGCGTTTGCATGCGTCCGGCCAGCCCGATACTCGATTTGCAGGTTGTACTCCTGCAACTGCGCCAACCACCGGGCCATCTGCCCCCGCGGCTCCTTGAATGTAAGAAGAAACTGCAGAGCATAATGGTCAGTGCGTACGCGACATCTCCTGCCGTACAAATACGGCCGGAACTGTTTGCATGCGAAAATCACGGCGTACAACTCTTGGCGGGTCACGCAATAGTTCAGCTCGGCCCCACTCAAGGTCCGGCTGGCGTACGCGATGACTCGTTCCGTCCCATCCTGTACCTGTGACAACACCGCGCCCAGCCCGCTGCTGCAGGCGTCGGTGTCCAAAATAAAATCGGTGGTAAAATCGGGGAAAGCGAGGGTGGGGGCGTGGGTGAGGTGGTCTTTGAGAGTGGTGAAGGCCGTCTGGCAGGCCCCCGTCCACTGGTAGGGGTGCTTAGGGGAGGTGAGTTGGGTGAGGGGGCGTGCAATCTCGCTGAATCCCTTTACAAATCGACGATAATAGGTGGCGAGCCCCAAAAATGATCTGATCTCCGTCAGATTCCTTGGCCGTGGCCACTCCACTACGGCGCGTACCTTCTCCGGATCGGTGCGCACGCCTGCCTCGCTGACGCGATGCCCGAGGTACCCCACCTCGCGTTGTGCGATGTAACACTTACGTGGCTTGAGCTTGAGATGAGCCGCTCGCAGTCGCTGGAACACCTCTCGAAGCCTGGACCAATGCTCAGACAAAGATCTACTGAACACTATCACATCGTCCAAGTAAATCAGGCACTGTTCCCACTGCAAGCCCCGCATCACCAACTCCATCAACCGCTGGAACGTCGCGGGCGCGTTAGTGAGTCCGAACGGCAACACGCGAAACTCAAACAGGCCCATCGGGGTGGTGAATGCTGTTTTTGGCCGATCCTCCTCCGTCATCTCCACCTGCCAGTAACCGGACGCCAGATCGAGGGTGGAAAAATACCGCGCTCCTGCGAGACTGTCGAAGGTGTCGTCGATGCGAGGTATGGGAAAGGCATCGCCGAGCGTGACTGCGTTTAGTTTACGGTAATCGACGCAGAACCGGGTTGACCCATCCTTTTTCGTTACTAGTACCACCGGGGCTGACCAGGGGCTCGCCGAGGGCTGAATTATGTTATCGCGAAGCATGTCCCCAACTGCCTCTTTGATTTGGGCGCGTTCGGGTGCGCCCACTCGGTACGCAGGGAGTTTGATGGGTCGGGCTGCACCGGTGTCAATTTGATGCTTAACAAGGTCGGTCCGACCCACGTCCGAGTCGTGTTCGCTGAACACGTCGGCATACTCCCGCAGTAACTCGCGCAGCCGATCGGCCTCTCCCTTAGGTAAGTCCGCCCATGGTACATGTAACGCGTCGAGCAGGGGAACGACCTCGGCTCGGGGAGTCGGGCCGACTCGCCAGGCCAGGTCCTGCTCACCCTCAGGACGACCGGGGTCCTCAGCCCAGAGTGCGAACACCGAGTCGTTAGAGTGGCGTGCGTGCAGGGGGTGTACTGTGGCTATCGGGGTGCGCCGTCGCAGTATCGCGGGGGTATTGTGGGGGTTAAACATCCGCATAAACAATCGGTCCCCATCTGCGTTTACCAACGTGGCGGATCCCACAACCCCATACCGTTTTGCCAACTCCGGGTGAGGAGTTAGCATTACCTCCCCTGATGGTCGGAGCGCGGGGTCGGTGGGGGATGTTGCCACCGGCACCAGCATCTCGGTGAGCGGGCCGATGGTGACTGCCCTCGCCAGGATAGCGGCCACAGGTGCAAAGCGGCGGCGCGTTGGTTCTCGTCCCAGGAACGGTATCCGCTCGCCGTTGCTCTCCATGGTGGCGCATCGCTGGCGGGGTTGCACGTTGAGTCCCAACCGTTCTAGGAGGTCGGTGCCTGCGATACACTCGTGACACAACGCACTCGACACGTAGAACTCCTGCGTGCACACCTGGCTGCCTATGCGGACCTCTAGGGTGGCTTTCCCCAGCAGCCCCATTCCGGCTCCGCTCGCAGTGTGCAGCGCGCGGTCCGGTGCCTGCAGGTGACGCACGTCGACCCCGATCGCGCTGCAGTGCGCTGCGCTCACGAGCGAGGCCACCGCCCCCGTGTCCAGCAGGATTCGGGTACGCACTCCGTTAACCTCCCCTTCCACCAGCGACGTGGCCCCCGTGATCCCCGCCACCAGCTCCCGTAGCCAGTCGCCAGGAGTCACCGTTTCTGTGGGCGTTGTTGCTGGAACCTGTGTGGAGATCACTCGCTCGCCATTATCACTACAGCTTGTTTGTGTCGGGGTTACGTCGATTTCACCCCCCGGTGGTCCCCTCTCTAGGGGGGCCTTAGTGTTTGACCTATGCATCTGCCTCGCACGGGAGAGCTGAGGGCAACCCCTCATGAGATGCCCTCGATGATCGCACACATAACACATCCGGGGAGGGGTGGCGGCTCCGTAGTGGGTCCCCTGCCCGCTCCCTCTCCCTGTACGCAGTTGTTCCAACTCGGACTCTAATTGGGATACCTTCCCGGCCAGCCCCCCTACTGTGGAGTGTAGCTCGCCCATCTCAGACTGGATGGTCTTTACATTTTTATTCGCTTCCTCGCGTGCTTGGGTTATCATATCTCCCACACCGGCCTGTAACCCAGCTACCCACCCCGGGGTAGTCTCGCTGGGTCTCTGGGGCTCCCTTGCCCGTCCTCTTACTGCGATGGCGGGCTCCTCCTCCTCGTCGGAGAGTAGGCTTGCTACGGCGCACTCCCGTCCCCTCCCTCGAGGCTGCGCGCGCTCACCCGAGAGTTTCTCGCATTTGCGCGCGCGCTTGACGAGGGTGTCAAAGGAGAGGCGTGCACCGTCGACATTTGGCTGCCACCACGGGGTGTGTGCCAAATATCGCTGGACCTTCCCGGCGGCGAGGCCCTCAATTATTTTTGACTCATACTCCGGGTACGCGAGCTGGGTCAACATGCGTACGTCCTCGGCGTAATCTCGTAAATTTTCGCCGGGTTGGCGGCGGCGTGCCTCTAATGCCGCCTGCGCCTCCTCCTCATCATACTTGCCGAAGCGCTCTTCGAGTTGGCACATTAGTTCCTCCCAATGAGTTTGAGCGCTGTCGGGCAAAGCTTCCACAAAGTCAGCTGCCCGTCCATCTAAATGTAGTACTAACTGCTGCAACGCCTCCTCATCTGTCCACCCATTAACCTTTTTAGCCCCCCTGATGCTGCGGGCAAACGATTTCCATGATGGAATTCCTTTGCCCGTAAATGTGCATTTGATTTTAATCTGGGTTGGGGGGCCTCTTTCCCTTGGGGGTGCGGGGGATCGTCCCGTTTCTGACACCAATATGTGGGGGCCGTTGGCCCCCGGGGTCCCGCCCGCCTGCATCCCCTATTGTGTTTATGTTACCCCACCTCCCTATTACCCGCTACGGTTTCGCCGGCATTCGAACGCGACGCCCGTACTGTTACAGCCTCGCGCCGCACTCCCACGCTGCGAGCATACGTGCGCACAGCATCATGAATCAAACGCCGTGCTCGCAGTATAGCCCTGTGCGGCACGTTCCCAATGCGCATCCGTATCCGACACGTAACGAACGTACGCACACACACACCGCTTCGTGCACTCCAACTCCACACGGACTACTCAAGTTACGATCGCGCACCTGTATCACACACGGAGAGAGCACACACGACACCCACTCTCGCACCGCTCTGCGCAGCGCTCCCCCGAGGCGAGCCGCAGCACTACAGGATCACTGCGTACACACGCGCACCCACACGCTCACACTGCACGACAAGATCACGCGAGACCACGCTTCGCTATTAATGATTTATTATATGTTACCTGCGAATTGATGTTGAATCAGTGAGTCGACGAGGCTGGCCTATTCCACCCAAACCTGTACCTATTCCCTATTTATCGGCTTACGCTACCCTACTTCACCTCCCCACTTACTGTTTGGTGCCCGCGGAGGTTCGCTGCTCTCTGCGCTAACAGCGTACCTCGATGCGTCGCACGGACGTCCGGGTCGCTGGCTGGAACTCCTGCTGGTCCGCTGGCCTGGAGAGAAGGGCGATTTCCCCTCTCCGCTCCTCTATTTATCCTCCCTCCCTCAAAGGGGATGCTGCGCTGAACAATCGGCTCGTGCACCCCAAGCCCGTGCACGGTGGTTCCCCGGGCGCTGTTGATATGCTAATCAGTGTGCTGCGTGCAAGGCGTAAATCCTAATTAATCCCTTACCCTCCCTAACAATGGGGCCTGCGCGCTCAAGCGCAATTATCCCAACCCTCCATGACTATGCGCAACAGCCCCTGTGAGCCCGCTATTCATGCTGTCCCGTGCCTCCCCTGCTTGCCCCGTCGACTCGTGGGGGTGTGTGTGGGGGGAAATGCGCCTCAACCGCGGTGGCCGAATGCCCCACGCCGCGACCACACCATATTAAGGCCGGCCGCAGCGCCACGGTGCCACGTAGCACGGGGAGGTCATCCAATTCCCTGATCGCCGGAAACCGTGAGAATTAATCCCGATAAGGGTCTCTCGGATAAAAACCGGTCGATCAGGTGACCTTCCCTTCCAGCTCTATGGGGGGGGGGGGGAATGCGTGCGGGTGATGGGGGGCAGTGCGGTGGGGGAAGCCGGGCGGCTCCCTGGTTCGGCAGAGCGGCCCCGTCGTTGTGGCACCACACCGTCAATGTCTCTGCACAGCTCAGATCTATCGGCTGCATTGACGGCACACAACATTTTGCAGCATCTGCGAAGTTATTTTTGTAACTTCGGCCCCGAATATACGATCTGGTCAATCTCGCAGGTCCGTACCTCTCGTTCGACGCATGATCTCACTTCATGAAGCACCGTGCAAAGACCTCGAAAAGGCGTGAAACCCGGAGACGGAGCCGTCCGGGGCCTGTTGTTGCTACCGCCACCACATCCACTCCAGCGATTTGGGCAAAGTTCGTGAAGGTTTTTCCCGACTTGACGGTTGCGTGATGACATGGAGCCCCCCCCCCATCCTATTGAAAGTGTTACTGCCATCATCACAGTTCTTGTGCATTCATATTCATAGGGTCCTGCAAATAAACATATATATATACCGTTAGACACCCTGTATATCCAACCATTCTGATTGTCTTATTAGCAACGGAAGCTTGGGAACTGCGGAGTGCAAAAATCCCGATGACCCCAGGAACAGAGCCTTGATCTTGGATACTGTGGGGCGCATGCATTCAGTGCCGTGTAGGTGTGGTGCCACGAGCGCGGAGCAACTCTGCAAGCGCCGCGATTGTCCACTACCCCCCACCTTGAGCACACGCACACACGCAGCACTTGCACCCACATAGCGTCCTGGCGGGGGATTGCCTGGCACATTGGGTTTTAATCCAAAGGGCCCCTAGAGGGAAAGTCCCACAGTTTCCCGGTGCCAGGAGATTGGCCGACCCTCGCAGGACAGGTTACATTGCGATGCCCCTAAAATTGGTTTAAAATTGTATGGGCGCAGAAAGAAAAGGCTCCCTGGGCCAACCGCAATGAGTTATTCACAACATTTGGGGGAGGACGGAGGACGGAATATTAAGTAAGCAAAAGCGCAAGAGCCCTTCCAGACAATGGGCAATGAAGGACAATGGGTGACCGCTGCCGCCGCCGCGCAGCACTCGAGGGAGGACACGGTAACGGGGTGGGGGGGGGGGCGATAGCCACAGGTAAGCGCATGATTGGCCGTGCAGTACAATGGCACCCAGTTCCTTTGAAGTTAAGGGGATAAATAGAGTAGCCTGGGACGATTTTGCTCTATTGTCTTCAACCTCCGGGCCGTCAAGACCCACTCCCTGCCGTCCTGCCTCCTCGAGCCACTCGCAGCATCCGTGTGATGCCGGCGAGTGCTGCTACGAGGCAGTGATACGTAAAGTTTTCTCTCGTCCTGCTCCCTCCGACTCACAGCATCCGTGCGACGCCGTGAGTACAGCTTCGAGGTACGTAGTAGGACGTTTGAGTGAGTTCGGCGAAGCTCTTCTCGCAAACTATTTCCCCCAGGTAGTGTGTATGTGCACCGTTAATAAACTTTAATACAGAGTATCAGTGCAGTGTGATTTCTGTGTGTGTGGGTAGAACATCGGCGTGGTGTCTGCGATTTGTGTGTGGTGCGACTGCACGGGGGGGGGGGCGGTGTGCGCGGGGGAGCGAGCGTAGAGCTGCAGCGTCGGTGTGGTGTTCATAATTTGAGAGTGGGTGTGAGACGCGCGTGTATTAAAACATACACGGTCGCCGACGCTCATGTGTCCGTGCGTTAAACCCGCTCGTCAACGCTAGCGCGTGTTCGCGCAACAACAATAGCATTCACGGTGAGGCACGCACGCAAATTCACGCAGCACGTTACCGTGAGCCTTTGTGTGAAACAAGCGCCTGCAGGGGCACGCGCGTGCACGCAGCCGCCTTCGTATTAGTGGTGGTGTACGTGGGTGCGTGCGGAGTAACCCCGTGCGGCGGTGAGCCAGCGATTTAGTGATGCCCCTCAGAGGGGGCAATAACACGGGGGGGCGATCACCCAGTCGGTGGGGACCTGGCAGGAGCCGATCGACGCGGTGGAGGAGGGAGTGGAGAGGGCAAACGTTGGACCCCACTTGCCTGGCGATGGCGGTGGGGCAGACGTCGGCCCCCACATAGGTTCAATTCGTTGGGTGGACAGAGGCGATGGGGGGATTCAGGAGACTCGCCCCATTTGTTTCAACCGCCGCACCGTGACATCGAATCGAGTCGAACCGGCTACCTCTGGATGGCAATTCCAGCGCGCTGATGTCAAAGTTTTTTTTTCCCCCCGCAGGGCAAGTTTATAAAAGATGGCTCCCGTGAGAGAGTCTTGACTTCTCCTCTCACCAGCAAGGCGCTGGGCGAGTGCGCTCGTGACACGCGGCAACCCATCCCAAAGGAGGGGGTGCAGTAACAGAGGCAGGGGTGGATGTCATCACCTCGCCCCAAAGTACTTACATGTGTTGAACTTCTTTCGCACCGTGCGTAGCCAACCGTGCGAATCGAAGGTGCGGGATGACAACAAAGTGAAAAACAACGACAACCAGTTCTTAGGAGATGAGCTTCCAAAAAAGAAATGCGTTTCCGATGTTTTCAACTGCGACGCCATCAGATGGAATCGAACTCTGACGCCTCTCTGCACTGCCAGTCCCAGCGTGGCCGAACCTTCAGCACCACCGTGGTGAGTCGTGCCTCGGGCCGGGACGCGTGACCGATCGATGCCGTGCGAGACTCAATGGCGGCCGACACGCGGCGGACCGCGGCCTGCGTCATTTACCCGGCGCCTTGGCAGCGGTTGGCGTATGGAGGGGGGGAGGGTTCAGTAAAAGCCGAGCGGGCAGCCACGAACGAGCGCATGCGTGGGCCACTCATCACTCGCTCGCTCACTCTCTCTCTTTTTTTTTTACAATCAAAGGAAACAAGAAGATGCTCGGTGTAGTCGGCACTTTGCTACGTTCATGATTTTTTTTTTATGCTTTGCTTTGTGTAACCCCCCTCCCCTTTTTAAATGAAAGATTTGACAAAAAAAATCACGCTCTGCTCTCCTTACCCCTTCCCTCTCTCTCTACCCCCCCTCACTCTCTACCCCCTCTCTCCCTACTCCATGTCTATTTTTTATGTAATATTTGTAAAAAAAATTACGACAAGTGCTGCATCTGCACCCAGCCCTTCTCGCAGTTCTACGGCCTCCGACGGATAGCTCATATCTGCATGCAGAGCTCTCCGTCTTCTGCCACCGAGCACACGGCCTCCCCCAGCGCCCACTGCTCCTTGAAGGCTGACACGGCGTGGGTCAGCCGCGCATGGCGGAACTCCAGCCACACCCTGGCTCCGACTAGAGCGCGGAAGATGCCCAGGCTGCTGGTCGGACGTTTCCGCTCCATGGCCACCTTCCTCGCCCTGTATACGGCGAGCTTGGCATAGCCGACGAGCATGTTGACCAGCCCCTGAAGATGTTGGGATCCGTCGCCCTTCGGGTATCCAAAGATGAGAACCGTCGGGGAGAAGTGGAGGCTGAACTTTAGGAGGATGTTTTTTCTCGCGGCGCGGGAAAGCGGGCGATACCGCTCCCTTCACATGCCCCTCTCCCCGCGTACAAACTAAAACATAATAAAAGTAATATTTAACTTTTTTTTTAAACACGCTTTTATGAAATTTACTAGTAATGGCAGAACTCCACGACTCCAGGAAGTGGCCCCGAAGATTGCCATAACGTGAGGGACCGTGGCTAATTACAGCCAACATCAATTGACCGTGGACAATTAGACCCAAGCCGAAACATAACATATAAAAAGAGAACGTTTAAAAATATATATTTTTGTGATAGAATATAGTATTGTCATCAGTATGACATAAGTATACCAAGTTTGCAGTCGCTACCACATTGGGAAGTGGGATGAATTGAGTTACAAGATTTAAGGATACAACAACAACAGACAGAGTGAGTTAAAAGAAAGCGTGTAAAAAAGTCAAATTCACACAACCCACTGGGCCCACTAAGGCCTCCTGTGAGTGGCGGAATTTGAGCAGCCATTGAATCAATTCGAGCAAACACGCGGTGCCTCGTGAGTTGAGTCAGCCTCGCTTGAATCAGCGCTGGCAAAGTGCCGGATGTCACGGGCATGGACCCTCCTCCCTTCTCAGACATGGGTCCTGGTTCCACGCAAAACGATATCCGATACATAACACAAAATAGCCATTGCACATCGTTGTGGAGAATACAAATAACATATCTAAGCAATGTGCCACCTTCATACGTCTGTCTCTGCACATGAACCGTGCAATTGCGTCCTACACAGCTCACTCACAGTCCTGCACTCGTGACTGTGGAGTAGAGGTCGCAATCGGGTACCCGATACCCATACCCTACCCGATACCCGGCTACCCGTACCCGGTCGGGTACGGGTACCCGTTTGCGACCCTGGTGCGGCCGGGTACGGGTACGGGTAAGGAATCAAAACCCGTTTGCGACCTCTGCTGTGGAGACTGAGGAGACAGTGGTGTGTGAGGGGTATTCATTCTTGGGGCACAATGATTGCATGCTACATTCACGTTATTCTTCTTATTTTAAATAATGTTTGGAAAGCTTAAGGGCACGAGTCGGCAACCCGCGGCTCGAGAGCCGCACGCGGCGCTCTTTTAGGAACTGCTTCGTGGCGTCAATCATCAAAGGACCACCACCACCGTCTCGTATTCACAACACGGTGCATTGCGGGCTCTTGAAATACTGAATTGTTAGTTTACCGAATAAAAAAAAAATAGTCTTATTATTATTTTGGGCAATGCTACGAACCCGGCGACCCGAGTTCGACTCCTGTGTCCACGGCCAACATCGTTGATGAGTAATCTCTCAACCGGCACTGGGCCACTCCCTTGCGCAGAATCTCAACACCCGGCCTTCACAGGTGCTACTCGCTAGCAACACGTGCCACAACATCTTGTACGTCTACACGGGGATTCTTTGCCTTTGTGTGTAAATATTTCCCATGAGCGGACTGCTCTGTAGGACCCCGGCGATATCTGAAAGTTGGTCTGGGTGACCCCTAGGTCGACTCAACCTTAAAAAAGTACCTGGTGCGGTGACCACAACCACTCCCACCGGAAAGGTGCCCAGCAGCAAGGAATTCGTAGGTTGGCACTCGAGCTCAGGCATCGAGTGTGGTGGGCACAGACTCCAGGATTTAGTTTCCTCTTCATCTAAACAGCCTCGGCACCGTATTCGACCAGAATATGTTGTTTGATCACCACGTCTAAAAAATATGGCGAGGGCCTGCAATTATAATATCAGGGCTCTGTGAGACATTCGGCTACTATGGAGTCGTGACATAACCAACACAGCGGCGTGTAGCAGAGTATCGAGAAAGCTCGATTATTGCAACTCACTACTCTATGGGACGTCTGGCCAAAACAATACCAAGCTGCAGCGTGTACACAACTCGCTGGCACGTGTCGTGACGGGTACTGCAACATCCGAACGTGTCCGTCCAGTGCTCGCTGAGCTGCATTGGCTTCTGGTTGCTGAACAAACACATTGTGAGGCCGCGTTCACGACACACAAAGTGCTTGCCACAATGAGCCACAAAACCTCGCTGATCTCGTCAAGGAGCATAAACCATCGTGACGCGAACTCTGGTCATCCTCGCAGTGGCTTTTGGCTAACCATCAAACAAAGATGGTGACTGCATCGCGCGCTTTCAGATGCGCTTCTGTGGCCGTCTGGAATGCTATTCTTTCCAATATTAGGAAGGTACTGGAGCTATGCACTTTTAAATCTAAATTGAAAACGTTTTTATTCAGAACTCCTTTTTTGTTTAGTCTGTTGTCCTTACTCCGCACCTTCGATTAGCACGGTTGGCTACGTACAGTGCAAAAATAAGTTCAACATATATTCATGCGTATACGGTGAATTTTCAGTTTCATTTCAGTTTTCAGTTTCATTTATTAGGTATAACCCTGTGAGTCATGCGGCTCTTGAACAAGAAACATCTTAAAGTGACTACACGCAACAGAAAAATCCAGTAAAAAACAGCAAAGTCTTATTTCAACCCTATGTGCAAAAATCCCAGTGGGATGCAAGTCAAACAATAACAACCATAAGACAATGCAGATTAAAGTTACCAGCTAACTCTGTACTACAACAAACATGGCTAAACCAAAACGTTTTCAAAATCACCAAAATAAAGCTATAAAAACAATGTAACAGTGATCATAGGAACTGTGATTCAAATTTAACAATAAGCGATATACATAACATGTACGACCAAACTTTCCAGCCATAGCTGGCTGCTGAGTCACTCCATAACAGCAGGAGTATCAGTATAAGTATCAAACATTTTCAATACACCTTTAAAGATCAGCAGACTATAATCAAAGCTCAAGATCATACTTTGCAGCGGTCATCCGGAACGATACATTTTATCTTCTTGGTTCTTTCGGTAAAGTCACGTAGAAGGGAAGTAATAAAATAATAAAAATAAAACATAATAAAACAATTCTCACGACGTTTCGGCCACAACGCAAGCAGCCGTCCTCAGGTGAAAACCAGGTCCGTCGAGGCGACAGAGTCTGAATGAAACAGCACACGGGCTTAGAGCATATAAGCCCGTGTGCTGTTTCATTCAGACTCTGTCGCCTCGACGGACCTGGTTTTCACCTGAGGACGGCTGCTTGCGTTGTGGCCGAAACGTCGTGAGAATTGTTTTATTATGTTTTATTTTTATTATTTTATTACTTCCCTTCTACGTGACTTTACCGAAAGAACCAAGAAGATGAATCCCTGCAGTCACGAAAGCTTTAAATCGAGATACATTTTATTTGAGGCCATTCTGAATAGCAGTGGCAGCTAGGGGTGTACAACTCCTCTAGAGCAGTTTTGAGTGAAGATCTCACAGGTAGTGATCCGAGTTGCAGTTTATTGGCGATAGCATTCCAGACCCTGGCAGCATCAATAGAAAAGGTCCCTTCCTCAAGTCTAGGGCTGGGCTGGTGGTTGTCTAGGGCTGGGCTGGTGAGTGGTGAGTGGACAGGGCTGGGCTGGGCTGGTGAGGGGTGAGTGGCTTGGGCTGGGCTAGTGAGTGGTGAGTGTCTAGGGCTGGGCTGGTGAGTGGTGAGTGACTTGGGCTGGGCTGGTGAGTGTCTTGGGCTGGGCTAGTGAGTGGTGAGTGTCTAGGGCTGGGCTAGTGAGTGGTGAGTGACTTGGGCTGGGCTGGTGAGTGGCTAGGGCTGGGCTGGTGAGTGGCTAGGGCTGGGCTAGTGAGTGTCTAGGGCTGGGTTAGTGAGTGGTGAGTGACTTGGGCTGGGCTGTTGAGTGGTGAGTGGCTAGGGCTGGGCTGGTGAGTGGTGAGTGGCTAGGGCTGGACTGGTGAGTGGTGAGTGGCTAGGGTTGGGCTAGTGAGTGGTGAGTGACTTGGGCTGGGCAGGTGAGTGGTGAGTGGCTAGGGCTGGTGATTGGTGAGTGTCCAGGGCTGGGCTAGGGCTGGGCTGGTGAGTGGTGAGTGTCTAGGGCTGGGCTAGTGCTGGCCTGGTGAGTGGTGAGTGACTTGGGCTGGGCTAGTGAGTGGCTAGGGCTGGGCTGGGCTGGTGAGTGGCTAGGGCTGGGCTAGGGCTGGGCTGGTGAGTGGCTAGGGCTGGGCTGGTGAGTGGCTAGGGCTGGGCTGGTGAGTGGCTAGGGCTGGGCTGGTGAGTGGCTAGGGCTGGGCTAGGGCTGGGCTGGTGAGTGGCTAGGGCTGGGCTGGTGAGTGGCTAGGGCTGGGCTGGTGAGTGGCTAGGGCTGGGCTGGTGAGTGGCTAGGGCTGGGCTAGGGCTGGGCTGGTGAGTGGCTAGGGCTGGGCTAGGGCTGGGCTGGTGAGTGGCTAGGGCTGGGCTAGGGCTGGGCTGGTGAGTGACTTGGACTGGGCTGGTGAGTGGCTAGGGCTGGACTAGGGCTGGGCTGGTGAGTGGCTAGGGCTGGGCTAGGGCTGGGCTGGTGAGTGGCTAGGGCTGGGCTAGGGCTGGGCTGGTGAGTGGCTAGGGCTGGGCTAGGGCTGGGCTGGTGAGTGGCTAGGGCTGGGCTGGTGAGTGGCTAGGGCTGGGCTAGGGCTGGGCTGGTGAGTGGCTAGGGCTGGGCTGGTGAGTGGCTAGGGCTGGGCTGGTGAGTGGCTAGGGCTGGGCTAGGGCTGGGCTGGTGAGTGGCTAGGGCTGGGCTGGTGAGTGGCTAGGGCTGGGCTGGTGAGTGGCTAGGGCTGGGCTGGTGAGTGGCTAGGGCTGGGCTAGGGCTGGGCTGGTGAGTGGCTAGGGCTGGGCTAGGGCTGGGCTGGTGAGTGGCTAGGGCTGGGCTAGGGCTGGGCTGGTGAGTGACTTGGACTGGGCTGGTGAGTGGCTAGGGCTGGACTAGGGCTGGGCTGGTGAGTGGCTAGGGCTGGGCTAGGGCTGGGCTGGTGAGTGGCTAGGGCTGGGCTAGGGCTGGGCTGGTGAGTGGCTAGGGCTGGGCTAGGGCTGGGCTGGTGAGTGGCTAGGGCTGGGCTAGGGCTGGGCTGGTGAGTGGCTAGGGCTGGGCTAGGGCTGGGCTGGTGAGTGGCTAGGGCTGGGCTGGTGAGTGGCTAGGGCTGGGCTGGTGAGTGGCTAGGGCTGGGCTAGGGCTGGGCTGGTGAGTGGCTAGGGCTGGGCTGGTGAGTGGCTAGGGCTGGGCTGGTGAGTGGCTAGGGCTGGGCTAGGGCTGGGCTGGTGAGTGGCTAGGGCTGGGCTAGGGCTGGGCTGGTGAGTGGCTAGGGCTGGGCTAGGGCTGGGCTGGTGAGTGACTTGGACTGGGCTGGTGAGTGGCTAGGGCTGGACTAGGGCTGGGCTGGTGAGTGGCTAGGGCTGGGCTAGGGCTGGGCTGGTGAGTGGCTAGGGCTGGGCTAGGGCTGGGCTGGTGAGTGGCTAGGGCTGGGCTGGTGAGTGGCTAGGGCTGGGCTGGTGAGTGGCTAGGGCTGGGCTAGGGCTGGGCTGGTGAGTGACTTGGACTGGGCTGGTGAGTGGCTAGGGCTGGGCTGGTGAGTGGCTAGGGCTGGGCTAGTGAGTGGCTAGGGCTGGGCTAGGACTGGGCTGGTGAGTGGCTAGGGCTGGGCTGGTGAGTGGCTAGGGCTGGGCTGGTGAGTGGCTAGGGCTGGGCTAGGGCTGGGCTGGTGAGTGGCTAGGGCTGGGCTGGTGAGTGACTTGGACTGGGCTGGTGAGTGGCTAGGGCTGGGCTGGTGAGTGGCTAGGGCTGGGCTGGTGAGTGGCTAGGGCTGGGCTGGTGAGTGGCTAGGGCTGGGCTGGTGAGTGGCTAGGGCTGGGCTGGTGAGTGGCTAGGGCTGGGCTAGGGCTGGGCTGGTGAGTGGCTAGGGCTGGGCTGGTGAGTGGCTAGGGCTGGGCTGGTGAGTGGTGAGTGGCTGATCCTCGCCGTTCTGGTGAAATCCGGATTCGCTCTCTTAATTAAATAATCCCAGATTCTGGCTGGGCCGGAAAGACAGGCGGGGGACACTCATCACGTGGAGAGAGACACAGAGAGACACAGTGAGACACACAGACACAGAGAGGCACAGAGAGAGACAGAGACACACAGAGAGAGAGACACACAGAGAGAGACAGAGACACACAGTGAGACAGAGAGAGAGACAAAGAGACACAGTGAGAGACACACAGAGACAGATATACAGACACAGAGAGAGACACAGAGAGAGACAAAGAGACACACAGTGAGAAGGGCGGACACGATCCGTGCTGCTGTAGCTCAGAGCCGTCGCCATTCTCCCACTCGGGTGGCCCCGTGCTGAGCAACCGCCACACGCACGGCGCCGAGTGCCAGGCTAGGT
Source organism: Lethenteron reissneri (assembly GCF_015708825.2). Lineage (NCBI taxonomy): Eukaryota > Metazoa > Chordata > Hyperoartia > Petromyzontiformes > Petromyzontidae > Lethenteron > Lethenteron reissneri. The sequence continues at coordinate 7,709,153 of NC_083837.1, forward strand.
GCACATTTGAGCGGCACTCGCGAGGCGTGGCCCTGCCGGACCACACACAGATACACACACAGACACGTGTGTGTGAGTATAGTCACACACACACAGAGACACACACACACGTGTGAGTATAGTCACAGACACCCATACACACAGACATACACACACAGACACACACAGACACACACAGACACACACATACACACACATACACACACACGTGTTTGTATAGTCACACACACAGACATACACACACAGACACACACATACACACACAGACACACACACGTGTTTGTATAGTCACACACACAGACATACACACACAGACACACACAGACATACACACACAGACACACACACGTGTTTGTATAGTCACACACACAGACATACACACACAGACACACACAGACACACACACGTGTTTGTATAGTCACACACAGACAGACACACACACGTGTGAGTATAGTGACAACACACACAGACACACACAGACATGTGTGTGTGAGTAGTCACAACATAGACACACACATAGACACGTGCGAGTGTGTGTAGTCACAAGGTGCTCGCTAACAGCACTTGCCCCTACAGTCTGTTCAGGCTACACGGGGGTCTTTGTGTGGTCACAACATCCACACTCAGTAGAGGAAGTCGGCCGCGCTCGCTGCTGCTGCTGCTGCTCAACAGCGAGGCGGAGGAGGGAGGCGATGAGGAGGAGGAGGATGAGGGGATAAGAGGAGGAGGAGGAGACGAGGAGGAGGAGGAGGTGAGGCGACGTGGGGGTTGTGTGTGGTGCTGCGTGCTCTGTGTGAACCCACTGCTGCTGGGTGAGGCGTCACTTGGTGAACACAGACCCCTCTGCCTGGCCTGGTGAAGGTGGGAGGAGGTGGAGCCCTCAATGAATGTGCGGTGCTCACACATCGTGTACACGGACACATATACTGTAGATACAGTATATATACTGTATACACAGCACTGTGTAGATACAGTACAGTATACATACAGTGCACAGTGCTGTGTAGATACAGTACAGTGGATACACAGTATACAGTGATGTGTACATACATTACATTATACAGTACAGTATCTATATACAGTATCTACACAGTGCTGTATATCTACAGTATACACAGTATATATACACACACAGTGCTGTGTATCTATACAGTATCTATCTACAGTATCTACACAGTGCTGTGTATCTATACAGTATCTATCTACAGTACACACACAGTGCTGTACACAAACACTCGGCCTCGTCGTGTCGGGGCTTGGCGAGTGTCCACTCGCACGCGGGCCTGGTGGTGGTACAGGCGGGGCGCTGCTGTTGTGGTTGTTGTTGTGGTTGTTGTGGTCAGCTGCTAGACGTCTGTACGTGTTGTTGTTGTGGCTGTTGTTGTAGTTGTCGCTGTAGTTGTTGTCACTCTAGTTGTTGTTGTGATTTTCTCACGTCGCCCACCCCGAGGCGGCTCCACGGCGCCGCCTCCGTTCGCGGCTGCTGGAGCTGCTGGCGGTCTCATGGCAACGACTCTCGTCTCGACGTTTCGGGCAAGCAGCCCTTGTCAGTGGCCATGGGAACGTGGAATGGCGCTCTGGGTAGCTCTGCGCCTTCGCTTGAGTGTCTGTGTGAGGGGGAGAGACCGAGTTTTGTGTTTATTGTGCACATGACGCCCTCAACACTAAGCGGTGTAACGCGGCCCTGCGGATACAGCAGCACGACACGCACAGTGCAGACACGTCAGTAATGTATCATAAACATGCACGTGTATCATACACATACCGTCGAGTGTGTAGTCTTATATGTGCAGCGTCAAGTGATGGAATCCCACTGCATTACATTATCGCTGTGGATAGTGCACAAACATGCAAACGTTTAACATAAACATCTGTGAGGTTGCGATGCAATCCGCAGATGTCTGCATTGTTCTGTATACAGGACCGTGCACAAGTGTAGCTTCCACAAAGGGCAACACAATACAGTATATATATATACAGATAGTAAACTGGTGTAGCTGTGTACGATGTACATTGCGTAATCGAGTTGAAGTGCATCGCTTTGTATGAGCGCAGTCGTGGACACATTCCCGTGCGTGGTGGTAACACATCACTCACTCACTGCGCTGTGTAACAGCGCGGTGCTTGTTGTGCCCTCGGGTTCGCGATCTTCCTGCCGTTCTTAACTCGCTAATGTCCAATTAAAACATCTGTCAATGCAGAGTGTTAGTAATATATCGTGTTTAGAGGCTCTACCGTGTAATATAGGCAGCACATGTGTGTATAGAGGTAGAGGACACGATATGCTCATCTCGTAAACTGTTGCGCTGTATATTGTATCAATACTATACTGTATATATACTATACACTATCGCTATACACCGATGCATGTACAATTATGTGAATTTCCGTTGTACTGTACTATGCTCCCATGTCTATGCTCCTCTCCCATTGCCCCAACCCACACTGGCCCAGCTAACTATAGACTCATCAACCCCTGTTCACACGACCTGTGTGTGAACAGGGGTTGTAAATAGGTCACTAAGGTCACTGGGAACAGAATAATGAAAGCGAGAGGCCGACAAACTGTGGGAACAGAGCTTTAGCAAAGGTCTCTACCGCACACTAGGTACACGACATGCAATGAGTCGGATTTTGGGAAATCTATCAACTATTGCCTCTATATTACCCTGGTATGATGCGCTACATTCAAGTGAGCGTGTGTGTTTTGTTTTAACCAGGTGAGAACTCCGGAGACCTGGACGAGTGTTTGGGATGAATGAGCCGGGGTGTTGGTCTGCTGCCCATTAGTGGGGTGGGCGATGGCCGCTGCTGTGGGATCCCGATGGACTAATGCTGCGGTGTCATTTTAAAATTGGAACCACGACGCTGACACACGACGGCCTTCTCCTGCGAGTTGCGTCACAGGATCTTTAGCGCCCACTGTGAAGCCGGCGGCGTGGTGTGTTACGGGGCCCGCACACCCGCATCATTAGCCAGGGCCACGACGACGCAGTCGCCGAACAACCTGAAACATCATGGAATTGGCGGCTTTGTGTTTTATAACCGACTTGAGTTGGCTGGCAGCTTGATTTGATGACTTCTGAGAGAAATTGCAGCCACCTTAAATGCGCTTAAGTTAGGTTGGAGTTCGGTTCTGGCTGGCTGTCCGATTTAAATGAGGTCGAACTCGTGTCATGGAACTCAAGCTTGTAGTGCGGTTGTGAGAGAGATACATATCCCGGCGGTATCCGTTTGGGGGTGCATTTGGCTTCTCTGCTCAATGCTGCGCTGGGCCTCGTGTTCCACTTGAACTGGGCCCCGTGTTCTACTTGGGCTGGGCCCCGTGTTCCACTTGAACTGGGCCCCGTGTTCTACTTGGGCTGGGCCCCGTGTTCTACTTGAACTGGGCCCCGTGTTCCACTTGGGCTGGGCCCCGTGTTCTACTTGGGCTGGGCCCCGTGTTCCACTTGAACTGGGCCCCGTGTTCTACTTGGGCTGGGCCCCGTGTTCCACTTGAACTGGGCCCCGTGTTCCACTTGGGCTGGGCCCCGTGTTCCACTTGAACTGGGCCCCGTGTTCCACTTGAACTGGGCCCCGTGTTCTACTTGGGCTGGGCCCCGTGTTCCACTTGAACTGGGCCCCGTGTTCTACTTGGGCTGGGCCCCGTGTTCTACTTGGGCTGGGCCCCGTGTTCTACTTGAACTGGGCCCCGTGTTCTACTTGGACTGGGCCCCGTGTTCTACTTGGGCTGGACCCCGTGTTCCACTTGAACTGGGCCCCGTGTTCTACTTGGGCTGGGCCCCGTGTTCTACTTGAACTGGGCCCCGTGTTCTACTTGGGCTGGGCCTCGTGTTCCACTTGAACTGGGCCTCGTGTTCTACTTGGGCTGGTCCTCGTGTTCTACTTGAACTGGGCCTCGTGTTCCACTTGAACTGGGCCTCGTGTTCTACTTGGGCTGGTCCTCGTGTTCTACTTGAACTGGGCCCCGTGTTTTACTTGGACTGGGCCCCGTGTTCTACTTGGGCTGGGCCCCGTGTTCCACTTGAACTGGGCCTCGTGTTCTACTTGAACTGGGCCCCGTGTTCTACTTGAACTGGGCCCCGTGTTCCACTTGGGCTGGGCCCCGTGTTCCACTTGGACTGGGCCCCGTGTTCCACTTGAACTGGGCCCCGTGTTCCACTTGAACTGGGCCCCGTGTTCTACTTGAACTGGGCCCCGTGTTCCACTTGGGCTGGGCCCCGTGTTCCACTTGGACTGGGCCCCGTGTTCTACTTGGGCTGGGCCTCGTGTTCTACTTGAACTGGGCCCCGTGTTCTACTTGAACTGGGCCCCGTGTTCTACTTGGACTGGGCCCCGTGTTCTACTTGGGCTGGGCCCCGTGTTCCACTTGAACTGGGCCCCGTGTTCTACTTGAACTGGGCCCCGTGTTCCACTTGGGCTGGGCCCCGTGTTCCACTTGAACTGGGCCCCGTGTTCTACTTGGGCTGGGCCTCGTGTTCTACTTGAACTGGGCCCCGTGTTCTACTTGGGCTGGGCCCCATGTTCCACTTGGGCTGGGACCCGTATTCTACTTGCGCTGGGCCCCGTGTTATACTTTGGCTGGGCCCTATTATTACCATAAACAAATGTGTATTTGAGATGATAGTGGTTGAGATCATAAAGAGTGGGGTTATTATTAAAAGTGGTGGTTTAGCTCTGGTGAGTGGTTAAGGAAGGGTTGGAATAGTATCGATAGGGGTTGGGGTAGTGATAGGGGTAGTGATGGGGGTTGGGGTAGTGATAGGGGTTGGAGTAGTGATAGGGGTAGGCCTGGTTGTAGCTTTGGGACAGGGGGTAGCAGTAGCAGAATGGGCATGGGGAGAATAGATGGCGGTTGTTTTCATGGAGGACCGGAAGCTGCAGCTCATGGTGAAGATGAGTGTCTGCAACAGGCGTTGAGTGCGCTACCACGGGGCCGTGTCTTGAGATGCGCTTTCTGAAAATGAAGCTGCTAGCGCCAAGTCAGAAATTGCGCTCCTGTCCAACGCTGTATGCTCCCCACCTTTATCCGCCCGTATTGACCATCGTCGTGAAGTACAGTCAAACGATCGCCGTGACTTGCACGGCGTTGGGGAGGCCCTCATCAAGCAGTGGATTGACAAACGAGGCCGTCCGTACCCGGACCTGCGCCGCAGGTGTAGGTGGCTGGCTTGCGTCTGTCTTACGTGACGTTGAGAGCTAATTGCTTGAATTTGTATTTTTTTCAGCGAACAGGTTTGAGTAGTTGTGTTTTTGCGTTTCCATATTCACACCGTACAGTCGTATCGCGCTGCAATATTAATGTCCACACGAGCCGCGTGGGTCTATAATGTCACCCTCTCGAGTGTCATGCGAGGGGCCGGAGGAGGGTGGCGTTGGGTGAGACTACAGCCTGCGAGCTCCTAATCCCACGCTCGGCACAGTTTTGGTTCACACACAGGACCCTGCGTGCACGGCCTCCTGTTCATGCGGTGGGGAATTCTCTGGCCTTAGTGCGCCTGATCAGGCGTTTAAGCTTATTTTGATTAACCAGCTGAGAAGGAGGACTCTGACTATCAGCTGCTAAGGGGCCTTCGAGCTAAGCAGCTCTTCGACACAGATGAGCGAACTCGAGAGGCGGGGATAGTCCCATTCACACGAGTGACTTGGATCACCAAAACGACGAAAGCAAAACAAAGAAAATAAAGTACAGCAATGAAGCATTTATGAAGAGCAAAAGCAACTCGTATGGTCGCTTTTTCTCCTCTGATGCCCCCTTTGTCTGGAACTTCCCCCTGCCACCCACGCTGTTGAATCTCTGTCCCTGCTGAAGTCCAAACTCAACACATTCCACTCCTCATCCGCCTTTGACTGACTGCCTCTCTCTCTATAACGCAAATATGTCCGTGGTTTCCATACAATGTCCTGAGATGAGATCGCACTTAGACGTTGCACGAATCCACATGTTATTGCAGAGAGACGTAAACTCGCATAGGAGACTAAAAAAACTCTTCAACTATTTTTATTTCACCAGGTAAGGCCCCTGAGCTATTTAGCCCTTTTTCAAAAGCAACCTGGCCACAAATGATAGCTCAACGAAGTGGAGTATCACGTCGACATTTATAGCAGTCAAATACTCTAAACGCGTGATTTTGTTTCTAAATGTGGAGGTTAAAACCGGAGGATCCGGAGAAAAATCCACGCGATCACGGGGAGAACATGCAAACACTAAACATACAGACGTCAGGGTTAGGATCTAACCCACGGCCTGCTGTATACCAGGCGAGGTAGTTAACATCGCTACCGCCACTCAGAGATCCTGACCCCGTTCAAGCTGGAACTCAAGACCCTCCTCTGCCCCTTTGCCTATCCCCGCGTCGTTGTACAAGATGAACAAGCTGTATAATTCTACATGGCACGGGTTAATTGAGTGCAGGGTACTGCATAACCGGTTGTTTGACTGATCCAGCGCTTTGAGGCAAGGGTTGGTGGATCAGGAGGTAGCAGTGTTGGGTTTTCCCCATGCATTTGTGGTGTCATCCCACATGATGCAAAACATACCTTAACAAGGATTTGTCTAACATCCTGACAGAACAAAAGGGGGCTATGGAATGGCAGTCCAGCGACTGGGGCGTGTGAACTCACGCCTGTGGACATTTCGCTGTCAGCGTTTGTTTGGTATTAAGGGGGATGCTGGCATGGTGTAATCGTTGGCATACGCAATCCAGGACTGGCCGATTCTATCTCCCGGGGCTGCAGTTGAAGCTATTGTGCAATTTTCTTCAATCTCCCATCCCACCGCTGTCCTCCCCCCAGCAGTATAGATGGGTTGATTGGCAGGACATTGTGTGGTGGGGTAAAGTGTGGGTACGCCAACATTTTTTTTTTCAACACGTCTGACCAGCATGGAAGAGTAGACCAAACACCGTTTGGGGCTCTGCATAGGCGAGATGTTTAACTACCTTGTCTGTTATACAGGAGGTTGTGGGTTCGATCTCAACCATGACACCTGTATATTTGGAGTTTGCGTGTTCTCCCCGTGGTCGTGTGGATTTTTCTCCAGGTCCCCCGGTTATTACCTGCACATTTAGAATCAATGTGTGTTTAGAATATTTGTCTGTTATCAAATTCCACGTGATGATGAGCTACAATATTGAGCTATCATTTGTGGCGAGGTGGCTTCTGAAGAAGAGCTACATAGCTCAGTGGGCCTTCCCTGGTAAAATAAAAAACATACTTTTAGTTGAGTTTAATTTGGAGGGTATATTTGGAGCTCCGCTGAAAGAGATTCTTCCACTGGCAGTGACTCGAGCGAGGGATTGCGGGGATGCACCTTTGCATTTTTACCTCGAGTGGTTCGTCAGCTCCTCTGGGTGGCCCTGCTTCCTCTGACGTTATCACACACCCCTTGAAACAAGTCACTGAAGAAACATTCTGAGTCGGGAAGCTTCTTAGAAAATGCTTTGAGGCTCATGTTAAGCTTTTGCGCAGATAAGTAGGTGACATCAACAAATGGTCACATTTTTTCAGTAGGGCACTTGGAGTATCCTCCACTGAACATTCTGCCCGTGTTGCCTTTGTCCTTTTGAATGTGTCCATGGAATCCAAACAAAACACCTCTGGCTTAGGCATTAAAACACACTAGTTATTAAAGCATTTGCCCATTCATTATCAAACAGCGACCTTTCGTCCCCAGTTTTATTTCGACTGTGCCGTCAGCAGCAGCATCTAAACGTGCGAGCACAAAGAAGCATCCGTTCGGAACTGTCGAAGCGCCGCGCAGTGCCCCGTGGTAGCCAGTGGCCTGCAGAAGGAGATATTATGCAACTACACGGAGATCTTTTCAAGTTGCTTCTTATCCACATTTGGGACGCTGCACTTCCCTAGATGCCCATCTACAGAGGTGGTCGTTGCATCACAGCGAAGCAAAAGAGTTCATTCCTCTGCCAGAATTTTACACTGAATAAGGGGCAAATCGTATTTAACGCGATGTTTTTTTTTCATGCAGTCACTGGTGCTTGGACCAATGATCTCACCGCACTTGAGAATCTTGGTATCATCACGGCTGGCCAAAACCCGAATGTGAACCCAGAGACGGGGCGGTGACGTGGCCTAGTAAAGGCGCCTTCGTCGCTCGTCACAGAGATTTCCGGTTCGAATCCAGTGGCCACGCTGATGGATACTGCGGCGTGTCACCATCGCAAAAACTACGACGCGCCGTCCGCATCACTCGGTCATGAGACTCTCCTGGGTGAACCAGCAGAGCAATAATAATAATGATTATGGGGGTTGCAGCCGTGCCAGCTTGGCACTTTGACCCCTGGGGCACCCGGCACTTGGCCATTGTCATTATCGAATTAGAAATCAGAACCCATGCGGGCAAACTCTGGGACACGCAGCGTGCCGCGCGTGGTAACGTGAAAGCGATGGCGTGCCCGCCCCCTGCGTGTCACCGTGCCACTTGGACCGCAGTCAGTGGACACATTTTGCAATCTCTTTTCAAAAGCCGCTTTCTTGAAATTGCTTTTTATAATAATTTTGTTTATATACACGTGCCACTGTCATGAAGGTCTTTTTTAAGTTCCCACACATAAAGAAAAACCGAACTTCTTGTCGTTAACTATGAAACGACAACAAGGCTACGAGTTTGTGCGAGGATCATGTTTGAAAAAATATTTTAGGAGGAAGTCAAAAGAGAATAGCCTTTAATAATAGAAAGAAGGAAAAGTACAGAGGTCAGTGATGCTGCTGCTAATGCTGCTGTTAGAGGAACCGAATGTAAATGGGCACCACGCGTGTCACGGGAACAGCTGACGAGAGATGAAACAAACTCTGTTAGAGCAGAGGCCGGGAGAAGGGAAGAGAAATGGGCAGCAGTAGAGTTGGGACGCCAGAATTGCACAGGAGGAGCGTCTGGGGAGGAGAGGAGGTAGAGGAGAATGGAGGGAGGCCCTGACCAGCAGTGCGGAGTTAGCGGCTTGTAACAACAGACTCGCGTAGAGACCCACAGACTCGCGTAGAGACCCACATACTCGCTCAGAGACCCACAGACTCACACAGAGATCCACAGACTCAAACATAGACCCATAGACTCGCGTAGAGACCCACATACTCGCTCAGAGACCCATAGACTCACACAGAGACCCACAGACTCGCTCAGAGACCCACAGACTCGCTCAGAGACCCATAGATTTACGTAGAGACCCACAGACTCACTCAGAGACCCACAGACTCACTCAGAGACCCACAGACTCACTCAGCGACCCACAGAATCTCTCAGAGACCCACGAAACTCACTCAGAGACCCACAGACTCACTCAGAGACCCATAGACTCGCTCAGAGACCCATAGACTCGCTCAGAGACCCACAGACTCACTCAGAGACCATAGACTCGCTCAGAGACCCACAGACTCGCGTAGAGACCCACAGACTCATACAGAGACCCACAGACTCACACAGAGACCCACAGACACACACAGAGACCCACAGACTCACTCAGAGACCCACAGACTTGCATAGAGACCCACAGACTCGCTCAGAGACCCATAGACTCACGTAGAGACCCACAGACTCACACAGAGACCCACAGACTCACGTAGAGACCCATAGACTCACGTAGAGACCCATAGACTCACGTAGAGACCCATATACTCGCATAGAGACCCACAGATTTGCTCAGAGACCCACAGACTCACTCAAAGACCCACAGACTCACTCAGACACCCATAGACTCACTCAGAGACCCACATACTCACTCAGAGACCCATAGACTTGCTCAGAGACCCACAGACTCGCTCAGAGACCCACAGACTCACGTAAAGACCCACAGACTCGCTCAGAGACCCACAGACTTGCTCAGAGACCCACAGACTCACGTAGAGACCCACAGACTCGCTCAGAGACCCACAGACTCACGTAGAGACCCACAGACTCACGTAGACCCAAAGACTCGCTCAGAAACCCATAGACTCACTCAGAGACCCATAGACTCACACAGAGACCCACCCTGTCACACAGAGACCCACATACTCGCTCAGAGACCCATAGACTCACGTAGAGACCCAAGACTCACTTAGAGACCCATAGACTCACTCAGAGACGATAGGCTTGCATAGAGTCATATAGACTGACATAGAGACCTGGCGACTCACTCAGGATAGGAGGGAATCAAAGAGATAATGGGAGAAGTTCAGCATTCACGCAGCGGACAGTTAGCGGCTGGCAACGACTACAACAACAACAATCGTGTGACGATGTCTCCCGTGCAGCCGTGAGCACCGCCGACGCCGTTTCCCTCGTTTTTTCCCCTGTCTGTTGCTTTGTGTGATAAATGTTTTATATTTATTAATAGCCGTTAGACACTTTGTGATACGATCTTGTGGGCGACACGCCGAGATGATATTGGCAGCTCATTTGCTTCACATTTATAGCAGCAGACTTTGCCATTAAATACCCCTTTGACATACACTTATATATAAATTCGCCCGGAGAAGTAGTCTTTACTGCCAGAGACTTAAACCCCATTGTATTTTTAGAGCAGGCTTTCAGATTATTAAGTATATTAGCACGTGTCCGTTCGATAACAGTGATAATGTTCGCTTAATACGGTTTTGACCAATCGCCCAGGATGTGCCTGATGTTGGCGTCGTCCCGTAACCCACCACGCGGCATCCGCCCTGCCCTCCCGTACAGAGGGAGAGGCCACGACCCGGAGGCACGAGACGCAGGAGCCACAGATGAGCGGGAAGGCAGCCACGCGATGAGCCGGCCCTTGCCAAAGCTCTGCCGTCCTCTATATATCTGGTTGTTATCGGCCAATTAATGAGTGTTTGGTTTTGGGAGAAAACCGGAGCTTTTGGCCGGCCATCCAACAAAGACGGTCGCTGCATCGAGCGCTTTCTGACGGGCCTCTGAAACGCTCTCCCTTCCGATATTAGGAAGCCACTGGATCGATGCACTTTAAAATAATCCCGATTGAAAACGCATTTATCTTTGTGTTTAGCTTGTTGTCCTTCCCTGCAACCTTTGATGTGCACGATTGACTAAGTGTGAAAGAAGTTCAGCATACGTACATGGGTGTGCGAGGAGGAAACACTCTATCCTGTACAAGTCCACATTTTGGCTGTACCACAGTCTGCTGGCGAGCCAGGGACAAGCCGCTGCTCGACGCCTCCGCAGCGTGCAGCGTAGCCACCAGCGCCACCCGGATGTCCGGTTTCCGATCTCATCGAGAGTCAGAAGCTCTGGGAAACCAAGCCATGGTTGATTGTGGATAGTGCTTGTATGGGCGAACCTCGTGCTCAACATGTTTTGTAGGCTGTGACGGGGCTGTGTCGTGGGCATTGCAGCAGTTTAACGCTCCCACATCTGTGCTCCGCACCTTCATGTACCCTCGTTGGCCACCAAGGCCAGACCGAGGGTCAAACAACCCCAAATGTCCCACACGGTGTGGTGGGGAGGCCCTCATCCAGCGGTTGTAGATTACATGAGAGGTGCCACTGATTGGTGAGGTGTGTGGGCCTGGCAGTACACAGAGAAGCGGAGAAACTCTCCTGGCGTGGACATGAATAACACGAATGACTCGTGTACAGTATCGCGCGCTATCCTGTTCATGGTTGGGGCCGTGACAGTAGGCCAGCAGTAAGCGCGGTCGCCGCTTTTTGCACGGGTTCACGGTTCGACCCCATTGGCCGCCCTGGTTAATACTGCGGGTGGATTAAACTGCTTCACGCTGGATGTTAACGATCCCGCATCGTCATTCGCAAGAGTACATGTGTGTATTGAACTTTCTAACCGTACGTAGCCAACCGTGGTAATCTGTGGGTTGCTGTGGGTCTCTGTGGGTCTGGGTGTCTGTGGGTCTCTGTGTACGTATGTGTTTTGAAGTTCTTTCGCTCCGCACGTAACCAACTGTGCCAAGCGGAGATGCGGGGCGAAGGACAACAAACTGAGCACAAAAGTAGTTGGCGTGCCGGCGTCATGGTGCAGAATTGTCGAGTTTGCAGAATGATACCGCCAATGACTCTGCTGTGATCACAGCAACCATCGCCGGGCAGCTGTGCAGACCCGACAGGACCCTCGTGAAAAGGAGTCCTGAGACTCTAATGGGTAAACAAGCATGAGAATAATGATAGTCATCATCGTCATCGTTTGGAGTGTCTATGCCAGGCGAGCGTAGCCACTGTTGCGTTGCCTGCAGCGGTCTTCTGTCCACGTGGCATTTGGAAGGCAACGGACCGAGGTTATAATTGTGGGCGTTGTGTTTGACAGCCGATCATTGCTGAACAGGGTCTCCAGATTGATTCCATTTGTACCTCATGCTTGCATGGGCAGTCGCATAGAGACCCATAGACTACAGCAGACTCATAGAGACTCATAAGACCTATAAACTCACACAGAGGACCATAGACTCACACAGAAACCCATAGATTCACAGAGACCTATAAACACACACAGAGGCCCATAGACTCACACAGAAACCTATAGACTCACATAGAGACCCATCGACTCGCACAGAGACCCATAGATTCACATAAAACCCCGTGATATCCAATGCGGTGTGAGTGACATTGCAGTTCAAAAAATGTAAAATCGACTGCGTCTTTTGTGGTCGATTACCCGAGCCCATGCAACAACGGTGTCCCTTCACCCCCCCCCCACCCCTGCCCGAAGCAGGCAAGAGACCATCGACAGCCCAGAAGATACGATGCAGAAATGGTCACCAAGTCTCGGCCATCGCCTCCCGTTCAGTGGCACGTGCGGTGACTATTTCTGTGCTCGTCGATGAGCCCATGAATCAAAGCGATTACACCGCGTCTCCCACCTGCCCTCGCTAGGTTGGTTATACTTCCCCTCCCCCGTCATCAACCCCTCCGTTTACATTTTCATCTCTCCCTCTCTCCCGCCTTGATGGTCTCACTCAGTTGGGGCAGCAGGGCCCCCCCTTCCCGCCCCCCTTCCTACCCCCCTTCCTACCCCCCACCTCCTACCCCCCACCTCCTACCCCCCACCTCCTGTGTGCAGCTCCGTTGCGTCGGCATGGCTCTCAGCGACTGTTCACCCGTGGACTTAAGCATTGTTAATGAATCACTTAATTAATCAAATAGCCAAGCACGAGACCTTCATCTGAGAGTGTTTCCCGATGGCCGATGGCCGTGTCCAGGGTTCGAACTCGCTAACCCTTAAGAGCGCCGAGTGCTGCTACTCTATGAGCCGACCGGTAATCGCGGCCCCGTCTGTGTGCGCGTCTAGCTGCCCCGAGTCCCACCGCACGACACCGCTAAATGTGCAGCAGTAGTAGCAGTAGTAGCAGTGGCAGTAGTAGTAGTAGTGGCAGCAGCAGCGGCAGCAGCAGGAGTAGCAGCAGTTAGCGGTAGCAGCAGCAGTAGTAGCGGTAGCAGCACTAGTAGCAGCGGCAGTAGCGGCAGCAGTAGTAGCAGTGGCAGCAGCAGTAGTAGCAGCAGTAGAAGCAGCAGCAGTAGCAGCAGCAGTAGTAGCAGCAGCATTAGCGGTAGCAGTAGTAGTAGCAGCAGCAGCAGTAGTAGCGGCAGCGGCAGTAGTGACAGCAGCAGTAGTAGTAGCAGTGACAGCAGTCGTAGCAGTGGCAGTAGTAGCAGCGGCAGTAGCTGCAGCAGCAGTGGCAGCGGCAGCAATAGCAGCAGCAGTAGTCGTAGCAGTGGCAGCAGTAGCGGCAGCAGCAGTAGTCGTAGCGGCAGCAGCAGTAGTAGCAGCAGTAGCAGCAGCAGTAGTAGTAGTAGCAGCAGTAGCGGTAGCAGCAGTAGTAGCAGTGGCAGCAGCAGCGGCAGCAGCAGCAGTAGTCGTATCAGCGATGGCGGCAGCAGTGGCGGGCGGCGGCAGCAGCAACAGCAGCAGTCGTCGCAGCAGGAGCGTGCGGTGTACAGATAGACACGGATTGCCACTTTCTTTTAGTTTCCGGATTGCTCCGTGCCACCTTTTGGTCTGCCTTGACAGGAGGACCTCTATACGGTGGAGCCTCGCTCCCTTTCTTGCCGCTCATCCCCCCCACCCCTTTCACATCCCTGCACGAGTGGTGTAAATTCCATATTCCCATGGCAGAGATGAGTCGACCCATAGGACAACCACTGTTGACATCCCCACAAAGCGGTAAATATTGTATCGACCCTGGAGAGATGACGGACCGAGTAAACCCCCAAGCAGGGTTTTGAACTCGTGACCTTGCGCTTGTGAGCCACTCACTCGACCGCTGGACTTGCTGTCTCTAAACTATAACTTTGTATCTCTTTTTCAGAACCGACCTGGCAATCACAATGATAGCTCTAAGTAGTAACTATCATCACGTGGTAATTTATAGCAGCCAAATACTCTTAAACGCGTGATGTTGATTCTGAATGTGGAGGAAAAAACCGTAGGGACCCGGAGAGAAATCCACGTTGTCGTCGTCGTCGTACTTCCGTACCTCTTCGCTCCTCCTCCCTACCCTTGTCAGCCCGCGCCGACCGGCGTGGTGGTGAAATCTAGATAAAAAAAAAAATTTTGCCCACTTCAGCAATTGTTTCTTGCTGTGGTTGTCCCACCTGATGACGGGCACTTGTGTTGCACCCGAAACGTCGTGATTTTATTAATTTAATTTTATACCTACCTGACTTTACCGATGGTGGTGAAGTTCGTTCAAACGACCCTTGCGACCCCCCCTCCACCAGCGGATTGACTCGAGGCGTCGTGTGCATTACGCCATCGCGCCAGATGCCACCGTACGGTGCAACTCGGTGCGCGCAGGGGCGCGTTGTGCCGGCGCGTTGTGCATCCTCACGTGCTGCATGAGATCCGCTTACTGCGTACGCCATTCCGTGTGCTAAAGTTCAAACGACCCTCACGACCCACGTGGCCCTCACGACCCACGCAGCCCTCACGACCCACGCGGCCTTCACGACCCACGTGGCCCTCACGGCCCACGTGGCCCTCACGACCCACGCGGCCCTCACGACCCTCGTGGCGTGGAGAGGCCCTCGGGCAGCAGCGGTGGGCGGCTGTCAGAAGGGCAGCAGCAGCGCCAGAGTGATGCAGCGCGTGGTGAGCAGCGTGGTGAGGAGTGGAGCGTGGTGAGCAGCGTGGTGAGCAGCGTGGTGAGCAGCGTGGTGAGCAGCGTGGTGCGGAGCGTGGTGAGGAGTGGAGCGTGGTGAGCGTTGTGCGGAGCGTGGAGCGGAGCGTGGTGAGGAGTGTGGTGAGCAGCGTGGTGAGGAGCGTGGTGAGGAGCGTGGAGCGTGGTGAGGAGCGTGGTGAGGAGCGTGGTGAGCAGCGTGGTGAGTGTGGAGCGTGGTGAGGAGTGTGGTGTGGAGCGTGGTGAGCAGCGTGGTGAGAAGCGTGGTGCGGAGCGTGGTGAGGAGCGTGGTGAGGAGCGTGGTGAGGAGCGTGGTGAGGAGTGATGAACGTGGTGAGGAGCGTGGTGAGGAGCGTGGTGAGGAGTGGTGCGGAGCGTGGTGGTGGTGTGGCCCTCACCCGTTGCCGTGGGTGACCCGAGCGACTCGTCGGCAATGCGCAGAGGCCGAGCACGCCACGGGCAGGGAGCGAGCGGCGATCGTCGGGTCGCACGTCGGGTCGAGGGTCGGGTCGAGCGTCGTGGCATCTGCTTGTTCCGCTCTCACTCGGCGCTTTGAGGCTTCGGAAGACGAGAAAATCGATTGTTTGTTTCCGATTGATCCGAATGTTTATGACATCACGGTAAGTGATGTCGCCCTCCCACCCCCTCCCCCCCTTGTCAGGTCAACGATAATAGAGAGAATGAAAATAGCTGCAAAGTGTCCTACATAAGAGGGTTTTCTATTCAGTGCGTATGCTCTCTGCTCTGCGACGTGGTTCAGCAAATCAGACATTCGTGAAAAATATGGAACAAAAAATTGAAAAGTTGCGCAAAGAAGCGCTTGGGGAGGTGCACCTCGGGCATGACACGAAGAGACGGGAGGGGGGACGCGTGAATGGGAGAACGTTCGCGCACGCACGTGATGGCGATCGCCACGTGACGACTGACGGAAGAGCGGAGGAAGGCTGCTGTGTTCTGCGAGCGGTTGTTCCAGAGAGTGGAGCAAGCGCCAATTCTGAAGCAACGCAATGTAGGGGACCAATGGTCACGGCGATGAGCTATCTGCTATGTTTGTGATCATTTACCTAGGTCACAAAAGCCCCATGGCCAAATTTGTTGGTGGATGTCAAAGTTTGATAATTATTCAGGTTGGTGATGCAAGGCAGTTTTATTAATCATCTTGGTTTCATCGAATTTTTTTAAAACTTTGTCCTTGTGAAGACAGGCTGCATTACTGACTTGTACTTTATGTGGAATTGGCCAAGCATTCTGAGCAGGATGCTCCTTATAAGAAGGCTCGAGACTCCGTTGAGGCTCTCTTTGGCACTGCTGTTTAGCGAGGTGGTGATGGCGGTGCATGGCTAAAATCTGGCACTGTGGAGATCGGGGGGGGGGGGGGGGGCAGTGGTTACTGGATCGCACAAACAGTTGCGGAACTCTCTTCCTCCCGTGGGCGTCGAGGAGGAGACCACGTACCCTGGCTTGCCAGGAGAAGGCGGCACAGAAAATGAGGACCAATATCATCCGCCGCATCCCTGCGGGGATAGAGTGTTGCCCTCTCGCATGTGTGGGTTTTCTCCGAGTTCTTAGCTTTCTTCCCACATAAACACTCGTTGATCGTCCAGTAATACCACCATGCTATTTAGAGGACCGCAGAGCTTGGGGCAGGGGGGGATGGGCGCCAGGTCACCACACGGCTCCTGCCGCTGCCCTCCAGCTTGCGCGTGGTTCCCCTCTGCTGGCGCCGCTGGGTGGTTCTGAGCCTCGACGAGAGCCAGGGAACCCGGCGATGAGGCGGCGTTGGTGGTGGCGGCGTGACGACGAGGTAGTGGAGGTGACCGTCACCGTCGTCACCGTCGTCACCGTCGTCACCGTGCACAACGAGTTCTGTTGCCTTTGCGGTGGGCTATGCCAGGCCCCACGTTACCGAGCAAAGACGCCCTGGGGGAGCAACGAATTTGTTGTGAACAAAATACTCCTGGGAAAGGTCCACTGCAAGAAGGCTCGGAGTCTGCTGTGGACTTAACATTCTGTGTTATTGTGCTGTTGTGTTCTGTGGTATATGTTATTGTTTTAGTATCTTTATTATGCCTCTTGGTTGAGGGGGCAGTGCAGCAAAGTCCTTTGTTGAACCATCCCACGACGATGCTGCCTCTTGTCTTCACCAGACCAGCACGTGGAAGTAAAGTCAAAATAACCACAGCAACCTGCAGGGCATGGGGAGGCCATCATCCAACAATTGATTGGCAAAGGTGTGTAAACACATGAACATTTACCTAAGATAAGCTATCAGTTGGTTTGGTCTGTCTAACCAGATAGCTACATACCATGTGTCTTTAAATAAACGGCATGTTGGTTTGCATGCTTTGCCATAAGTACGTGTGGTTAATGGAGACGTGATGCCTTGCAAAAGGTGTCTCTTTGGTGTTTGAACATCATACCACCTCCTGTTTTATTGCCAGAAATGCAAAACATTCTTATTTTAAAATCAACAGTTGGTCTTGTTTGCTGGTGGCCTGTGCGTCTGTCGATTGTGTGGGCTAGGCCTATACACATTCAGTCCACCAGCATTTGGATGAAATGTCTTGATCCTGGTGGCAATTCGATTCAAGAATCTATTCTGTTCAAGTCGTTAGTTTGTCAGTCCGCTTGCCATGGCGAGGGACGCAGCGGCAGCCGCGTGTTGAGTAGGGCGGTCCAGACCTCCCTTTCCCTGGCGACATACTCCAGCACTACATTACTATACACTACTACACTGCTATACACTATACACTACTATACACTACACTATACACTACACTATACACTACTATACACTACACTATACACTACATTATACACTACACTATACACTACTACGCTATACACTACACGATACACCACTATACACTCCTACACCACTATACACTACGATACACTATACACTATACACAACTACACGATACGCTACTATACACTACTACGCTATACACCACTATACACTACACTATACACTACTATACACTACACTATACACTACTATACACTCCTACACCACTATACACTACGATACACTATACAACACTATACGCTACACTACTACACTGCACATTATATTACTAAACATTACACTACTATACAATACTACTAGCTGTACTACCCGGCTTCGCCCGGGACTTGTATCCACCACGGCCGGCCGCCTTTGTCTCCCCAGTGGCGATGTTAATACGCCACAGCAGTTACTCGTTTGAGGCTGAGTCGACCTATGTGAGGTTCAAATAATCTTGATCGGTGGTGGCCATGAGCGGGAATCTAACTCGGTTCGCCGGGTTGGTAGCGCAGCGTAGCGTTAACCACTACACCCACCGCTCCTCACACACACAGACGCACACACACACAGACACACGCAGAAACACACAGACAGACACAGACAGACACAAAGACAGCACGCTAACCACTACACTACCGCTCCCCACACACCACACACGCAGACACACACACAGAACACACACACAGACAGACACACACACACAGACACACAGACAGCACGCTAACCACTACACTACCGCTCCCCACACACCACACACGCACACACACAGACACACACACAGACACACACACACAGACACAGACACACACACACACAGACACACACAGGCAGCACGCTAAGCACTACACTACCGTTCCTCCTACACACCACACACGCACACACACAGACACACACACACAGACACACACACACAGAGACACACACACAGACACACACACACACAGACACACACACACAGACACACACACACAGACACACACACACAGACACACACACAGGCAGTACGCTAAGCACTACACTACCGTTCCCCCTACACAACACACGCGCGCGCGTCCATAGGTACACATACACGCGCTTGCTGCAGACACACACATACACACACATACATAACCGCACATACACACAAACACATACACACACATGCATACACACAAACATACACATACATACAAACACACACATACATACACACAAACACATACACAATACACACACACATACATACAGACACACACATACATACACACAAACACATACAGACACATACATACACACATACATACAGACACAGAGACATACACATAAACACATACACACATAGTCATGACCCGGCTTTGCCCGGGACTTGTATCCACCAGGCCCGGCCGCCTTTGTCTCCCCAGTGGCGATGTTAATACGCCACACCAGTTACTCGTTTTGAGGCTGAGTCCCTCCCTCGCCACTCTGCCTCCCTCGCCACTCTGCCTCCCTCGCCACTCTGTAGAGGACGTGAAATTTGTATGAATTTACCTCAGAGTGGCGTGTTGGGTGTCGAGGCCTAGCACCGTGCAGAGCCTCCCGCCTTGCCTGATTTTCCCACCCGGCGAACGCTGGGTACGGGTGCCGGTCCCCCCCCCCCGCCGCGCTATTAAAAATGGCGTCCACCCCGCGGAGAAAAGTTGCTACTCGTTGCCAGGGGCAACCGCCGTCCAATGAAAGTGCAGTCCACACACACACACACAGACACACAGACATGAACGATTTTATATATATAGATAAACAGACTCTAGCTCTTCCTGGGGAATTCCCAGGCGTTCCCAGGCCAGCCGAGCGACATAGTCCCGCCAGCATGTCCTGGGCCGACCCCGGGGTCTTCACCTGAAGCTGTTTAATGCTTTACAAAAAGGTTTGAACACGTTCATGCGTTAGCTCTGTCCATCTGTATCGCGGTGTCACGATAACGCCCAAAAAGATGATCCAATACAAACAAAGGCTTAGTATAAAGTCGTGTTGCTATTTGGAAACTTATTTGATTAAAAAAAACCGGGCCAAATTAATCTGGAGCTGTCAAAAAAGTTGGTGTAAAAATCCGAAGCGTTCAATGGCTGAGCCTTTTCGGCCAAGGCAATGACATCCCACGCCGTGTGTGCGCCTCTTGTCCCAACGACGTGACAACATCGAGCGACGTCGCATGTCGAGTGCTGCGTGACGGCATGGCGTCATCTCGGAAGGAATCCTTATTGTCCCTGATTACTTCCGCACACTGAACATTTGTTAGAGAATCCATGTGAACGGGCGATTGTTCTTGTGGATATCGTGGCGTGTCATGGCCTTCGGTGAGTCACGTGGCCACCTGTAGTTTGAGCTGGTGGTTAGAAAAGGTGGCCTCAGTGAACCAGAGGTCAGAGCACGGCGCCGGCACGGCTGAATAACCTGGGTTTGAATCCAGGTTTTAGCCGCCTGTGGTTGAACCCGGGAATTCAAGTGTCACGAGTTTAGAGTCTCAGCTGGGTCACCAATGCCTGCACAACCAAGAAGTGCCCCCCTCCTGTTGAGTTGGGGTCATTTCTCCATCGATGCCACCGTCCACGGGGAGTCTCCTCTATTCCCTACGTTCGGACAAATTTCCGGAAATGCATGCGGCGGGAGGAGGCTCTTGGAGGCGGGTGCCGATTGCCCGCCCATGCTGCCTCCGCCACCCGTCCGTCTCCCCACACTCCCTTTCTCCGTACTCCCTCTCTCCGCACTCCCTCTCTTGGTTGTCTGCGGCATGAGCGAGTGCGAGCGGGTGCGCGCTAAAGCCTCCGGAGCCGGTCGTAGTTTTTAAATCGGACAGAGCACAGGACCGCCGTGCCACTGCAGGTATCTCCCTCTCTCAGCTTTCCTGTTCCCACACTCTTTTCACTGTAAGAATTCTTATTTTTGTCTTCACATCATCTTTTGCTATTCTATTGCGCGTGACAGCAAGTGTGTCTCGGGGCTAAATGTCTTACCTGGTAAAATAAAAATAGATTTGTTTATAGTTTAAATGTCAGTGCCGAAGTCTGCTCGCCACGACAGAAGGGCTTCAGGAGAGAGAGAGAGATTGCGTAGTTTTGCTGTTCCTCTGTTGAAGGAGTGCCGACTGACTGTGGTTTACTGGGTGGTCCACGGTTTGGGTTGCATGGCCAACAGTCGCTCTGCCCTATCTTGTGTCCATTAACCTTCCATTCGTGAAGGAGGTGCGCCCACGAGCCTGGTGATGTTGTTCTGATGCGGTTGATGTTGGGTGGGAGACCGGGAATGTGTTCTGGCGGAGGCTCCGCCCGTTGAGTTTTTTCACATCGCCTTGAAAGCAACTGATGTGGCTATCTAGGCGAAATGGACCTCGTTCATCCGAATCAACGTCGCTTGGCTAAATTCTAGCTGTGAGAAAAAACTAATCTTATTGCCAAACGAATTATTGGTAGCGTTGTGCTTGCCCCCTTGTGTGCAGATTCAAAAGGCCGCTTTCAAATAAATTTTGGTCCAACGTGAGCTCCGAGAGATGTCCTTCTGCAGGCCGGTTCCTGACACGGCGGGTAATGTCGCGCTGCTCGGCAAGAGTTCCCCGTCCCTTGGCACAGTGCCGGGAGCACAACATCACTATCACCAACATCATCATCATCACCAGCATCAACATCATCATCATTATCATCGCTAGCATCAGCATCATTAACATCATCATCAACATCTTGATCATCATCATAATCAACATCTTGATCATCATCATCATAATCAACATCATCATTGCCAGCATTATAATCAACATCATCACAGCATCAACATTACCAATATCACCAGCAGCAGCAGTAGCCGTGATCTATCCACTGTTGAGTGAAGCGCGTTAAAAGAGAGGCAGCGTGGTGTCTGTAAAAGGCAGTACAGCAAGTGGGCTCCTGCCGGGCTGTGTAAGAGGTTTGCGTGCTACCCCCTCGGCAGGCATGGGAGTTCTCCGCTTGCCCCACACTGCTCCCCACCCCCTCCAGTGGGGCCCTGCCGTGGCGTGGAGACCTCTGTGAGGCCCTCCCACCTCGGAGAGAGTGAAGGGCTGCACCTCACCCATCTCCCTGTGCCCCGTGGGGAAGGGCAGAGTGAATGGCTGCACCTCACCCATCTCCCTGTGCCCCGTGGAGAAGGGGAGAGTGAAGCGCTGCACCTCACCCATCTCCCTGTGCCCCGTGGGGAAGGGCAGAGTGAATGGCTGCACCTCGCCCATCTCCCTGTGCCCCGTGGAGAAGGGGAGAGTGAAGCGCTGCACCTCGCCCATCTCCCTGTGCCCCGTGGAGAAGGGGAGAGTGAAGGGTCGCACCTCACCCATCTCCCTGTGCCCCGTGGGGAAGGGCAGAGTGAAGCGCTGCACCTCGCCCATCTCCCTGTGCCCCGTGGAGAAGGGGAGAGTGATGCGCTGCACCTCACCCATCTTCCTGTGCCCCGTGGAGAAGGGCCGTTACCCAAAACATTCCCATCTGATATGATTAGTTTCTTGTTCGGATTACGGTGTTATCGACGAACGCGTTTCGTGGCACTGCCATTCTGTTCTTGTTGCCGTCGTCAGTGCTAAAGGGGGCGCACCGCTCTCATCATCCGGCAGTCTGAGTTCGATTACCTGCTCGTGGCTAACATCGGTGGCGACCAATGTCAGAGCTGGTCCGGGGACATTCACCAATCGGCACAGACCGGCGTGGCCGAAGATGTGGTCAGAAAACTGCTGAACACCAACTTGCTGTTCCTCCAGAAGGGGAGCAATTAAGAGCTGTGAGTGATTGCTTCATTGCTGTGGGTGTTTGACAGCGTGGGCGACAACATACATCGACGGGGCGGGGGCGATAAAGAACAAAGGAATGAGGAAACCAAAACAAAGATCCCCGTGTAGCCTTAACAGACTGTTGGGGCAATCTGTTAGCGAGCAGCACTTAAGAACGGCACAGCACACGGGGGGGGGCGGGGTGGCCAGCGCCATGCCCGGTAGGTAGCCTTTGTCTCCCTCTCGTGTGTGTGTGCGCTCACTCTCTCGTGTGTGTGTGCGCTCACTCTCTCGTGTGTGTGTGTACCACTGTGTATGTGCGCTCACTCTCTCGTGTGTGGGCGCTCACTCTCATGTGTGTGTACCACTGTGTGTGTGTGCGCTCACTCTCGTATGTGTGCGCTCACTCTCGTGTGTGTGTGTACCACTCTGTGTGTGCGCTCACTCTCCCGTGTGTGTGTGTGTGTGCTCCTACGATAGTCAGCGCTCACTCTCCCGTGTGTGTGTGTGTGTGCTCCTACGAGAGTCAGCGCTCACTCTCCCGTGTGTGTGTGTGTGTGCTCCTACGATAGTCAGCGCTCACTCTCCCGTGTGCGCTTGCGGGCACTGGAATTGAAATGTGAGATGGGGAAACCGGCGGTGAATGTTTAATGTGAACACGCGTGTTGACACACGTGTTGTCACGCCTCTCAGGTGACAATGCTGAAAACCTCGTTCACTTGCCGCCCTCCGTCAGTTGTTGTTGCTTCTGCTGCTGCTGCACACGTGTGTGTATGCACACGCGTGTACACACGTGTGTACAAGTACAGCTGCTCTTGTTGATATAATACCACATTGTGATTATCGCAGAACAAAAACAAAACGACAAATTCAAAAACTTTCATTCTGGAAGGCAAACTTAGTAAGTTGTGCAATTATAATCTCAACAGTGAGTCAAGGACAAAGATCCCTCGTTTAGCCTTTAGCAGGCTGTTGGGGCAAGTGCCTTTAGCGACCACCTCTGTAGGCTGGCACAGCACACGAGAGGGATCGGGTGGCCAACACCATGCCCGGCCGCTTTTGTCTCCCCCGGTGCTGATGCCGATGTTTACTACACACCGCAGCACCAGCTACTCATTTAAGACTGAGTCAACCTAGGGGATGCTCAAGGCCGGTTCAGATAAGCATTACCACTGTTGGTCACGAGCGGGATTCAATCTCGGGTCGCTGGGTGCGTAGTGGAGTGCGGCTAACCACTGCGCCGCCAACAACACCGGCAGTCGGCGGGCGGCATGCCACTCGCCGCGTCCTCTAGGTCGGTCCACTGCTGGATGAGAGGGCCTTGCCTGCGCGTTCCAGGTCATGGGGACTATTTGACTTCCGTCGCGCTGGTCAGCGCAGCAGGGCTGTGAAGGTGGCGTGGTCGGATACAACAATGGATTTTACCGCCTAACCCCAATGCTGCCCACCGCATAGACCCACAAACCACCTACGACAGATTATGAATGCACAGTGGTCACCCATTTGAGCACTTAGCTTCTGAGATCTGTTGAGATCAGGTGCATCCCAGGTGATTTGGTCATAGGCTTGCGTCTCTATTTTAGCAGAATCGGTCACACGGTTTAAGTCGGTCCTTAAAATTAACGTGGGTTATTAATTGTGATACGGCATACACATTTTCAATAGAGCAAAATTGGAATATAGTTCAGGAAAATTACATTTAGGTGGTTGGATAAGCTCAGAGGTCAGAGCGCTTGAGCTGTCAGCTGCCAGTGAGTGAACCGGGTTCTCAGGTGTCGTGAGCCGATGGCCTCAGCCTGGTCACCAGTGACTTACGTAGAGACCCAGAGACTGAGTTGTGATCAAACTCGATGCTGAAGTGCCTGCTCACACACGACTGCACACGAAAACAAACGTCCGCATTACGTTTGACTCAGCATGCAATGTGGCTGAATTCCAGCTTTGGGAGTTAAAATATCGAGTTGGCTGTCACGTGACGGGCATTGCTCTTGTGCAGAGTGTGTGGGAAAGTCCTGCCCGACTGCGGATAAGAGGTCACTTGAAAGAATCTCGACGGTGGCTCCGTGATATCCACCTCCGTGGGCCGTGCTGTAACTCGAAGGGGATCGCACTGCTCTGCGACGGATCCGATGCAGAATCAGAAGCTTGATTCATCCTGGAGCAATCCGATGAGCTCTGAAGCTCTTTCACAGATGTCCAGTCGGGGCACGGGGTCATAAAGTTACAGCAACAAACGATACAATAATCAATTGAAATGCAAAGTATAGGAAAGTTTAGCAAACCGCTATGAATAAATAGATAAAGAATATAAGTTCAAATTGTATGAGTACACTACTAATTTCAAAGCTTGGGCAAGGCAGAAAAATAACGGCAAAAACAGTCCCAGACCACATTAAGACCACACACTACAGCCCCAACAAACACTCAGTGGCAGTGACGTCACCACGGCGCTTGCGCCAGGCTATGTGCACGTTCAGGTCAGGTGAAATGTCGAACGCCCGCTGGCAGGAGGTCACGGGACAGACCAAAGTGCCATGGGTTGACTGAGATGACTGGCCGATGCTCCAAGTGTGACCCCTATTGTGCCAACTTGCTATGTTTTGGCCACCCGGCGCTTTACGCGTTGTTGTGAGCGTCGCTCCTCTGCCCTTCGTTGTTGTTGGAGGGCGACTGCCTCCAACTGCCCAGTAGCAGCGTCCTTCACGAGCCTCCTCCACAGAGGCCGATCTTGACACCGCTGGTAGCAGTCATCGGCAAGTCCACTCAGCTCCACGTCCTCCTGTACCACGTCACTCCATCTCTTCTCTAGCCCGTGCCGAGCCCGTTTAATCCCCTCAGTCTGGCTGAACAAAAGTTGTTTAGGCATGTGGTGGCTGGGCATGCGGGCGACATGGTGCAGCCAGTCCCAGACTACACCAAGACAGCACTACAGTCTGAGGCTACACCAAGACTACAGCCTGAGACTACACCAAGACTACAGCCTGAGACTACACCAAGACAACAGCCTGAGACTACACCAAGACTACAGCCTGAGACTACACCAAGACAGCACTACAGCCTGAGGCTACACCAAGACTACAGCCTGAGACTACACCAAGACAACAGCCTGAGACTACACCAAGACAGCACTACAGTCTGAGGCTACACCAAGACTACAGCCTGAGACTACACCAAGACAACAGCCTGAGACTACACCAAGACAACAGCCTGAGCCTACACCAAGACTACAGCCTGAGGCTACACCAAGACTACAGCCTGAGACTACACCAAGACAACAGCCTGAGGCTACACCAAGACTACAGCCTGAGACTACACCAAGACAACAGCCTGAGCCTACACCAAGACTACAGCCTGAGACTACACCAAGACAACAGCCTGAGACTACACCAAGACAGCACTACAGTCTGAGGCTACACCAAGACTACAGCCTGAGGCTACACCAAGACTACAGCCTGAGACTACACCAAGACTACAGCCTGAGACTACACCAAGACAACAGCCTGAGACTACACCAAGACAACAGCCTGAGGCTACACCAAGACTACAGTGAAACAACACACTATAGTCGTCCCTCAATATTATTGCACATAAAAAATGTTGGATACCTGAATGCGTCCATAATAGTTTTTTTTGGGGGGGGGGGGGGTTAGATCTTGTAAACATCGATGTGTCATTAAACTTGACATGCGCCAATTAGTTACGAGTTGAACTCATTGGCGTGGTGGAGACTAAACCCACTACACCATTTACAATTCCATGACTCCGATAGCATTGACAGTACAACATAAAAAATAATGTTGTCCTGTCAATGATTGTTGTCTTGTCAATGGTTCTCCAGCAGGAAGCTCGCCCCAGTATTTTGTTTGCTGGGGAATATCCCGTCGGGAAGAATTGCCCATTCGTCTCGAAGAGACGGGTCGGCTAAGACTCGCTGACTCGGCGCTGTTCGCGGCAAGGCACACCAGGCAAGTGTGCACGGCGGGCAACACTTTCAGCGAATCAATGCCCCTCCTTTAACCAGGCGCGAGCACCGATGTTAAAACTGTCGCGGTCTGTTTTATAACTGCATTAGCTTTGACTGCATTAGTGTCATCGTCGTCATCGTCATCAGGAATCCTGTGTATGCCTGACTCACGGCGGTCGCGGTGACACGAGGTCCCTCCCCTCTGTTATGGGGGTAAATGTTTCTCGATCCTTCCTACGTTGCCAGTCGGACTCTGATTCAGCACGTTATCGATCGCTGCTGCGCTTTCAGGCCGTCGCCCGAAACGTCGCCTTGTATGCGACGTCTCCCCTCTGCAGGGCATCGTTGTTATTGGCGAGCGTGTGGCGAGGGTTTTTGTTTGTGTAGATTGTGCTCCTGCACCGCTGCTGACGCAGGATCACAGATGTTGTGGTTTTGTTTAAACCCTTTCCCGGAATAGGTACGCAAACTAAAATAGAATAACTTAATTGGCACCGAGGCTCCCACAACGCCACGGCTGGAGGGTGTGCGGCACAGTTTGGCACCATCTATCGGAGAGTGCGGCGGTCGTGTCGCCGCGCTTCTCTGCGATGAGTAACAACGTCTTTAAAAACAGCGGCGCTGCTACGACGCCTCTATAAGTAAAATGAACACTTAGCCGTTTGCGCCTTCCGGGATACAGCTGTGAATGGAGGACACCCCACACCCTGGGACGTGCAGTATCTCTGAACGGGGAAGGGTTAATGAGCGCTGATTACCGGCTCTCGCCTCTGTCCCCACGCGCGCTGCTTGGGCGCGGTGACAGATTGAAGGTGCGGAGCGGGGGCGGTGATCGATTGGAAAGTTTCTTGATCTGCCTCTTGCTGGATGGATGGGGAGGTGGCAGGCAAGGCTTGGCAACATCCTCCGCATAATGATGAGCCGCGTGGTGCTGGGGGGCGTGCCACGTCGGGGGTTTCCCACCTTCATGGGACAGGGAGTGGGGGCAGCCAGGACCGTAGTCCGTTAACAATGAGGCCCGTTAACGTTTTTTTGGTGAACAGCGGCCCGTGGTTTCCGCGGTGGCTAGGAGATGTTAACTACCTCGCCTGGTATACAGGAGGTCGTGGTATCGATCCCGACCCTGACGCCTGCTGTATAATTGAAGTTTACAAGTTCTCCCCGTGGTCGCGTGAATTTTTCTCCGCTCCCCCGGTTTTTGCCTCCACATTTAGAATCATGCATTTAGAGTATTTGGCCGCTATAAATTTGCACACGATAAGCCACTTCGTTGAGCTATTATATTTGTGAATGCCAGGTCGCTTCTTGAAGAGCTACGTAGCTCGGTGGGCTTTGCCTGGTAAAATAAAAAACATAGTTTAGTATAAAGCATGAATTGGGAACATTTCAGTGAGTCAATCGGCAGGTCAGCGCCCACGACTCTTCAAAAGCAGTGCTCGCCCAGTCTCCTGACTGGTCGCTACTGTGAATGTGGAATTTACACCACTTTGGACACTCTAAATGCATGTTTCTCTTGCTGGGTGGACAGAGGGGGTGCGGAATTGGAGAAAGTGGCCCATAGTCAGGGATGATTATCATAATTGTTATTTTAATATTGTGTGTGTGCGTCTGTTTTTACGATACAGGAAACTGCAGTCTCCGGAGAAATCCCACACACGGAGAGGTTGTGTTGTGGGGGGGGGAGGATATTACACACGTATATTTATGTACATTGAACTTCTTTTGTACCGTACGTAGCCAACCGTGCTAAATCGGATGTGTGGGGGGAAGCTCAACAAACCAAAC
This sequence comes from Lethenteron reissneri, assembly GCF_015708825.2. NCBI lineage: Eukaryota > Metazoa > Chordata > Hyperoartia > Petromyzontiformes > Petromyzontidae > Lethenteron > Lethenteron reissneri. Next base: position 7,737,493 of record NC_083837.1, read on the forward strand.
GCATGAAGCAGTTCTGAAGGAATTGGTTCGTCAATGTCGATGATGATGATTTTATAATTTATAGCTCAAGTGGCTTCCTAATATCGGAATGAAGAGCAGTCCAGGTGGCCACAGAAGTGGATCTGAAAGCGCCACGTGATGCGGTGACCGTTTTTATTCGATTTCTCACCAAAATCCTCTGCGAGGATGACCGGAGTTTGCGTGATGATGGTTTATGCTCCACGACGGGATGAGTGAGATGTGTGGCGAGTACTTTGTGTCTAATGAGTGGGACCTTATCACGTGTTCAGACACTCTGCACAGAGAAGCCAACAACAACCTAGCTGCTGTACTGCCCCCACTGCAAGCACTTGGCAGTCCATTGCAAGCATTTGTTTGAGCGCGAGAACTCTGGACCGGTTTCAACTTCATGGGCCTCGTCAGCGGAGTCGGGCTCACCGAACGAACGCCGACGCTCGGAACGGTGGGCACGTTCAAATCCCCGCCACTGCTGCCCACCCAGCCAATGGAAATGATAAACGTGCGCATCTACAAACCTCGACTAGGTGAGCCGCAGCGCAGCGTGGCGGTGTCACGCAGGCTAACGAGAGTTGCTTGTTTTGTTTGTTCCCCCGGAGGAACCGGAGTGACGCGTGATGACTTTGTGAAGCGGCGGTGGCTTGGTCATCCACTGAGGGGTGGCGAGAAATCCCCTTCTCTGTTTTTCGGAGACCCTTCCGAAATATGAAGAACATTTGGACGTCTTGCCCTCTCATGAATATTTTAGCAGCGAGCAGAGCTAAATCAATACAATTACGGGCCGCGTGCGCGTGTGCGCGTGTGTGTGTGTGCGCGCGTGTGTGTGTGCGCGCGTGTGTGTGTGTGCGCGTGTGCGTGTGTGTGTGCGCGTGTGCGTGTGTGCGCGTGTGTGTGTGCGTGTGTGCGTATGTGTATGTGCGTAGGTGCGCGTGCGTGTGTGCGCGTGCGTATATGCGCGTGCGTGTGTGCGCGTGTGTGTGTGCGCGTGTGTGTGTGTGTGTGCGTGTGTACGTGTGTGTGGTGGTCGCGGGTTGCTGAGGAGATTGAGTCTGCCTCAGTGGCCCGCGATCACAAATCACTATTTAATTCCATCAAAAAAGTAACCTGCAGCGCCACACCTATTACCATCATTAGGGGAAAAAACGGTGATCCAATCTCTGACCCCCAGGAACAGGTTTGCAGATTTGCTGAGCATTTCTGTGAGGTCCTGGGGGAGGGGAAATCCCTCAGCCAGGAAAACATCATGGCACAAAGTGGGGATAACCCTGCTGAGGCTGCAGTGCCTCAAATATTGGAAGAGGTCACCCCCTGTGAGTGGCTGGCTGAGGTGCCATCTGTTGAGGAAGTACTGAAGGCGATCCAGAGTCTGAGACTAGGAAAGGCACCGGGCAGAGATGATCTCTCAAGCGAAATGCTCAGGGAGGGTGGCGTTTGTGCACAGACTGCCCTATATGACATCATAACAACAGTCTGGACCACTGGACGGGTTCTGCAGGATTGGAAGGATGCCCTGGTGGTCCCCCTCTTTAAGAAGGGGGACCGCACAGACTGTAACAACTACAGGGGCATCTCACTCCTCAGTGTGCCGGGAAAGGTCCTGGCAAGGATTATTCAACATCGCCTTGCTAGGCATGCTGAAGAGAGGCTTGCGGAGCCCCAATGCAGTTTCAGGAAAGGGCGGTCCTGCACAGATGCCATATTTTCTGTCCGTCTGCTACAGCAGAGGTGTAGGGAATTCCAACAAGACCTACATCTCTGCTTTATTAACCTGGTCAAGGCCTATGATACCATCAGTAGGCCTGGGCTCTGGGTTGTTCTTCGTGCTTTCGGAGTCCCTGACCCTCTGCTCATGATCATTAAGGACCTTCATGATGGTGAGCGGGCCCGGGTAAAGCTACGTGGCCGGGAGTCAGAGCCTTTCCCTGTACACCTTGGGGTGCGACAGGGATGACCTCTGGCTCCCACATTATTTAACATCTATTTTGACCACGTAGTTCGTGAAGCCTTCAATAGCTGTACCGGGGGAATTTCCATCTGGTACAGATATAATGGGAGGCTGATCGACGCCCGGGTGCGTTCAAGGGATTGCTCCCGATTGGTTAACCACGTTATGTATGCCGATGATTTGGTAATAGCTGCTCATTCAGAAGAGGAGTTGGAGACGCTGCTGCTGAGACTGGAGCGTGCCACTAAGAGGTGGGGCCTTACCATCAGCCCCACCAAAACTTAGCACCTGCCTGGGTATTTTGTACCATCGGACACTCCACCCCCACAACTCCCAATCGGTGATGGGGTAGTAGTGGAGAGAGTGGAGAGTTTCCCATACCTGGGCAGTGTGCTTATGACCGGGTCCAGTTTAACAGCAGAGGTCTCACTCTGAATCAGTCGAGCGGCAATATATTTTCATCGGTTGCGTAACGCTGTGTGGAAGCTACCTGGTCTGTCGCTCCACACGAAGCTTCAGGTCTTCTCGGCCACGGTCATTCCCTCCCTTCTCTACGCTTGCGAAACGTGGACCCCCCTAATGGAGCATCTTCGCCGGTTGGAAACATTTAGGTTGGCCTGCCTACGATCCATCCTGGGTTTAACCAGGCTGGATTGTGTGAGGAGCTCACAAATCCTTGAAAGATCTGGGCAAAGTCCCATCGGTGAGCTCCTCCGGCAGGCAAGGCTGCGTTGGCTGGGTCATGTAGCCCGTATGCCCAGCCACCGCATGCCTAACAGCTTTTGTTCAGCCGGATCGAGGGGGCTAAACGGGCGCAGCACGGGCTAGAGAAGAGATGGAGTGATGTGGTACAGGAGGACGTGGAGCTGAGTGGACTTGCCGATGACTGGTACCAGCGGTGTCAAGATCGGCCTCAGTGGAGGAGGCTCGTGAAAGATGCTAGTCATCTCGGTCAGTCGACCCGTGGCACCTGGGTCTGCCCCGTGACCTCCTGCCAGCGGGCGTTCGACACTTCACGTGGCCTCAAGGTGCACTTGGCCTGGCACAAGCGTCGTGGTGACATCACCGCCACTTAGTGGCGAATGGCGGTTGTTGTTGTTGTGTGTGTGTGTGTGCGTGCGTGTGTGCGTGTGTGTGTGCGTGCGTTTATCCTCGGGGAGGAGCGGTGGAGCAGTGGTTCGTGCGCTGCGCTATGGACCTGGCAACCCGAGGTCAATTATCACTCGAGGCCAACACCGGTGATGCTTATTTGAACCGGTCCTGCGCCTCCCATAGGTCGACTCGGCCTCAAATTGGTACCCGGCGCGTAGTAAACATCGCCACTGGGGAGACCAAAGTCGCCGCGCTGACCTTAACAGGCGCTGCTCGCTAACCAGCACTTGCCCCAACAGTCTGTGAAGGCTACACAGGAGGATCTTTGTCTTATTTTAGCGGAAGGGGGTCGAGGCGACGCTCGCTCTGCCTGCCGCGGTGACGTTCAATAGAGGAGCGTCGCGAGTGCACTCGCTCAAAGACACCGGCAGTGCTCTCCCGTCCGCCACCGCAGCAGCAGCGGCAGCAGCAGCACGCGGCGATTCGGCGCCCACATCTAGCGATGATTTGCCGCGATACGGGGGGTCACGATCGTGTCCGAGCTTTGATGATCTTTTTTTGTGTTTATGAAGAAGGGCAGTTGCCCGAAACGTCACCTATTATGCCTGTTTTGTGTTCAGGCCACGCGCACCGTTATTTACGAACGTGTTGAGTTTTCTGAATTGTTTGTTTGTATTCTTACCGTCTCTCTGGTTCGTTCAGTCTGCCCGGTTTGCACCGTCTGTTTGGCTCGCTCTGCTCATCTCGCGTGCTCCGTTTATTTCATCTTCGAGCAGTCTCAGTATTTTTGTGCAGCGCCTTTCGCGAAAAGATGGCCGGCCCTGGCTCCCTCCACCGCCTCAGTCGGTTCACAAAGCGGCACTGACGAGCATGGGGAAGTATGGTCAACCCCCCCCCCCCTTGCCAATCACAGCCCACGTGGGGAAGTATGGTCAACCCACCCTCCCCCTTGCCAACCACAGCCCACGTGGAGAAGTATGGTCAACCCCCCCCCCCCCCCACCATGCCAACCACAGCCCATGTGGGGAAGCATATTTTTGTTAAAATCTCTTAAAAATATTTAATTCCTCACAATATCTATTGAAACATCGCGACATCAGCAATGAACGCTCTAAATGAACATGTATATTTTTTGCCATTACCATCGGTGCTGTCTACAAAACCATTTTGTGGAGTAATTGGGCAGCGTGGTGACGATGATGTCATCATTGGTTTTCGTCGTCAATTCAATCCTTTAACGACGGTGTGTGGGAGGCCTTCATCCAGCAGTGGATTGGCCCGAAAAACGGCTGTAAATTCACTTCACTCCACCGAGAAAGGAATTTTTGAGTCAGTCTGAAGGATTGTTATCGTGCACTCTGATGACTGAAAGTCCATCACGAGTTCTCTTTCCAGTTCACATATTTATTTTACGTTCCAAGCAAATTCCATTTAATTCGAATTAAAAATTCTTGTTAAATCGATGCGCGAGATGGAAATGTGCGTCCTGACCCAAAAGAGCGTCCCAGAAGAGAGCGCACGTCCTTGGTACTGTTGTGGAGGGCGCGCTTTGTGCCAGAGTACACCGTCCGATGTACACCGTGCCCTGTACACCGTGCCCTGTACACCGTGCCCTCTACATCGTGCTCTGTACACCGTGCGGTGTACACCGTGCGGTGTACTACGATGTACGACAATGTCAATCCTTTGACGATGGTGTGTGGGAGGCCTTCACCGTACTACACGTTGTGTATACCGTACTCTCCACCGTAGCACTGTCTCGTCATAGCCACCTCGGTATCCGTGCATGTCCCTGTTGTCTTTGTGCGCATTCTGTGTTCATGCCGCTGCGCTACGAACACGGCGACGCGAGTTCGATTCCCGCTCAACGGCCAACACCGGTGACGATTGTCTGAATCGGTCCTGGGCCTTCCCTAGGTCGACTCAGCCTCAAATTAGTACCTGGTGCGGTGTGTAAACATCGCCACTGAGGGGAAAAAGGCGGCCGGGCCTGGTGGTTACCCGCCCTCTCGCGTGCCGTGCCGGCCTTCAGAGGTGCTACTCGCTCACAGGACTTGCCCTAATAGTCTGTGAAGGCTACACGGGGGATCTTTGTCTGTCTTTGTGTGTGCTTTCCTGTTTGTGTGTTGTGTTTGGCTTATTTGTTGCGTGCGTGTTTTGCGGGTCTGACCTTAATGTATGTAGTGTTTGTGCATGAGCCATTGTGCGTGTTCACCACTGTGTGTGTGCGCCTCAGTGTGTGTGTTCATGGCTGTTTGTGTTCACGACTGTGTGTGTTCACCACTGTGTGCGTGTTCACCACTGTGTGTGTGTGTGCATCTGTCAGTCATCTCAGGCAGGTCACCCATAATACCTGGGTCTGTCACGTGACCTGTCAGTATGCTTTAGACATTCCACATGGCCTTAAAGTGCACCTAGCCTGGCACAAGTACCGTCGTGATGTCACCGCCAGTTAGTGGCATTTATACTTTTCCATTGTTTGTGCGTGTGTCTGGGGAGCGGTAGTGGAGTGGTTTTCACATTGTACTCCTAACCCAGTGTACCGAGTTTGATTCCCGCTCACGACCACAAACAGTGGCGAATATCTGAACCGGTCCTGGGCCACCCTTAGGTCGACTCAGTCGTATATGACTGCTGTACCTGGTGCAGCGTGCAAACATCAGTATTAGGGAGACAAAAGCGGCCGGGCTTGATGTTGGCCACCCACCCACCCTCTCGTGTGCTGTGCCAGCCTTTCTAGGTGCTCGCCAACAGCAATTTCCCCAACAACCTATTTAGGCTACACGGGGGATCTTTTCCATTGTATATGCAATGGCATTCATCATGACAAGTGTAGTGGCATAGAAGAGTAGCGGCATAGCGCCGGCTGCTGGCAGGGAAGGGGATCTGCGGCCTGCGGCAACCCTGGCGTCAGCAGGCCACGTGGTACTCCAGAGGGCACTCTAGGGGGGAAGGTGACAGAAGGGGCACACCGAGAACCCGCTGGTAAGTTCTAGAAAGGGGGCGTGAGAGTTTAAGAGGGGCCCTGCAGGGCACCTCGGGGCTGTTGTGTGGAGTGGGATCCCTGTCGTGCCGCTGAAGTCTTCGTCACCGTTCTTGTCGTCGTCTTCACCGTCCTTCTCGTCGTCGTCTCCATCTTCACAATCTCGGGGCGTCACAGTCAGGCGGCCTACCAACTCTTCCGGCTGAGTAACGTCGCCGACAATGACGGACTATAACTATAATTGTAAAGTGTGAACCCTGATGGCGCTCGTTACTAATGAAGTGCCTACAACTCTTATCGACTCCGAGTTAGTCACTACGCAAGTACTCCAATTCCCTTCACAGCAAATATAATCCGGTCCATTCCTTTCTGCTCAAACAGGGAAGTTCTTCTCCAGAGCATCAGCAACGAGTCCTGGGCAGCTCCTTGGGAAGGATGCTGGGCCCTGATGAGTGCTTGCCACAAATGAACCACGATACCTCGCTGATCTCGTCAAGTAGCATAAACTATCAGCACGCAAACTCCGGTGGTCACCCTCGCAGCAGCAGCTTTTTGGCTCGCCGTCGAACAAACACGGTCACGGCATCGCGCTCTTTCAGATGCGCTTCTACGGCCGTCTGGAATGCTCTTCCTTCCGATATTAGGAAGCTACTGGAGCTGTGCACTTTGAAATCATCATCATCTGGATTGACAAACTAATTTGTTTAGGACTGATTTTTGTGTCTAGTTTTGTCCTTCCCCCGCACGTACGATTAGCACGATTGGCTACATACACCATAGGTACAACATACATACATGATACGTATAACATACATACACCATACATACAATGTATAACATCCATACAACATACACCATACGTATAACATACACCATACATACAATGTGTGTGGATGAGTGTCGTCCGGCAGGCGAGCAGTGGTGCAGTGGTTAGCGCACTCTATACAAACCTGGTGGCCCGATTTAGATTCCCGCTCATGACTAATATGAGAAATATCTGAACTGGTCTTGGGCCTCCCCTAGATCGACTCAGCTTTATTTGAGTACCTGGTGCTGTGTCTAAATATCAACGCTGGGGAGACAAAGGCGGCCGTGCGTTGTGTTGGTCACCCACCATCGCGTGTGCCGTGCCAGCCTTCATAAGTGCTCACTAATAGCACTTTCCCCAGCAGTCTATTAGAAGCTACACGGGGATCTTTGTCTTTGTGTGTGTAATCATCAGCACCGGTCAAACAAAGGCGGCTGGGTGTGGCGCTAACCACAACCGCCCGCACGTGGCGCTCGCTTGCCAACCGCACTTGCCCCAGCAGTGTGTTCGAGGCTTTATGGGGGATCTTTGCCTTTTGTGTGGTTTCCGTAGGGAGGCGGATGAGTGGGAGGAGACGGAGGCGCTGCTGCCGCTGCTGCTGCTGCTGCTGCTCGAGTGGTGGAGCCGTGGGGCCAGACGGTGGAGACGCGGCGGCGGCGGAGCACGGCAACGGTAAAGACCTCGCGCTCTCTCTCTCTTCGCTCTCTCTCTCTGGGCTCTCTGTCTCTGCTCGCACCTCTACCTTCACACGGACGACGAGGGGTCTCCGCTCACCACCGCCGTGTCGCCTTCGCCGCAGGATGCTCGGGCAAGTGCAGTTGGCAAAGCGGCGGGTTTTAAATGTGCACGCGCACGCCGCACGTGCTAATGCAAGGACGCGCGGTGCGTTGTACAACGCGCCCGTGTGCACGCAGGCGCTCGCACGTTCACACGCACACTCGCGCAGGAGATGTAGACACGTAGTTCTACCTTAACACGCATGGCAGCACAGTGATAGACATGCTGTCACACGCACGCATACGCATACATTCGTATGGACAAACACTCACACTGGCATATACAACAAAGGCAAAGATCCCCCGTGTAGCCTTTAACAGGCTGTTGGGGCAAGTGTTGTTACGAGGCCTATTAAGGCCGGCACGGAGCACAAAGTGGTGGTGTGGCCAGCGCCACGCCCAGCCACCTTTGTCTCTCTTCTGGCATACACATTGCACCATTTACGCATTTGAGGCCAAGTCGACTTAGGGGAGGCACAGGACTGGTTCGGATAATTGTTACTGGTGTTGGCCATGACAGCTTGCTGCTTCACGACCTCTCCCCAATCTCTCACAAACACACACACTCATATACATGCACAGGTACACACACATTCACATCGTCCATCAACACACATTGGTGTGTATACGCACGCACACTCGTTCCACCTGTGTAATGGCAGGAGGCGACAGGCATGTAAATAGGAGTTGCATTCACTTCCTGGGCATCTTAGTTTGCTCAGAGATACTGAGATAAACTCTAGGTGTGTGCACGCGCATGTACCGCGTGTGTATGTGTATTCATGCGCGTGCGTGCGTGCAAGCCACTGCTGCCAGGGTAAGGTTGCAGATGGCAAAGGGAATGATCGTAACTGGAAGCCGGCGATTGGCACATTGCGTTGTTGATGTTCTAAACGGGAGTGTCTCGTAACTTTATATAATCTGTTGAGCACCGGGCTTTCACGTTCAAACGTATGCGAAGCGCAGCGCTGTTCTCCCCTTGCGCACGATGGTAGCGATGGTGGCAGCAGCGGCAGCAGCGGCAGCAGCGGCAGTGCTGTGGTCCAGGAGCTCCGTGCCTGTTTGATAGCTGCTGCTGCAGCTGCCACGGCGAGAGACTGAGGGCTTCAGCAGATGGTCCATGTCGTGTCGCTATTCCTCTGCCTCCTCCTGTGTTGAAGGAGCACAGGCCACAGGGTTTACTGTACCGTCCGTTGTCGTTGTGTAGTCAGCGATATTAATAATGATTTAACACGTCAGCTTTCGAGACCAATATTATTCATAATAACGGCTTTTGGGTGAGATCACGTAAGTATAAATGTGTCGTAACCTGCCACCACCCGACACAGCCAGTAAGGTAAACACGTAAACAAAACGTTAACATTGACATTTTAAAACGTTGTGGATTTACTCTCCAACACACCGGTGGGCTGCAGGAGTAACAAATTGGCGCGTTGTGTTTACGTGATAAACCTTCCTGGCTGTGTCGGGTCATGGCGGGTTACGACACATTTCTAACCCCAAAACTTTTATTATGATTAATAATGATTGTCTGTTATTCCCTACATGGTTTGCATCTTTGTTTTGATCTTATTTTTTGTTTCCCTTTCAAACTTATAATTTGCATTGGCAGTCCTGGACCTGCCCTGGGTCTACTCGGCCTTGAACGAGTACCTGGTGCGGTGTGTAAACATCACTACTCGGGAAGACAAAGGCGGCAATGCGTGGTGTTAGCCACTCACCGCTTCGTGTGCCCTGCCGGCCTTCATCGGTGCTACTCGCTAACAGCACTTGCCCCGGTAGTTTGTTCAAGGCTACACGGGGGGATCTTTGTCTTGTTTCTTGAAAGTAGAGTAGTGCTGTGATCTTGTTTCATTCCACGAATCATTGGAAGCTTTTTCCTCGCCATTGCAACCGCTATTTATTTCCTTATTTAACTTTACCGTATTCTACATGTCACAACTCACTTTACACCCCGGTGTTTGAAAGAAAAATTGGGGGTGCGTCTGATTATCCGGTAGGTGTGCGCGTGTGTCTGTGTCTGAATATCTAAACCGGTCCTGGGCCTCCCCTAGGTCGACTCAGCATCAAATTAGTACCTGGTGCGGTATGTAAACATCACTACTCGGGGAGACAAAGGTGGCAGAGCGTGGTGCTGGCTACCCACTCCCTAGTGTGCCGTGCCGGCCTTCATAGGCGCTCGAAAGCAGCACTTGCCCCAACAGTCCGTGAAGGCTACATGGGGGATCTTTGTCTTTGTCACTAAGCACGGCTCCTCTCGGAGGCTTATTGCCATCGCGGCGTCACGACCTACAGTGCTCAGAGCACGTGAGAAGCAATTAATTGAACCAACAACTAAAGTTGTCTCAAATTGCTTCCAGTTGTGACAGAGCAAAACGAGCACGCTTAGCGGGCGCTGTGTTGCTAACTACCTACCACTGAAGACCTCATGAGCGGTCCGTGTGGCTTACTGGAAGGAGAGCGTGGAAACAAACGACACATCCTCAACGCGGTTGCAACGCGATGGGAACCGTAAATATCTGTTGGCAATTGTCAGATGGCGGAAATTGATATTTATTTGCACCATAAAATAGTATATTACGTCCGCATTAGAAACCACATTGACTGAGCAAGCATTGGTGGTTTTTCGGAATTGGTGTTAACAAAAAAAAAGCTGATCCTGTGTATTTTGGACAAAACGTGCGCGGTCATGACAATGTGCAGCAGCAGCCTCGTGTTAAAAGAGGGCCTTGAGTGTGATATCAGTCGTCAAGACTTATCCGGACGAGTGAACGTTCTGTTGCATCTCTCTTGGATATCTTGTCGGTTTTACGACTCAAGATAGATTCGTCATCTCCCCGGCTCGCCCCGAACTCCCGCTTCTGGTCACGGCTGCGCAGTGACCGGCGTGGTGAAGTACGGGCAGACGGTCGACGCTGCGTGGGGAAGCCTTCGTCCAGCATCGGATTGACGTGCGAACCCTGCGTAAGTGGCGTCGGCGTCGTTCTCCGAGCATCGTGCGCGACGGCATTGGCCGACGTAACGGGATCAAGGCCGTGTGAGGCGTCGTCTGGGGTGCACGTGACGGCCGAGTCCGATCACCGAGGCCGCGCCGCGGATGGCTGCAGCTTGCGCTCGCGCCGTAGTCTCTGCTGTTCCTTGGTCTCGGTCCTTTCACAGTGAACGCTCGCTCTGAACGTGCGCTGCGAACGAGCACTATGGATGCACGCTGGAATCGCGCGTTACGGACGCACGTGCTCCATTCACTCCAGCAGCTCACACAGAGCACTGCGAGATGCACAATGGAGTAACGCGATGTGCATCGTGATCAGAACACTGAAACTTTAACCAGTTCCCTGGCTCCCTGTTCTGGCAAACATTCTGCCACTAAGTATCTGCAGGATCATGCAACAATAACCACCTACCAATCAACCAAGACCTCCTTGGATCACGCTGCTGTCACCATCCTCGAATCTCACCCAGATCCAGAAGGATGCTGCTAGTGAACTCGGTGGGACAACGCAGACACCCGGAATAAACTCATTCCAGACCCAAACATCGCCCCTCCTCGCTTTGTCATCCCTCGGAGACCCTGGTGTGGCCAGCGAACCTCATCACAACACTGACATGCCCATGCACCCATCTCATTAAAGACAAGCCACGTGAGTGCAACAGTAGACTCGCAACCCAAACTATGGACCAAGAAAGTAAACCAGTGCGGTCCGTGCTCTTTGAACAGCGGAGGAGGAACAGCAAAGCCTCACCAACTCTTTCCTGCAGCCCTCTCGTCGTGGCTAGCAGACATGTTGCTGCTGCCACTATGCACAACAATGCGGTGCACATACGCAGGCCCGCCCCACAGCCTGCGGGCCGTTTGGCCGTTTGGTCTTGAGGCCGTAGCACGCTGGAAGTGGACCGGCGAAGCGGTGGGCCCTGGGACCGGCTCGGTCATCTTTCTCTCTCTCGCCACCGATGTAAGCCCTGGCTGAGAATCGAACTCGGGGTTCCTGGGTTCGTAGTGCGCTGCGCTAACCGCCGCAACTTCATCACTCCACCTGTCAACCATTCATCGTTAACCGTGGTCACTCCACTGCTGGATGAAGGCCTCAATGAGCCGCCACCACGTCTCGCTCAGGACCGGTTTCATTGATCCATCTCCCCGCTCGACGGACGGACTCTCAGACGCGTTTTCATTACTAACATTGCCTTATAATGGTGGTAAAATATATACAGCTGCCGTTGCAGGTAATGGGCTATCTAGAGAGTGGAGAGAGAGAGAGATTAGCTAACTTTATAGTTGGAGATTACATTTTACGATGTTCTTTGGAAATAAAGCATCAGGGCAGACCCTGGAGGTCACTGGGTGTCTACTGTGCAGCAGCAGCATTGGAATCGGGCAGAGGGGAGAGAGCGTGGGTGCGGTGGTGGCGGCGGTGCCGTCGACGGCTGTGGGCACAGTGGCATCTTCATCTTAAACTCGGTTTGTTGAGAAAACTAGAACATCGTGAGGGAGCGGACGCGAGCTCTCTGTGAATTGGCCTTCGAGCCGTTAACAGTTTGCTGCGCAGACGCCGAGGAGCAGACGCAGACCCTCTGCGTCGTCGAATGTCTCTACTTTGTGAAGTATTGGAATTGACGGCAGGAACTTCTTGACGGGTAACACAATTTTATTAAATCTTTACGTTCACAATACAACGTGTGGTCTCCTTTCTTCCGACTACACACTCCACTTAACTCGTGTAGACTCTATGGTTCTGACTACACCCAATACACTTGACTCGTGTAGACCCTATGCCTCTGGCTACACACAATACACTTGACTCGTGTAGACCCTATGCCTCTGGCTACACACAATACACTTGACTCGTGTAGACCCTATGCCTCTGGCTACACACAATACATTCGGCTCGTGTAGACTCTATGCCTATGGTTACACACACTACACTCGCCTCTGGGTTACACAGAGTCCCGGTCCCGTTAGGACAGCGGGACTAGGTACCGCAGGGCCCTAGGTCTTCATCCCCGTCTTCATTCTTCGCTGGTTACATACTGCTCTTACGCCTGTGTGCATCCCCTTTTATAGCCCCTGCTCACGAGAGACGGAGCTGATCCGGACGTCGACGTGAGCATCGTTCCCTAGTGAACCAATCACGACGCACTCTCTCTACGATCCGTTTTCCCCAGCGCGTGTTAACACTCCTCTACCAATCACACCGCGCTGCCACCCGATCACTCCCTCTCAGCGCGTCACGGGCCCACAGCCAATCAGTACCCCGTAACCCACGACCCCGCGCTGACCCCTGATCCTCCACCGTCAGCGCGCGTCACCACCTACACAGCCAATCATTACGCGCTGGCATACGATCCCTAATCCCAGCGCGTATCACCTCTACATCACCCCCTCCCACATAGCTTGCAGCCGGCCCGGCTGTTAACCAACAACACAACCTAACGTCAACGCAGTAATAAAGAAACTCCACCTCCCAGTGTGCCCCGTAACGCAACAACAACAACACAACACAACACTTAAATATGAAGCAATATACAGCCCGACGAACAACACAATAAGAGCGAACACCCGAAAACGAACGCGCCACGTGTCTCTGTGACTAAACGCAGTGCCGAGGCGCTCCGTCTGCCTCGACTCCTCACATGGTAGGTCACACAAAGTAGCGCGACCTAGCGCGAGTCCGTCTGGCCGGTCCGTCGTATGGGACGGGACGCTGGCATACGTCCGGTGGCTCCGGCAGCTCTAGACGGCGCGGATCGGGCCTGGAAGGACCGGCCCCGCCGCGAAGATCCGGCCGCCGGTGGTCGGCAGCTGTCAGTTCCGAGACACCTGGGAGCGGATCAGGCGGAGACATGTGAGGAGCAGGCAAAGACAATTCCCCCTTAGGGTCGTCGGTCACGTCACATGCTCGGCCCTCACGACACAAGGGGAGGCCATATGGAGGCGAGAACGGTTTCAGTCGGGAGGGGTGGACGTACCAACGGCGTTTTCCCCATTTTATCTGAACGCACTGGGGGCGTGCAACCCGCACGACCTCCACGGGTCCCCGCCATGGCTTCAACAATTTAGGCGACGTAGCCAAAGGTGCCTGAGGGCAATGCAGCCAGGCCCTGTCACCTGGTTCCCAGTTGTGCACGGACACCTTCCGTGCACGCAACCGCTCGTTTGCAATTTGGCGAGCCCGCGAATTAAGCCGTGCGGCCTCCCTTGCCTCTGTCAGCTTATGAATGTTAAATTTAATATGCTCTGCCAATTTCGAATTAGTCCGTGGTGCGGCCAGACCCAGCTGCGTTTCCATGGGCGGGTCGGCTTCCCGACCGTACATCAGATAAAACGGGGAAAATCCCGTAGCTGCATGGGGGGCCATTCTATACGCGGCGAGGACCCCAGGAACCTGCAGGTCCCAATCAACATGTGCCTCACACACCTGCTGGCACAGCATAGAAGTCAATGTCCTGTTGAGCCTCTCAACCATCCCGTCCGTCTGCGGGTGGTACGGGGAGGTACGCACCTTCTTAGTACCCAACAGGTCGCACACCTCTTGCAGTAATTTACTCGAAAAATGTTTCCCTTGGTCGGTCAGCAAGCGTTCGGGAGCCCCCTTGTCCAGGACGTAGCCCTGGACAAAGGCGTCCGTCACAGCCGCTGCCGACTGGTTGGCGAGTGGCCACGCCATAGGCCACCGGGTAAAATATTCGACCCCCACCAACAGGTACTTATTACCCCTAGGCGTGACTGGAAAAGGCCCCAGAATATCGAGTGCAACGAGCTCGTTAGTGCGCGAGACCTGAATAGATTGCAGCGGTGGATTAGCTGCCACAGGCGGTGGTTTCCGTCTGGCGCACTCAACACAACCCTTCAGAATATTCACCACGTCACCCCCCATTCCCGGCCAATAATAGTCACGCTGAAGCAGGGCAAGCGTTTTGTTAACTCCCAAATGCAAGAGGCGTTCGTGTGCGGCCAAGACAACCTTCCCCCTCACAGCAGAAGGCACCACAATCGCGTGCCGCCGGGACAAACTGTCCCATCTCATTAACAGGCCCTGCTTAAGCACGTAGGAGCCAGTTCGTTCATGGTCCCCTTCGGAACCCCTTGTCTTGCGGCGCAATGCTAGCAGGGAGCTGTCCGCCATTTGGAGACGGCCCCACTCAATCAACGACAGTGAGAGCAGCGAGTCCTGACCCCCTGGGGTAGCGGGAACATCCCCAATTGGTGTGCCCGCGGTCGCAACCAATTCCTCCATACCTTCCGTAACTGGCAGTTTACAGCGCGCCGATCCCGACAAGCACGCACATTTGTGACAAGGCAACAACCGCGACAGGGCATCGGCATTTGTGTGTCGCGCGCACAGCGAATCGACCCCTTCGAGGTCCTCCTTCGGATTAACGTTTTGCGTGGGGCTCGGATCAGCCTGCGCAACCAGCCGCTCTTCCGCAGGGACCCGTGCCGCGTGAGCTAGCACGGTGCCCTGCTGAATGACGGCCGGCCGCGACCCAGCGTTTAAACCCATGACAAACGGATCCCTGTCAGCCCCAACCAAAGGGTGAGCCACCGACAAATCGAGACCTCCAACAGACCTATTTGAAGGACCCAAAAGCGTGCCTTGATCCGAGGTCTCCCTCACCCATGGTTTCCGCAACCGGAGGGGAATTAACATTTGTGAACCCGGGGGCACGTGCACGGTCTGTGTTGCTAACGCTTGTATCGTAGCGCACGCCGTCCGAATTTCAGTAGGGTTCGTCAAAAATGAAATACGGCGACCCGATGGTAGTTCAATGCAACGCTGATCAATGAGAATTTTGATGGGCATTTTTGCCAAAAAATCAGTGCCCAATAGACAAGGAACCGCCAGGGAGGACGAAACGAAAACGGGTCCCGACAATTTGATATCACCAATGCAAATGGACGCCCTAATCTGACCGATAATGCCCAACGATCCCCCGTTAGCGGCGTAAAATGGCACATCCACCGGAAGAAGCGGACGACATTGTACAGGGAGAATGTTATAAATGAGGTCCGATATAATAGTCGCCGATGCCCCCGTGTCCACTAACACCCTGACCTCGACCCCATCAATAGATCCCGTAACGACGGATGAACCCGCTCTGGCAGCCACTATTCTGTGCCCCAACTCCGACCATTTAATGTCTCCCCGGACCCGGCCGAACCCCCCTCGCCGAACCGAATCCCCGAACCCTAACCGGCTCTCCTCCGCCGCAACGCGACGGACCATGCGTGTCGAGTATGCAGGCCGAGCATGTGAGGTGCCGCGACTCGCCGGGGTTTGTAGGGATGACTTGGGGCCTTGTTCGTCGTCCAGCCGAGGTCCCATGGCGCGCTGACGTGGGGCGCGGCAACCGGAGGCCACGTGGCCCCGGAGGCCGCAGTTATAGCACGTGATGACAGTCGTCGGAGATCTCGGTTGCTCCAGCTTGCGGGCCGCTCGCAGAGGCGAACGGCCCCCCGACCTCCAGTCCCCCGGTCGTTCCGCGATGAACGCCTCCTCTCGTGGGCTGACGACTTGGGGCACGGTGACTACCGGGCCCGGAGCTGAGGCCACGGCAGCGTTGCAGACAACCCCCTGTTTACGTTGAAGGACCTCGTGCGCTTGTATGCTCGTAGCGACCCGTAAGGAAGAAATATCGGTCTCGTCGGCCGTGTTGATGGGGACCCCCAGGTCATGCGCCAACTTGAGCAGTTGCTCCAAAACCATCGCATCTTGGCCCTCCTCGTCCATACGAGGGAACGCGGCGTCGGCGAGAGCAAGCAACGCCGTGCGGTAGGCGAGCACAGTCTCCGTGTCCGCCTTCCGTCTTGCATAAAAATGATGGCGGCACGCCGAGGGAGGACCATAGACCTTGGCCATGAGAGCCAGCGCGTCCTTGAGCGTGGAGCGGTCCGACCTGCGTGCGGACGTGAAGGCCGCGAGCGCGTTGTCGTCCAGCATGGCAGGCAGTGCCCGCAGTGCCGTAGCGTCGGACCAGGCGGACATCTCCTGATGCGCCAAAAACCTGCGCTGAAATTGGCTCCAATCCCCGCCTTCCGCCTTGAAGGCTGACAACGTGGGAAGGCGCTGTTGAAAGATGAAGTCGTCCTCCTCCTCGTGCTTCCTCTCCGCCGCCCCGTCGGTGTGTAATATGGCGGCCCCAGTGGCGGGTGTCTGATGGCGGTCCGCAGCGCGCGTTGGTGACGTAAGCGGGCGCGCTTGGAGAACCGCTGCCACGTGGTGATGGCCGTTCCCGCCAAAAGTCGGCGCAGATGAAATGGCGGGAATCGCCAAATCGTTTTGGCGGGAATCTGCGGGGCGACCCTGTAGAACGTCCACCGCCGTCCCCGCTCCTCCCGACGAACTGATCTCCGCCAAGATGGACGCGGCGGCGAGCAGCAGCTCCTTCAGGCGGGAGTGCGCCTCGCGGAGCACGGCGTCGGTCCCCCGTCGCTCGTCCGGCGCCGTCGGCGGATCCTGCAGCGTGGGCAATTCCTCGTCCTCACCCCCCGATGCCAGCTGGCCCGAGTCGTCGAGGTTGTCCCCGCGGTCAATCCCGTGGGTCCGACGGGTCTTCCTTGTCTCCATGCTTGGAAGACCGTTTCACTTCTGACGCCAGTTGAAGTATTGGAATTGACGGCAGGAACTTCTTGACGGGTAACACACTTTTATTAAATCTTTACGTTCACAATACAACGTGTGGTCTCCTTTCTTCCGACTACACACTCCACTTAACTCGTGTAGACTCTATGGTTCTGACTACACCCAATACACTTGACTCGTGTAGACCCTATGCCTCTGGCTACACACAATACACTTGACTCGTGTAGACCCTATGCCTCTGGCTACACACAATACACTTGACTCGTGTAGACCCTATGCCTCTGGCTACACACAATACATTCGGCTCGTGTAGACTCTATGCCTATGGCTACACACACTACACTCGCCTCTGGGTTACACAGAGTCCCGGTCCCATTAGGACAGCGGGACTAGGTACCGCAGGGCCCTAGGTCTTCATCCCCGTCTTCATTCTTCGCTGGTTACATACTGCTCTTACGCCTGTGTGCATCCCCTTTTATAGCCCCTGCTCACGAGAGACGGAGCTGATCCGGACGTCGACGTGAGCATCGTTCCCTAGTGAACCAATCACGACGCACTCTCTCTACGATCCGTTTTCCCCAGCGCGTGTTAACACTCCTCTACCAATCACACCGCGCTGCCACCCGATCACTCCCTCTCAGCGCGTCACGGGCCCACAGCCAATCAGTACCCCGTAACCCACGACCCCGCGCTGACCCCTGATCCTCCACCGTCAGCGCGCGTCACCACCTACACAGCCAATCATTACGCGCTGGCATACGATCCCTAATCCCAGCGCGTATCACCTCTACATTTGTATAAATCTCGCTCGAGTCGTTTGCGGTGTCGTTATTTCAAATTAGGCAAAGCTGGACTGCGACGCCGGCACACATGACGGCCGACTCTTGCGAATGACGTCACGGAGATCTTTAACGTCCGCTGTGAATCAGACGGCATCGTCGCGGTGGTGGTATGATTACGGCTAATCCGCACCACAGTATTAACCAGCGTGGCCGCCTGATTCAAATTTTCATTGCTGCTGCAAGCTGCGAAAGTGCTCCCACGAGTGCGCTCACACGAGCAGCCCCTTTTGACGGCGCGCGCAAGGAACAAGACGTCCGCAATGGTGCCGACCGACGACGCGGCGCCACCTTGCGCCACGCGGAGGAGGCGTGCCGGGTAGGGGAGCTGTAGCGGCGCCACCGCCAGGAGCACCGCAGTGGGGCGGTCGTTACCACCCTGCGTTGCTCCGTTCCGGAGTTCAGGGACGTGGATGGTTCCGGAGTTCAGGGCCGGTTTCGCAAAGCGGCGGTGTAGAATCCGCAGTGGTTGTTTTTTGTATCGGGTGGAATTTATAGCGGTCTTAATCTGTAAAATCTATAGCGGTGTGAATCTGGAGAATCCGCAGTGGTGTAAATCTGTGTAATCTATTGCGGTGTGAATCTGTGGAATCTATACCAGTGTCAATTAGTGGAATCTCGAGCGGTGTGGCTGTTGAATTTTAGATTTTCACAATTGTGCTAACAGATGCACGTGTTTGGATTCTCTCTAGCTACTCCAGTTTACTTCGCCCCGAACATTCTCTATGATGGAATTTGTGAAGCATTCCCAAGCAAGACACTCAACTGAGGCTTTCCTCGATGAATGGAAGGGTTAATTCCCGTGCCCCTTGCTGGCAGACCAACGCCCGTTTCCAGGCCAGTGGTCCCGAGTCACCTTGTGGCCCACAGGGAGCGTCTGTGCGACGTAGCCACGGCACCACCACGGCACCACCACGGCACTCGCGGTTCTCACCGAGCGAGCGGTGTCCCCCCCCCCCCCCCCGCCTGCTTGCGGCTCGTGACGTCCGTCCCACACGCGGGGCGCGGGAGCTCTAAATAAGCACGCACTCCGCCGGCGCTGATAGCGAGCGAGTCTAAAGTTGGTGGCGGAGCCCTCTCCGCCCTCTGCGTGAACTTCCCAGGGCCGCCGCCGCTGCCGCCGCCACCACTGCCGCCCACCACTGTTATCGGTGAAGCTGCGAGGCCCCTTGCTGAGGGCCCCCCTGAGTCGAAAGCGTTTCGTTATCTTCTCGCCGGAGTTCTCTCTGCCGGTGCGGAGCCAACGCCTGGCAATTGCTTCGTGGCTGAGTGCTTTGTGCCGAGATGCGAATCTGCCTCCTGAGCTCCTTATCCCCTCACCGGCAACGCCGCCACTTGTCGTCCGGTGCCAGATTTACGCCCGCGCGCAGGTACAGTGCTGCGGGTGCCCTCTGATCTTAATTCATTGGCATGGAGAGGCACGGGGCGTTTTATACTCGGGGGGAGTTAAGGATTTAAGCGTTTAGGACTTTGGACTTTTACATTGTTACAGGTGATTTTGCATATTTTTAATATAGTGTTCTGGATTTTTAGATGATTGCACGCATTAAAAATGTCTCTGCGCTGCTAACGGTATTATTTATCTAGTTCACACCCGATCACTCCAAGTGCTGCAAGTGGAATTTTCCATCCAAGATATTTTGGATTGTAGCAGTTGACACTCGATACATAGCTCCCCACAGCCTATAATGTCTGTTATGCATAGTGGTCACCCATCCACGCACTGGACTGCTCTCAACCCTGCTTATAATCCGAGATCTGGCCGAGATCTGACTGAGATTGGCTGACATCTGACAGGCCAGTGGGCAAAAATACATTCTTGTACTGTACATCTATGGTCCCTACCTTCACCAGCCCGCATTGCCCAGCACGGTGAAAGTATGCTCAAGGTAACCACCACGATCGGCACGGCGTTGGTCGGCCCTCATCCAGCAGCGGATTGGCACGGATCTGCACCTGCGGGAGGTGCTCGGGATGCAGTGCGGCGAGCCCGATACCGCACGCCACGAACGGCACTGCCCGGAGCCGCTTGCTAGGACGACATCACCGTTGCAAAGCGCCGCTCTGCGACGCTCTGCGGGTCACGCGCGGGCTCACCGCTCACCTCCTGCTGTGCGGCCCGGCTCCTCACAGGCCACGGACCGTGACCGGTCCGCGGCCCGGGGATTTGGGACCCCTGAGCTACAAGACTCATTTAAGGCCGAGTCGACCAAGGGGAGGCCCAGGCCCGGTCGAAATTTTGGTCGTGAGCGGGAATCGAACTCGGGTGGCCGGGTTGGTAGCGCGGCGCGTGAATTGCACCGCCGCCTGGCGGTGCCCACGGTTGGTTTGTCTTTGGCTCTGGGATGAGGCCGCACGGCTTCACGATGTGACGGACGCCAGATTTCTAGCGCTTGCTCCGGAGCGCGTTTTGACTTCGCACGAGGGGCTCGCCGGTCAACTCGGAGTGTCTCGTGCGCGTGAGAAGTGTGCCAGCGTGTTGTACCCGCGTGACGCTTGGCTCGATCCACTGCTGGATGAGGGCCTGCCACATGCCGTGTGGTTTGTGGGGGATGGGGCGGGCGGGGTGGGTATGTTACTGCGGTGGCGCAGCGGTGAGCGCGTTGCACTATGAACCCGGCAGTCTGTCGAGGCTGTACGGGGTAACTTTCTCTTTGGTGGTTATTCGACCGTACTTCACCGCTCCTGGTGCGGTGTCATGGCGGGTGCTCGGGAGAGACCCGTCGAGCTGAAGGCCGTGGCGGTGCGGCTGTGCGTTAGGGCGGACGCTGGTGGCAGCGTCGTCCCTTCCGTAGTGTCACCCACGTGCTGAGCGCGCGCGTGTCGTGCGAGCAGTGACGTCGGGGTGCAACGGCTGTGTGCGCTTGGAGAGAGAGTTGAGTTGCGTGGCGCCGGACTCGCGACCGCGTCGCGGGCTCCCGCCGTTGACGGAAGCCGGCGGAGAAGCCGAGCGAGCGGGTGCTGAGACGATGCCTGTGTCGTCTGGTGTATGTATATTGTATGGTGTATGTATGTTGTATGGTGTATGAATATTGTATGGTGTACGTATGTTGTATGGTGTATGTATGTTGTATGGTGTATGTATGTTGTATGGTGTGTGTATATTGTATGGTGTATGTATGTTGTATGGTGTATGTACAGTAAGGGAAAAAAGTATTTGATCCCCTGCTGATTTTGTACGTTTGCCCACTAACAAAGAAATGATCAGTCTATAATTTTAATGGTAGGTTTATTTGAACAGCGAGAGACAGAATAACAATAAAAAAATCCAGAAAAACACATGTCAAAAATGTTATAAATTGATTTGCATTTTAATGAGGGAAATCAGTATTTGACCCCTCTGCAAAACATGACTTAGTACTTGGTGGCAAAACCCTTGTTGGCAATCACAGAGGTCAGACGTTTCTTGTAGTTGGCCACCAGGTTTGCACACATCTCAGGAGGGATTTTGTCCCCCTCCTCTTTGCAGATCTTCTCCAAGTCATTAAGGTTTCGAGGCTGACGTTTGGCAACTCGAACATTCAGCTCCCTCCACAGATGTTCTATGGGATTAAGGTCTGGAGACTGGCTAGGCCACTCCAGGACCTTAATGTGCTTCTTCTTGAGCCACTCCTTTGTTGCCTTGGCCGTGTGTTTTGGGTCATTGTCATGCTGGAATACCCATCCACGACCCATTTTCAATGCCCTGGCTGAGGGAAGCAGGTTCTCACCGAAGATTTGATGGTACATGGCCCCGTCCATCGTCCCTTTGATGCGGTGAAGTTGTCCTGTCTCCTTAGCAGAAAAACACCCCCAAAGCATAATGTTTCCACCTCCTATGTTTGACGGTGGGGATGGTGTTCTTGGGGTCATAGGCAGCATTCCTCCTCCTCCAAACACGGCGAGTTGAGTTGATGCCAAAGAGCTCCATTTTGGTCTCATCTGACCACAACACTTTCACCCAGTTGTCCTCTGAATCATTCAGATGTTCATTGGCAAACTTCAGACGGGCATGTATATGTACTTTCTTGAGCAGGGGGACCTTGCGGGCGCTGCAGGATTTCAGTCCTTCACGGCGTAGTGTGTTACCAACTGTTTTCTTGGTGACTATGGTCCCAGCTGCCTTGAGATCATTGACAAGATCCTCCCGTGTAGTTCTGGGCTGATTCCTCACCGTTCTCATGATCATTGCAACTCTACGAGGTGAGATCTTGCATGGAGCCCCAGGCCGAGGGAGATTGACAGTTCTTTTGTGTTTCTTCCATTTGCGAATAATCGCACCAACTGTCACCTTCTCATCAAGCTGCTTGGCGATGGTCTTGTAGCCCATTCCAGCCTTGTGTAGGTCTACAATCTTGTCCCTGACATCCTTGGAGCGCTCTTTGGTCTTGGCCATGGTGGAGAGTTTGGAATCTGATTGATTGATTGATTGCTTCTGTGAACAGGTGTCTTTTATACAGGTAACAAGCTGAGATTAGGAGCACTCCCTTTAAGAGTGTGCTCCTAATCTCAGCTCATTACCTGTATAAAAGACACCTGGGAGCCAGACATCTTTCTGATTGAGAGGGGGTCAAATACTTATTTCCCTCATTAAAATGCAAATAAATTTATAACATTTTTGACAAATGCGTTTTTCTGGATTTTGTTGTTGTTATTCTGTCTCTCACTGTTCAAATAAACCTACCATTAAAATTATAGACTATCATTTTTTTCGTCAGTGGGCAAACGTACAAAATCAACAGGGGATCAAATATTTTTTCCCTCACTGTATATTGTATGGTGTATGTATGTTGTATGGTATGTGTATATTGTATGGTGTATGTATATTGGATGGTGTATGTATATTGGATGGGAAATGTTTGTTGTGCGTATGTTGTATGTATGTGGTATGTGTATATGTTTAACTTCTTTCGCACCATACGTAGCCACCCGCGCTAATTGGAGGTGCGGGGGAAGGACAATCGCATGGAGATGGACACAAAAACGCACAAAAACAAAGATCCCACGTATAGCCTGAACAGTCTGTTGGGGCAAGTGCTATTAGCTAGCACCTATGAAGGCCGGCACGGCACACAAGGGGGTGGGTGACGATGTTTACACACCGCTTCAGGAACTAAAGTTGACCCTAGGGGAGGCCCAGGACCGCTTCAGATAATGATCGTCACCGGTGCTGGCCGTGAGCGGGAATGGAACTCGCTCGCCGCTCCACGACCGCTCCCCTACACAGACACACACACAGAGACATTTAACGATAGAGGTAAACTAAATAATGAATCAACACAGACACACAGACATCATAAAACAATTACAACCAATAGTGATTTGTAACGTTTATCTTTACTCGTGTATTGATAGTTACATTTTAGAGCTATTTTATTGAGGGTCTGTTGTTGTCTTGGTGTAGTCTAGGACTGTTGTTGTTGTCTTGGTGTGGTCTGGGACTGTTGTTGTTGTTTTGCTGCCTTGCCCAAGTTTGCATTTGGTGTTAAAAAGAGCCCGGCAGGAATGTGTTGTACTTTGTAGTTATATTACACTTTGTCGTTACCCACTTTGTGTAAATGTTTTCGTTTGCTTTCAGTGACTTGCTTACCTTTCCTGCACTTTGCACTCTGGTTGTTGATTGTTGTGTCGTTGCTGTAACTTGCTGAGCCGTCCCTACTGGACATCTGTGAAAAAGATCTTCATAGCTCATCGGATTCCTCCTGCAGTCTAAATACAGATTCTGATTCCAATTCGATTGTTGGAGCAAGAGGAGCAGCGCCTAATGAAGGCCGGCACGGCACACGAGGGGGTGGGTGGCCAGCACCACGCCCGACCGCCTTCATCTCCCGGGTGGCGATGTTTACTGCACACTGCACCGGGTACTCATTTGAGGCCGAGTCGACCTAGGCGAGGTGCAAGACCGGTTCAGATAATCGTCACTGGTGTTTGGTGGCTGTGAGCGGTAATCAAACTCGAGTTGCCGGGTTTGGAGCCCAGGGCACTAATCACTACCGCTCGCACACTCACTCAGCAACAACAACAACCGCCATTCGCCACTAACTGGCGGTGACATCACCACGACGCTTGTGCCAGGCCATGTGCGCCTTGAGGCCACGTGAAGTGTCGAAC
This sequence comes from Lethenteron reissneri, assembly GCF_015708825.2. Lineage (NCBI taxonomy): Eukaryota > Metazoa > Chordata > Hyperoartia > Petromyzontiformes > Petromyzontidae > Lethenteron > Lethenteron reissneri. The sequence goes on from NC_083837.1 coordinate 7,761,625, forward strand.
GCCCGCTGGCAGGAGGTCACGGGGCAGACGCAGGTGCCGTGGGTTGACTGAGATGACTGGCTGATGCACCACCTGTGCCCCCTACTGTGCCAACTTGCTGTGCTTTAGCCACTCGTCGCTCCGCTCATTGTTGTGAGCGTCGCTCATCCGCCCTCTGTTGTTGTTGGAGGGTGACTGCCTCCAACTGCCCAGTAGCGTCCTTCACGAGCCTCCTCCACTGAGGCCGATCTTGACACCGCTGGTACCAGTCATCGGCAAGTCCACTCAGCTCCACGTCCTCCTGTACCACAGCACTCCATCTCTTCTCTAGCCCGTGCCGTGCCCGTTTAGCCCCCTCTATCCTGGCTGAACAAAAGCTGTTTAGGCATGCGGTGGCTGGGCATGCGGGCTACATGACCCAGCCAACGCAGCCTTGCCTGCCGGAGGAGCTCACCGATGGGACTTTGCCCAGATCTTTCAAGGATTTGCGAGCTCCTCAGACAATCCAGCCTGGTTAAACCCAGGATGGATCGTAGGCAGGCCAGCCTAAATGTTTCTAACCGGCGAAGATGCTCCATTAAGGGGGTCCACGTTTCGCAAGCGTAGAGAAGGGAGGGAATGACTGTGGCCGAGAAGACCTGAAGCTTCGTGCGGAGCGACAGACCAGGTAGCTTCCACACAGCGTTACGCAACCGATGAAAAGATATTGCCGCTCGACTGATTCGGAGTGAGACCTCTGCTATTAAACCGGAGCCGGTCATGAGCACACTGCCCAGGTATGGGAAACTCTCCACTCTCTCCACAACTGCCCCATTACCGATTGTGGGGGCGGAGTGTCCAATGGTACAAAATATCCAGGTAGGTGCTTAGTTTTGGTGGGGCTGATGGTAAGGCCCCACCTCTTAGTGGCATGCTCCAGTTTCAGCAGCAGAGTCTCCAACTCCTCCTCTGAATGACCAGCAATTACCAAATCATCGGCATCTATAGCGTGGTTGACCAATAGGGAGCCATCCCTTGACCGCACCCGGGCATCGATCAGCCTCCCATTATATCTGTACCAAATGGAAATTCCCCTGGTGCAGCTATTGAAGGCTTCACGAACTACGTGGTCAAAATAGATGTTAAATAATGTGGGAGCTAGAGGACATCTCTGTCACACCCCAATGTGTACAGGGAATGGCTCTGACTCCCGGCCACGTAGTTTTACCCGGGCCCGCTCACCATCATGAAAGGTCCTTAATGATCGTGAGCAGAGCGTCAGGGACTCGGAAAGCATGAAGAACAACCCAGAGCCCAGGCCTACTGATGGTATCATAGGCCTTGACCAGGTCAATAAAGCAAAGATGTAGGTCTTGTTGGAATTCCCTACACCTCTGCTGTAGCAGACGGACAGGAAATATGGCATCTGTGCAGGACCGCCCTTTCCTGAAACCGCATTGGGGTTCCGCAAGCCTCTTCTCAGCGTGCCTAGCAAGGCGATGTTGAATAATCCTTGCCAGCACACTCACTCACACACTCACAAACCAACACTCCAATACCCGCCATTCACCACGAAGTGACGGTAACGTCACCACTGCGCCTGTTGTAGGCCAGGAGCACTTTGAGGCCATGTGAAGTCTCAAAGACTCGCTGACAGGAGGTCCCAGGACAGACCCAGGTGCCGTGGGTTAGCTGATTGAGATGACTGGTAGATGCACAAGCTGTATCCCCTACGCGCCCCGCTCGTTGTTTTGAGCGTCACTCCTCTGCCCTCCGTTGTTGCTGGAGGGCGACTGCCTCTAATTTCCCAGTAGTGTCCTCCTCCATAGAGGCCGAACCTGACACCGCTGGTACCAGTCATCAACAAGTCCACTCAGCTTCACATACCGCATCAGTCCATCTCTTCACCATCTCATGTCATGCCCGTTTGGCCCCCTCTATGCGGGCATACAGAAGCTCCTTGGGCATACGGTGGCTGGACATGCGGGCTACATGACCCAGCCAATGCAGCCTTGCCTGCCGGAGGAGCTCACTGATAGGAATGTGTCCAGATCTTTCAAGGATTTGTGAGTTCCTAACACAATCCATCCTGGGGGAGCTGAGGGGGTGGACTGTTTGGTGGCACAAAATACCTAGGCAGGCGCTTAGTTTTGGTGGTGCTCATGGTAAGATCTCCCCTCTTAGTGACACACTCCAGTTTCAGCAGCAGCGCCTCCAACGTGAGCAGCAGTCACCAGATCATCAGCATACTCGCACACAGCATACACCCCACACACACACTCAATCGCACTCACTCACAAAGACAAAGAGGAGGCCCAGGACCAGTTCAGATAATCGTCACTGGTGTTGGCCTTAAGCGGGAATCCCACTCAGGTTGCTGGGTTTGTAGCACAGCGCGCTAACCGCTACACCCTCGCTCCCCACACTCGCACACATGCACTCACACACACTCCCACTCACACACACTCACGCACATGTATCTACCTCGTTGCTGTTATCTCACGGCTATTGTTCGTCTCGCTCGTTCTGTTTGATGTGCCCCATTACCCGAAGAAGAAACGTTGCTGCGCAGTTAGCATGCAAAGTTCCGCGAAGCCAAAATATTTCATTCTCTCCCGTGTGGTTCGGTGCACGTATCACGAGTGTGAGCATCAATCTCCGTCGCTGACCCAATCGTTACGTTCCGTGCCTTACACTTTCACACACTCGCACACAATAACAAAGGCTCCTTGCAGTCGCCGGTGCGTGTGCCGTTAGCGAGCACCCGACCGACTGTTGTCTCCCCATTGCTGATGTTTGACACACTGAACCAGTTACCATAATTCAGGCTGAATCAACCTAGGAGTTGCACAGAACCGGTTCAGATATTTGCCACCGATGTTCACCGTGTCTCGGTGCCCCGGCCGCGGTTTGTAGCACGCTTCGCCACTGCTGCCCCTGTGCCATTCATCGCTATCCACATCAACCACGACACACCCGCAGCTCGCGTGCGCCTGAGACGTATGTAACGCCAGAGACGTAACGCTCGAGACGTACGCTCGCCCAAGACGTACGAGTGAGACGTACGCTCGCCCAAGACTAAACGAGCATGAACGAGACCACAGGTGTGGCTGCGAAGCCCTCGTGACGCACGTCCACTCTGCCAGGCAGACTCGGGACGCAGGTTCGCAACGGAGAGAACAATGGCACTTCAGTGCAGGAAAGCGACCAAGAGAAATGTGACAATGGAGGTTGGTTGACAAAACTCGACACGGAGTGAATAATCCGCGGTGAACAAATATGTCTGTGGCCGTATGGGTGCACAGGTGCGTGCGTGTGCGTGTGTCGGAAGTGGTGGTGCAGTGGTGAGCACGCTATGCTGCCCAGAAACCCAAGTGAGATTTCTGCTCACAGCTAATACCTATCACGATTATCTGAACTGGTCCTGAGCCTCCTCTAGGTCGACTCAGCCATTAACGTTGTTTCGGGTTGATCCAAGAGTGTGAAATCACCGGTCTTGAGGTCGGTTTGTGGTGGCACGTGACGTCGGATGGCGTCGCTTCCAGAAATACGAGATGTTTGAAACCAAACTGTGTCCTTTGTGAGTATAATCTAACAATAGCTTGTAACACGCGCTCGCAGAGCAGTCTCTTTGCGCTGTCGTAGGGAGAGAGGGGACGACTCGGGAACGAGGAGAGGAGTAGCGGGAAGCCAGCGATGTGGTGAGCCGGTACCAACTATTACCAAAGCTCTTGTGGCCCTCTACACATGAAGACGTTATCGGCCGATCACCGAGCGCTTATACAGTGATCCCCTGCTGATTTTGTACGTTTGCCCACTGACAAAGAAATGATCAGTCTATAATTTTGGTGGCCAACTACAAGAAACGTCTGACCTGTGATTGCCAACAAGGGTTTTGCCACCAAGTACTAAGTCATGTTTTGCAGAGGGGTCAAATACTTATTTCCCTCATTAAATGCAAATCAAATTATAACATTTTTGACATGCGTTTTTCTGGATTTTGTTGTCGTTATTCTGTCTCTCACTGTTCAAATAAACCTACCATTAAAATTATAGACTGATCATTTCTTTGTCAGTGGGCAAACGTACAAAATCAGCAGGGGATCAAATACTTTTTTCCCTCACTGTACACGTGGGAGGTAATTTGGAGCTGCCGGAGAAAACCCACGAGTGCCAGGGGGAAACCCTCGATCCCGTACAGATGTGACGGATGATATTCAACGACACTATTGCTGTACCGCCTTTCTCCTGGCGAGCCAGGGTACGGCTCCTCCTCGACGCCCGCGGGAAGAAGGGAGTTTCGTGACGACATCCGCGTGCAATCCACCAACCCTCGCTGCCTCCTCCACAGTGCCGGATCACTACAGGCGGCCGCGTGCAGCGGCAGAGTAGCCACCGGCGACACGTACGTGCTTGTGCCCGTACGCCCCGTGCGCAGCGTCCTGGCAGCTGGCGTGACGGCGCTGGTGTCGCCGCTCGCTCACAATCGGCGCTCATGCATTAATCACACACCGGCGGCGGGGGGTCGCGTTTGCCGGGGCGCCACTCCCCATGGCGCCACTCCGCGCTTTCACGCTCCTAAGCTTCAACCAGCCCGCCCGCTGTTAAATAATGTAGAGAGCCGCCCGTGGACCGTGCCCGCCCGCCCGCCCGCCCTCGCGCACGTTCCACCCACTGGTCATCATCACCGTAGTCATCACCGTTGTCAACGGCATCGTCATCACTGTCGTCATCACCGTCGTCATCACCGTTGTCAACGGCGTTGTCATCATTGTCGTCATCGCCGTTGTCAGCGTCGTCGTCGGCGTCGTCATCACCGTCGTCATCGGCGTCGTCATCGGCGTCGTCATCGGCGTCGTCATCGGCGTCGTCATCTGCGTCGTCATCTGCGTCGTCATCGTCGGCGTCATCGGCGTCATCGGCATCATCATCGTATTCTTCCATTTTCGCCATCACCCACGAGCATTATCAGGATCCTCTATCATTGTAATCATCATCAGTGTCACTTTCTATTATCGCCACCATTGATATCATCGTTTATCATCATGATCGTCATCTTCCGTTGTCATCATCATCATTGTTATTGTTATCATCATCGTTTATTTTGTTATCGTTATTGTTATCATCATTGTCATCATTCTTGTTATTGTTTTCATCGTTTTTATTGTTTTATCATCGTCATTGTCATCGTCGTCATATCTCAGAAGCTAAGCGTGGCTGAGCCTAGTTTGTGACTGACCTGCCACAGAAGATCCTGGCTTTAATCTTTTGGGCCACAACCCTCAAGCACATCCGCACCCACCATGGCAGCTGAAGCGAATACTTGACCACGTCGACGATGCAGAAAATGGGAAATTAAAAAGTTTCCGATCAGCATGCGGCGACTGTGGTCACCACCCAGAACAGAGCAGCGGAGCAGATAAAGCGGTCTCGCCGTCCGATTCACAAAGACGAAGAAGGAGGAAGAGATGGCCCCGTCAAAGCGATACTCCGCTACTCGCGATCGCCCGGCTCGTTAACCACCGCGGCCTTAAAGTCACTACTGCCGTTCTACACCAGGGGCCGGCAACCAAAATAACCAGAGGGGCCACATTTTTTTTATTAGGTCAAAAAACTAATACGAGACAGCGGTGGTTGTCCTTCATAAATAATTGTCACAAAGCAGTCGCGTAAAGAGCCGCCGCACGCGGCTCCGGAACGGCGCCCTGCCCACGCCCTGGATCCGCACCAGCGGCAGCCTCGCGGAGTTGGCGCTGGGTGGGTGCCCGCCGCTCCCACCGCTCCCACCGCCACCACCAAGCCACTCCGGTCGGCATGGCAAAGCACAGCGAGATGGCCGTTAGGTGGCGGTGCGGCAGAGCGGGTTATTGAATCCAATCGGTGGACACCGCGTGGGCTGCCCCCAGGTGGCGCGGTTCTCTCCCGCGGGATGTCCGACGTTCCTCTTCACGTGGCCGGGGGAGCTTCTGCAGCGAACGGGACGTCGTGCCGGACGGAAACGTGCCACCTGAATCGTCTCCACGTTACTCCGGTCTCCTCGCCCGTGACGGAAAATAAACATTTCCCTGTTTAAATGGGCCGGGTGACCCAGTGCAGGACCCGCCTGGGTGAGAACCTGTAGACTCGGTGGGGATCTTCTGGCTCGCAGCACCGTGTTGCTGTTGTCTGTGCTGTGTGTGAACACGACTGGAAAAACATTTGCTTGGCACCAACGTTACCAGGAATTAGCTTCCCTGAAAATGAGCGTTGAGATGAAAGTCTGTGTTGCCTACCCAGGGCGAGAAGTCAAGAGAGCAGGGCGAGTCGCGGTCTCTGAGAGTGGCCGGCGGGCCGTTCTCCTGCTGCCAGAACGGGGCGATGATTGCCTCTGTGGGTGTGTGGAGTTCAACTTAAGTCATTTGTGGGTGATTTTCGAAATTGGCAAAATTGAGACTCTGACGCCCGGCGCACAATGGCCCGGTCTGTACAAATGACGTTGCGGAGATCCGGCGCACGGCTACGGTTACCACGCACACCTCAGTGTCGACCACGGTGGCCACTCGCCTCGAACCGCGAACCTCTGGTGGCACCGTCAAGCAGAGCGGTGCCGTCTGAGTGCAATGCACGCGTCTTGAGTGCGTGTCGTGTGTAAGTGTGTCGTGTGTGTGCGTGTCGTGTGTGCGCGTGTTGTGTGTGTGTCGTGTGTGTGTGCGTGTGTTGTGTGTGCGTGTGTTTTGTGTGTGTGTGCGTGTCGTGTGTGCACGTGTTGTGTGTGTGTCGTGTGTTGTGTGTGTGTGCGTGTGTTGTGTGTGCGTGTGTTTTGTGTGTGTGTGCGTGTCGTGTGTGCACGTGTTGTGTGTGTGTCGTGTGTTGTGTGTGTGTGCGTGTGTTGTGTGTGCGTGTGTTTGTGTGTGTGTCGTGTGTGCGTGTCGTGTGTGCGCGTGTTGTATGTGTGTGCGTGTCGTGTGTGCGCGTGTTGTATGTGTGTGCGTGTCGTGTGTGCGCATGTTGTGTGTGAGTGCATGTCGAATGTGTGCGTGTGTTGTGTGTGTGCGCGTGTTGTGTGTGTGGGTGCGTGTTGTGTGTGCGCTTGTGTGTGAGCTGGGGAGCGGTGGCGCAGTGGTTATTACACTGCGTTACAAACCTGAGGACCCGAGTTTAATTCCCGCTCACCGCCACCCAGTGAAGATTTTATGAACCTGGTGCGGTGTGTAAACATTGCCACTGGGGAGACAAAGGTGGCCCCGCGTGGTGCTGGCCAACCACCCTCTCGTATTCTGTGCTGGCCTTCATAGGCGCTCACTAACAGCACTTGCCCTGACAGTCTGTTCAGGCTACACGGGGGATCTTTGGCTTTGTGTGCTGGAGAGACAAAGGCAGCCGGGCGTGGTGCTGGCCAACTACCCCGTCGTGTGCTGTGCCAACCTCTGTAGATGCTCGCTAACAGCACTTACCCCAATAGTCTGTTTGATGCTCTGCTAAGAGGGACCTTTTTGTCTTTGTGTGTTCTGCCTAGGTTCAGCAATGGCCTCCCAAGTCAATAAGGATCTCCGGGTGATCGCAATCAACGCCACTCAGTCAGAAAAATTCCGCGATAACCACGTCAGGTGAGTGCGGCATCCCAGTCGACCGCTCAGAGCAGTTGTGTCACGCGGGCTGCTTGACCATGCTTCACCGCGCCGATCGGTGCCACTCGCCACCGATGTTGGCCGGGGATCGTTGTCGGCGGTGTGCCATGCGGTGTGCCATGCGGTGTGCCATGCGTGTGCCATGCGGTGTGCCATGCGTGTGTCATACGTGTGCCATGCGTGTGCCATGCGTGTGCCATGCGTATGCCATGCGTGTGCCATGCGTGTGCCATGCGTATGCCATGCGTATGCCATGCGTGTGCGGTACAGTATAATGTGCATACATGTGGAGTGCAGTGCGGCGTGCATACGCTGTGGGTAAGCCCTGCAACAGCTATAAGATCCGATCCGTTTTCACTCTCCAACGAGGTCCGTGAGATCTTCGGATTGCCATCTGCCAAGGACTCCGAGGTCAAGGCTCTGTGCTTGTTGCGTCTGTCTTGAGAATCCACCTCTGTAGACCGGCCTTCACCCCTGCCCAGTCCTGGCCGTGTACCCTGCAGGTTATGTTTGTCTCCTGCTTTGCATGTACGGTGGTGGGCGTATTGGTGGGATCTACGGATGAAATGCGTAACTTTACCGATGGACATCATAATCACTGTTATTAATTACCAGGTCCTCGCATGCACGCGATTTGATACGCACGTTATTGGCGATCCATTCTTTGATTTCAACCAACCACCACGGGCCCACAATGGAAAAAGGCAACCAATCAAACATTATGTAATGTCGCGCCCTTCACAAGAAAAATGGTCACAGAGCGCTTCACAGATGGCCACGTTAAAACATACGTAACGTTACATCGGTATACACACAAGTTAAACTTAATACAAACAAAATAACATCAACCCACTCCCTGAGCGAGTAAACAAGCCCCATAAATCGACCATCAAATCGTGGTGTCAAGCTGACAGACATCAAATGTTGGAATGCTCCATCCTGGACGGCCCCGTGGACTTAGTCGAGCTGCGATGGGGTGTTCACCAGGTGCCTCACTTCCTTGTCGCACGCTAAGCTCCGGAGTTACCCAAACAGTCACGGCGGCACCAGGCGGCCCCGGAGACCGGAGCCTTGAGACTTCTCCTGGTGACCCAGGGTATGGCACCTCGATGCCCACGGGAAGGGAGTTTCGCAATGTTTGCGTGATAGCCAACACGGCGGCGTGTCGCCTAGTATCGGCGACAAGTCGCGATTATTGCAGCTCACTACTCTACGGGACGTCTCGAAACAAAAACATTAGCAAGCTGCAGTGTGCACACAACTGTGCAGTGTGCACACAACTGTGGCGCGTGTTGTGACGGGTGCTGCAAGATCCGACCGTGCCGAGCTGCCTTGACTTCTAGCTGCTGAATGGACACATTGTCAGGCCGCGCTCGCTGCACACAAAGTGCTTGCCACAAATGAGCCACGGTACCTCGCTGATCTCTTGAAGGCGCATGAACCTTCATCACGCGAACTCCGGTCATCCTCGAATCGGCTTTTGGCTAGAAATCTAACAAAGACGGTCACTGCATCGGGCGCTTTCAGATGCGTTTTGGCAGCCATCTGGATTGCTTTTCCAATATTAGGAAACCACTGAGCTATGCACTTTTAAATGATCTAGATTGACAACTCATTGCTTTAGAACTGGCTTTTGTATTTAGTTTTCATCCTTCCCCAGCACCTCTGATTAGCACGGTTGACTATGTATGGTGCAAAAGAAGTTCAACGTCGATATGATCCACCAACCCTCGCTGCTGCCTCTACAGCGCTGGAGTACGGCAGGACACGTGCAGCAGCAGCAGCAACGTAGCGGCCGCCTCCGCCACCACCGCCACCACCGCCACCACAACCGCCACCACCACCACCGCCCGATCGTAGGCCGCGGGGTTTGACGCGGTGCCAGTTTGCCGGCACCTGTCGCAAACATAGAACAGATGGCGAGTGGCGGCACGAGGCTCGCTGATAACACGATAACGCGATAACATTGCTGCAGATGCCACGAACGTTGCCCCCCAACCCCCCCTCGGAATATTCGGGCCACACGTCGTCCCGCACTTACAGACCGCCCTGCGTTGCGCGTTTCGGCGTCACCGTACAAACCTCCCGAACGTGAAAATGAATTACTCGCAAATTACTAATCCATAATAAGTTTTATTTTGGGTTAGGTCACGTAAATATCTATGTGTGTCATTAAACCCACCCCACGACCCGACACAGCCAGTCGGTAAGGTTTGTCACGTAAACAGAACGTGCCAATTAGTTACTAGTTCAGCACACCGGCTGTGTGTTGGAGACTAAACCCACTACAACGTTTACAATTCAAATACCGTGACGTTTCACCAGTAATTACAACAACAACCAGCTTCATCAGGCGACAGCCCGAGTTGATAAAATTATGCTCATCTGTGAAACATCGTGCCTTTTGTGACAGCCTTGCGCTCTAAAAATTCTACAAATGCCACCAAAGAACACTCAGTGATGATTCTTCGTTATTGCCGATGCCGAACAGCGATTGTCAATTACGCATCGTCCTTGGGATGAGGCGATCTGGCTTCGTCACCAATGTCACAGAGTGAGAATCCCTCCTGATGTTGAGCCAACGCTGTCGCTGCGGTGAGCGCACTGCACTCGCGATCCCGAGGTCGCTGGTTCGATTCCGTCTATCCCGACGCGGCTGATGGGACACCAGGGCAAGTTGGCCAAGTCACAGTGACTAAGAAATGTTACTGCCTCACCTGGTATGCAGGAGGTCGTTCCCGACTCTGACGCCTGCTGTCTATTTGGAGTTTGCGTGTTCTCCCCCGTGGTCATGTGGATTTTTCTCCAGGTTGTCCGGTTTTTTACTAGAAACATACATTTACAGTATTTGGCTGCTATCAATTTCTACATGATAAGCCACTTCGTTGAGCGATCATTTGTGGCCAGGTTAAAAATAATTTTGAGTTTAAGTTCTCCCCCGCCTACTTATGTCCACCCAGCAGCGCACGCAGGCGCTTGGTGTGGTGGGGTAAAGTGTGGGTACGCCCACCTTGAAGATGTAGGAAAACACATCCTCTCTCTATGGGTCCCTCTGGTGAAGGTCCTTCTGCAACAGTGGTTTGAGGGAGCATTTGCAGGGGCTGCACCTTTACACTTTATTCACGGCAGGCGTTAACGTTTATGGGGTGGACAACACTGAAGCTCTGCTCAAAGACAGGGGTCCCCCGTGTAGCGTTAACTGGCTGTTGGGGCAAGTGCTGTTGGCGAGCAGCACCTATGAAGGCCGGCACGGTGCATGATGGGGTGGGTGGCCAGGACCACGGCCTGCCGCCTTTGTCTCCCAGTGGTGATGTTTACACACCACTCCAGATACTCATTTGAGGCTGAGTCCACCTAGGGGAGGCCCACGACCGGTTCAGATAATCGTCACTGGTGCTGGCCGTGAACGGGAATCGAACACACGCACACGCATGCAAACAAACACGCTTACAAATACATACACGCACGTACGCATGCACAAACACATGCACGCACACATGGACGCACACACGCACGCACACACGCACGCACACACGCACGCACACACCCGGGCAATGAACCCATTAGTTATGCCGCCACCCCGTGCGCACCCTCAGCCTAGAGCCCCTCCGTGGCATTTCCAGGCAGTTTTCCCATCCCGAGCCGTGAGCAGGCCAAGCGTGCTCCGCTGCCAAGGCGCGACGGGAACGTCGCTTAGCGCCCTGGGCATGACACAAAAATAATAATGAAGCAACACAGTCGCTTTGTGAGTTTCACAAATCCGCCAACCCTCTCCTCCATGGCTATGGATCAGTGGCGTGCGGCACCACGACCACCGCCGCCACCAACGCCACCGCTACCACCGCCACCACCGCCACCACCGCCACTGCGCAGCGTCAGGTAACCTCACGGGGGAAAGCCAGAAAAAAGTCGACAAAGCGCGTCAACTTTTCTACGAGCGTCGTAAAAAGCGAGCCCTTGGCCCGTGCACTCCCCCCATATCTGTGCCTCATGCATATTTCAGGGTAAGTGCTGATAGCCTGGAAGAGCCTCGCAAATTATTATCGTGATCTGTTTTATCCTTGGCCATGTCAGCCCGAAGGCGGTCGGCTTGAGCGGGAGTGGGGCTGCCACGTTGGCACTCGATTTGAAAGCCTCGTGACGTTCGATTTATTTATTTTTTGCCATCCGTGAATTATTGATGGCGCTCCGACAAACCCCGGGACCCTCGCGAAGATTAATCAAGGTCGAGAGTGCGAGGGGCGGCGAAGACGACGCGGCTCCCGAGTTACGCGGACGGCGAAGGGCCGGCCCCCGCACGAAGCAACCGCACGAAGCAACCGCGGGAAGCAACCGCAGAAAACAACCGCGCGTTAATGCCGAGTTCTCGACCGTTGGCAACGATCATCGTTCCGAGCGGTGTCTCCTGCTCCAGCCCAGTCGCTTTCACCTGTTGTCTCGTGCGCGCGTCCTTCCTCTTTGCGTCTCCCAACCCTGAATCCACGATGACTGCCACAGGACTAACGTCGTGACGACCGTTGGCGTTTCACTTGGCATGGCGCCTGTGCCGGCCGCGAGCATTAGAAACGCAGTGTTTGATATACACGACGAGCTCCGAGGCCTCGCATTCCGTGGTCGTTCTCCGGAACCGGGTGGTGGTACCCCGTGAGCATCGCCCGATGAGGGGCGTTCGCCCGAGCTCCCAGAGGTGGAGTCAAGCGTGGTGGTTGGTTGGCTGTCGATTCTGCAACGGTTGTGGGATCTGGCGGAAGGAAGGAAGGATCGCGAGGCGTCGTGGCATCTGATGATGCAGCCGATCGCCTCTGTGAAGGCACTTTTCTTCAACCGAGACGTCCTTCCATGCGGTGGCGCGGGGTCCCGAGCGTGGACGCCGAGAGGGCATTGGGGGGGCCGCATGGAGTGGCTGCCCCTGCCACCTGACCCTCCCTCGACTCACAATCCCTCACTTTTCCACTCCGCACCCGAGCGTGGTGCAGCGGAGGCTGTCAAGAACAGACATTTATTTCTGGCATGTTCTTAAGATCCCTCTCCGAGACCGGAATTTTTTTAATGATCACAATTGCATCCACAATGTATTTTTTACGCATACAAATTTAAGAGAACCTGCGTTTAAAATTATTGTACAACCCTTATAAAATAGATACTCCCTACCTATATAATGATTCATGTCCTGTGAAGAAGAACCATTGCCTGAAACGTTGCCTGTTATGTTTCTTAATCAGAATCTGTATTTTTACTGGAGGAATCCAATGAGCTATAAAGCTCTCTTTCACAGATGCCCAGTAGGGGCACGGGGGGGGGATAAGAACACCACAACAATACACACAGCACACAAACACGATAGGAGTGAAGAGTGCGAGGAAGGTTAACCGCACGCATTGTGATCAACCATTAGTGGTGTTGGGTTTTTTGTTCACCTGAATTATTCGTGGAGCCTCGTGACGTACAACTGCAACAGGAGAATGTTGACGGTAGCTTTACTAACTCGCTATTTTCTTGCAGCTGCCTCGAAATAAAAATAGGTGGGTGGGATGCCGGGGGTGGCCCTGTTTACAAAGCCGGTGGCCAAAGTTAAACATTTACACTTGCAGATCGGTGTGACCAGTGCACACAGATCGGAGCGCGGGCGACGGAAAATGCCGTCATTGACGCCCTCTGTGTTTAACCGGATCGGCGACGGCGCCCTGAAGCACAAACGCCCTCTCGATGGCTCGCCGCGGGGCCCCGCGCGGTCACCGCGTAAACGTCGCACTCGTGGCGAGCGCCATTTAGCTAAAGGTTGCGGAAATAAGAAGCGCGTGGGAAGTGTGGGAGAAGCACTGGGGATGTGTGGGGGAAGCGCGGAGGAAGCATGGGGGAAGGGGAGTGTTCCACCCAGATAACCGACGCGTCTCCATCCCCGTGTCTCTCTCTCCCCCACCCCCCAGCACCGCCAAGTACAACGTGGTGACGTTCCTGCCACGGTTCCTGTTCGAGCAATTCAGGAAAGCTGCCAATGCCTTCTTTCTACTCATTGCCTTACTGCAAGTAAGGCATACCTGTCGCCCTCACCCCCCCACCCCCGTGTTTCTATCGAGTTGTTAAATTGACTTGTGTCCCCGAATTGTGACGGATCATGGGAAGGTCGTGGGGTCGCTGAATGTTTAGTTCCTGCCAGGAGTTTTATGTTTGAGCTCTTGTACACCGGAGCAATGGAGGAGTGGCGCCGCGGGGTCTCCCGGACCCGTCCCTCCTGTTGTCACCACGGCGGGCGTGCAGGTCAAACATCTCATTGGAGACCCAAACATCGCACATCCTGGCTTTGACGTTCCTCCTCGTCAAAGACATCAGTGGTGGCACCATCAACCGCATCAGAACATCAACAGCAGGCACATCTCCTTCATGAATGTCCAGTGTCCTCCTCGGTGTGCGTGCGTGTGGGGCGCACACACTCAGTCGGAGACGAGGTAGTTGCAGGAGGCACCATCTCTCTCTCTTTTTATTTCCCGTTACACCAACTCCGGCCTCCTCTGTCTCGACCACGCTGCCGTACAGCCCTGCCTAGGCACAACCCTGACCGCGGTGCACCGACGGCGTCGGCCGAGACAGACAACCACTGTCCGGCCGCGCAATTATTGGGCGAAGGCGGCGAAGACGACGGCGGCGGCGACGACGAGACGGGTCCACTCCCAGAACCGGCCGCCCGGAGCTCTCCGCTGCTTTTATTCTACTCGGCGTGGCTCGGCTCCGCCCTGGCCACACCTCCGTGACCCTTACCCCAGTTCCTCAGTGCGCTCACTGTCCACCGCAGTTGCCGCTGCTGGACAGCAGTCGGCGCTGTGTCACTACACAATGTAAAATGAAAGAGGAGCCACAGTAGTGTGATCGTGGCCATGCAATTCAAACGATGGACCATAGATTAAAACCCCTAGAGATAGGGATACACAGAGACCCATTGAGTTACATGGAGACACAGACACTCATAGCGATAGACTCGAGAGATGAAAACAAACTCAGAGATACTCATACCGACAAATGCTCAAAGGGGTACAGAGTCATTAAGTCACATAGAGAAACATACAAAGGCATAGAGATACATAGCGACCCATAGAGATACATAGCGACCCATAGAGATACATAGCGACCCATCGGATATACATTGACACAGAGGCTCGGGGATACAAAGAGACTCGTAGATATACATTACAGACAAGCAATCCACACTATGGCCTTATTTGGTAAAATAAAAATAGTTTTACGTTTAGTTTATACTTAACCACTGTAAGTACGTATGTTGAACTTCTTTCGCACCATAGTAGCCAACTTTGCTAATAGGAGGTGCGTGGGAAGGGCACCAAACTAAACAGAAAAAGCAGTATTACATAAATTAGTTTTGAATCTAGATTTAAAGTGCATAAGCTCCACTGGCTTCCTAATAGATCCATGGCTTCCTAATAATGTCGTCAGCACTCCTTCAATGGAGGTGGAACAACAAAACGAACGAACTCTCTCCTGAAGCCCTCCCTCTGGTCGTGGTCAGCAGCACACCTCGACGCTGGAACCGAGCTGCTGAGCCACACTGCTGCTGCTGCTGCCGCCGCCACTGTTGCCGAGTAGAAGTCGTGGTGGGGGTAGTTCTAACATGATAGCCCTCTGTGTGCAAATCCCCCGTTGGGCACCCTAAAATATTCACGTGATGCCCACACGTGCTGAACATGCACAGTACGACGGGTGGGGGGGGGGGTGCAATTATTTTATTTAACTGGCGCTGGCGATGAGAGAGGTGGGATCGGTGGTGGCGAGGTGCGAGGGTTGCCCCACAGCTCTTGGTTGAACAAAATAACCCCACTGAGTTTACTCCCCAAGTGCCCGCTCGCCCGCCGCTCCTCATAGCCCCCGCCTGCCCTCTCGATCCCGCCCGCTCCTCAGAGCGCACGCTTCTTGGCACGCCCAATCCTCATAGCGCACGCCTGCCCACCCGCTGCTTGTAGCGCCTGCCCACTCTCTCGTAGCGCCCGCTCCTCGTGGCGCCCGTTCCACTGCCTTTTGTCAGCTTTTTTGTTTTGGTCTCTGTAGTTTATAGGGCGGGGCCTGAAAGCGCCGCACCTGCCATCACCCAGACGAGCCGCTATTGCCTCCGGCCTCCTCCTCCCTCTCTCCGTCCCCCTCGTCGTCGTCGTCTTTCCGTTTCCGTGGGTGGCTATTCTTTTCCAGGCCGAGCCGGATTAACGATCGACATTGATCGTGCCGCCCCGTTGTGGCCGTGGAGGTGTAAATAAATAAACGGATGAGACTCTGCACGGCTGACAAAAGCAACAATGCCACGGCACTTCAGCAAACCCGCCGGCCCAGGCACGTTGAGGGGGGGGCGGGTGGTTGCGTGCGGTTGGAGCCTGGCGGCCTGTCCCGATTGCCACCCCGGTTAACGCCATGGTGGGTTCTGTACTCGGCGTGCGATATCGCGCGCCCCTCTGCTCGCCAGTATTTTGCGTGTCCCGACATGTCCGCGTCTCTCGCCCCTCAGCAAATCCCGGATGTGTCTCCCACGGGACGCTACACCACCCTGGTGCCTCTCATCTTCATCCTCACACTCGCCGCCATCAAAGAACTCATCGAGGATTATGTGAGTCCCCTGGGCGTGGACGCAACCACTGGCGGGCGCGCTCATTGTTCTGATGAGACGCGGAAAGTGGAATCTGTTCCGTTATTTGTCTGCTTTGTTCCTTGTCGTCACCGTGTTGCCCACCCACAATTCTACACTGTGATTACCGCAACCACCCACTCAGCCACCCAGCCATCCACTCACCTACTCACTCATCCACTCAGCCATCCACCCACTCATCCACTCAGCCACCCACCCACTCAGCCACCCACCCACTCAGCCACCTACCCACTCAGCCATTCACCCACTCATCCACTCACCCACCTACCCACTCAGCCACCCACCCACCCAGCCACTGAACCTCTCAGCCACTCGGCCACCAACCTACCCACCCAGCCACTCAGTCACTCAGCCATTCAGCCACACAGCGACCCACCCACTCAGGCACCCAGCCACCCACCCACCCAATTGTCAAAATTCTCAAAATATTTGTCGCTTTTCAACATTCCTGCGGTTTTGCTGAAAATCGAAATCACTTGGCATATTTCCCCATGTGACAACATGACTGGGCTGAGGCCACCCAGTTTAATCACAAACCGGTCTGTGCTAGTTAATGGGGCTTCATGTAAGTCTGCGAGTCTCTGTGCGAGTATGGGTCTCTGTGTAGGTCGATCAGTGTCTATACAATTCTGTGGGTCTCTGTGTAAGTCTACGAGTCTCTCTGTGAGTTTGAGTCTCTGGGTCTCGATGTATTTGTGACTGGGCTGGGACAGACTGTGCCACAAGACCCCCCAGACGAACGTCATTGTGGAAACGCATCGCGGCGCTCGCCACGATGTCCGGCGTTTCGCTAACGTGCCGATTTGGCACGGAATCGACAGCGGCGGCGGTCGTGGTGGCGGCACCACGGCTTTAGTGGTGGCGGCACCACGGCTTTGGTGCCGCGGGCCGACCGGTGATTGTACGTTGCGTGTAACGAGGGCATGTGACCCCTGCAGCCACTGGAGGCGCTGCGATGTTAAAATAAATAAAAAATGTAGATTAAAAAGCGATTGTTGATTTAACAAATTTTGAGGCACCTGCGTTCAGAAGCACAGCAAGTAGATTGCTCGTCAGGGCGTGTCAATGTTTCAACGTCGTTTAGGCGCACGCTGCACGGAATGTGCCCCTTGGGGACTCAGCTACACACCACTCACTGTGACTCAGCTACACTCACTGTGACTCAGCTACACTCACTGTGGTCTCAGCTACACTCACTGTGACTCAGCTACACTCACTGTGACTCAGCTACACACCACTCACTGTGACTCAGTTACACTCACTGTGACTCAGCTACACTCACTGTGGTCTCAGCTACACTCACTGTGGTCTCAGCTACACTCACTGTGGTCTCAGCTACACTCACTGTGACTCAGCTACACTCACTGTGGTCTCAGCTACACTCACTGTGACTCAGCTACACTCACTGTGACTCAGCTACACACCACTCACTGTGACTCAGTTACACTCACTGTGACTCAGCTACACTCACTGTGGTCTCAGCTACACTCACTGTGGTCTCAGCTACACTCACTGTGGTCTCAGCTACACTCACTGTGACTCAGCTACACTCACTGTGACTCAGCTACACTCACTGTGACTCAGCTACACTCACTGTGGTCTCAGCTACACTCACTGTGGACTCAGCTACACTCACTGTGACTCAGCTACACACCACTCACTGTGACTCAGCTACACTCACTGTGACTCAGCTACACTCACTGTGGTCTCAGCTACACTCACTGTGACTCAGCTACACTCACTATGACTCAGCTACACTCACTGTGGTCTCAGCTACACTCACTGTGGTCTCAGCTACACTCACTGTGACTCAGCTACACACCACTCACTGTGACTCAGCTACACTGACTGTGTCTCAGCTACACTCATTGTGACTCAGCTACACACCACTCACTATGGTCTCAGCTGGTTTCATCATCAGATTGGTTTCATCTTCATCACTACGTTAATGAAGGGCCTCCGGCTCCACTGCACTGCCTCTGTCCGTGGCCTCCTCTCATTCGCTCCGTGAGAGTCACTGGCGCGTCGGCCGCGCCGCCTCGTCCCTCCTGCGACGTTGCTGTTTGTAAGCGGCGTCTACAGCTGCTGCGCCACTCGTTCCGTTTCTCCCGTCTCGCGGCGCCTGTCCCGTGGGGGGCACGCCGAGGCATTTCGCGTAAATCGGGAACAATAGCTCGGCCCGCGCGCGGCCCGCTCTCTGGCGAGCGTTAAATTTTAATTCTGATCCGCTAATTGCCCCGCGCCTGCTCTTTGTGCGACGGCGATAATGACGCGCCGGGCCGCCACGTGCGGCGTGCGGCGTCGAGGCTAATCTCCGGGCGCTATCCGGCACCTGCGAGCCCGGGACAAAAGAGGCTGCGGGCGGCGCCGGAAAGGCCCGGTCGTTACGGCAACCCTCCCCACGCCGCAACGCGCCGTTGTCACGGGACCCGTTTTTATTTTGTGTTGCCGAGCCCGATTGGTGGGGTTTGTGGGTGAGAGTCGAGGGGGGGGGGGTGATGGAGGGTAAGAAGATTGAGAGAAATAAATAACCGTTGTAGAGTTTATTTTTTATTATTACCTTGTACTTTGCCTGGAGCCAGCGATCGTTCGTGGCAGGCGTATGTGTTCCCATTCTCGCCGTGTAAATCACGACGCGTTGCTCACTGTATTTCCCTCGGCTCTTGTCACGTCGGGACAGTGCGCATTGGTTCGGAGCGCCGAGCCAGCGACGCTGAGGCCCTGAGTTGGCATCCGAGTCTCGACTGCCCGTGATTAAATGGGGTTTTCGTGGAACAACTTCACGTTACATTTGATACTTTTTATTCACTTAATGTGGCAACATTTCAGCTTTCAGAATGAAAAATATTGGTTTTGGATCTGTGTGATGAACCATTTCTCTGAAAAAGACGAATGAGCAGACGAAACGGCCCTTCACATATAATTCGTGTCGCCACGTAACACAATATACACGTAATTCTCGCACAACCGATCAGCCGCATGGCCTTCTGGGAGCGCATCATTTCAGCAGCATTGTTTCTAGACAAGCACAACTCTGGACTGGTTTCGTCATACAGTGTCTCATGAGCACGATGAGGCTTACTTGAATCGATGCCGGTGATGAACTCGGAGATGTTTCTCTGCAGCTGGGCGTGTGGGAAAGCATTGGGTCCAGCTCGTGTTTCGCTTGAAAGCATCTCAGAAGCAGTGCTCTGACATCTGCTTCTGTGGGCCGTTCTCGAACGCACAGGGTGATGATGCACTGCCGTGGGAGAGTTCCACAATGAACGCTAAGTCTCGTGATGCTGATCGTGTCATTGAAATAAAACTTGGGAGAAAATTAGAACTTGCCCTGTTCTCTGGCTGGGTGGCACAGTCACAGTGCCCGGGCAGCACCCACGGCTAGCCGAAGCGACGGGCACTGGGGGAGAGATGCGGCCGAGTGGCAGCCAACAGAGGGAAAGCGCCCCCAAGAGACGTCTACCGCGGAAACGGAGCGACGACGTCGGCTCGTGTGCCCGCGCTGGGCGGATTGTGGCATTGCGGATTCGTCCGTCAAAGGGCGGCGACTTAGTGGGGGAGGCCTTCATCCAGCAGTGTATTGATCAAAGCTGCCGATGACGATCAGGGAGATCTGCGAGCAGCCCTGCCGAGGTGGATTTTGATGACGATAAAGACGACGATGACGACGATGATGTTTGTGTTGCGTGTGCATGAGGTGGAGCGAACGCGAAGAGCGATTGCGGTGTGGGGGGGGAGGGACAGCAGTGGATAGACCATGGCTCGAGATGATGAGGGAGCTGCCGATGACCTCGTGCATCTTGTTTGTGTTCAACAGAAGCGACACTCGGCTGACAGCACGGTGAACAGGAAAAGGACTCTGGGTAAGGCCACACAGTTGTACCACGTGGACACCAGATCAACAGTTTTCCAAATTTGATCTCAATTGTGCTCTCGGTGAGAATCGCTCGGAAAATCTCTCCGAGCGGTGCAGCGCTCCTTTGTGTCGGAGAAGGATGCGGATATCACAGAGCTACCTCCGAGATCCCATCCAGTGACCTTTCCGGTCCGTACGTGGCAGAGAGCGGTGCTGTCCCACTCGCTCGTTCGTCGCACGACAGTCAAAACGATTATATATTTACATTAACCCTTCCCCGTTCCGGGGCGTACTGCGAGTCGCAGGGTGGGGGGTGTCCCCCGTTCACCGCTGAATCCCGGCACGCGCAAGCGGCTCGGCGTTCATTTGACTGTGAGAGGCGTAGCGGCAGCGCTGCTGTTTTAAAGACGTTGTTACTCACCGCGGAGAATCACGGCGACGTGATCGCCGCACTCTCCGATAGCCGGCGGCAATCTCTGCCGCACGCCTCGGTACCGATAAAGTTATTCTATTTTAGTTATTATTCCCGTTTCGTTGTGATCATGTGCACACACGCGCGTCATCAACGGAATTCGGAAGGGAAGCTGATGGTGTGCGCACGCACGCCATCAAACGCACGCACGCCATCAAACACCACACGCACGCCATCAAACACCACACGCACGCCATCAAACGCACGCACGCTATCAAAAGCCACACGCAAGCCATCTTCCTCCGTACCATGCGTAGCCAACGGTGCTAATCG
Source organism: Lethenteron reissneri (assembly GCF_015708825.2). NCBI lineage: Eukaryota > Metazoa > Chordata > Hyperoartia > Petromyzontiformes > Petromyzontidae > Lethenteron > Lethenteron reissneri. The sequence goes on from NC_083837.1 coordinate 7,782,432, forward strand.
AAGCTGCCTTTGCCGTCCTCCTCACAGTGCTGAAGAACGGAAGCTGGGAGAGCATCCACTGGAAAGAGGTGGCCGCCTCACCTCACCTCACCTCACTCACCTCACCTCACTCACCACACTCACCTCACTCACCTCACCTCACTCACCTCACTCACCCCACTCACGTCACTCACCCCACTCACCTCATCTCACTCACCACACTCACCCCACTCACCTCACTCACCTCACCCCACTCACCTCACTCACCTCACCTCACTCACCTCACTCACCCCACTCACCTCACTCACCTTACCTCATTCACCTCACCACTCACCTCACTCACCTCACTCACCTCACCTCACTCATCTCACTCACCTCACCTCACCACTCACCTCACTCACCACACTCACCTCACTCACCTCACTCACCTCACCTCACTCACCTCACCTCACTCACCTAACCTCACTCACCTCACCACACTCACCTCACTCACCTCACCTCACTCACCTCACCTCACCTCACTCACCTAACCTCACTCACCTCACCTCACTGACCTCACCTCACTCACCTCACCTCACTCACCTCACCACTCACCTCACTCACCTCACTCACCTCACCACACTCACCTCACTCACCTCACCACTCACCTCACCTCACCTCACTCACCTAACCTCACTCACCTCACCTCACTCACCTCACCTCACTCACCTCACCTCACTCACCTCACCACTCACCTCACTCACCTCACTCACCTCACTCAACTCACCTCACCACTCACCTCACCTCACTCACCTCACTCACCTCACCTCACTCACCTCAACTCACTCACCTCACTCACCTCACTCACCTCACCTCACTCGCCTCACCCCACTCACCTCACTCGCCTCACCTCACTCAACTCACTCACCTCACCTCACCTCACTCGCCTCAATCACCTCACTCACCACTCACCTCACTCACCTCACTCACCTCACCACACTCACTTCACTCACCTCACCACACTCACCTCACTCACCTCACCTCACTCAACTCACTCACCTCACATATTCACTTTAAGATGTTTTTTTGTTCATGTTTTTGTTTTTTGTTTGTTGCGGTTGCACCCGATTCAAGAGCCGAATGGCTCACAGGGCTATACCTAGTAAATTAACTTGAACCTCACTCGCCTCAATCACCTCACTCACTCACCTCACTCACCTCACTCACCACACTCACCTCACTCACCTCACTCACTCACCTAACTCACCTCACTCACCACACTCACCACACTCACCCCACTCACCTCACTCACCTCACTCGCTTCACTCGCCTCAATCACCTCACTCACTCACCTCACTTACCTCACTCACCACTCACCTCACTCACCACACTCACCCCACTCACTCACCTCACTCACCTCACTCACCTCACTCACCACACTCACCACACTCACCCCACTCACCTCACTCACCTCACTCACTTCACTCGCCTCAATCACCTCACTCACTCACCTCACTTACCTCACTCACCACTCACCTCACTCACCACACTCACCCCACTCACTCACCTCACTCACCTCACTCACCTCACTCACCACACTCACCACACTCACCCCACTCACCTCACTCACCTCACTCACTTCACTCGCCTCAATCACCTCACTCACTCACCTCACTCACCTCACTCACCACTCACCTCACTCGCCCCACTCACCTCACTCGCCCCACTCACCTCACTCACCACTCACCTCACTCACCACTCACCTCACTCACCACACTCACCCCACTCACCTCACTCACCTCACTCACCTCACTCACTCACCTCACTCACCTCACTCGCCTCAATCACCTCACCTCACTCACCTCACTCGCCCACTCACCTCACTCACTCACCTCACTCACCTCACTCACCACTCGCCTCACTCACCACACTCACCCCACTCACCTCACTCACCTCACTCACCTCACTCACCTCACTCGCCTCAATCACCTCACCTCACTCACCTCACTCACTCACCTCACCTCACTCACCTCACTCACCTCACTCACTCACCTCACTCACCTCACCTCACTCACCTCACTCACTCACCTCACTCACCTCACATACACTCACCTCACTCACCTCACCTCACTCACCTCACTCACTCACCTCACTCACCTCACTCACCTCACCTCACTCACCTCACTCACTCACCTCACTCACCTCACCTACCACACTCACCTCACTCACCTCACTCACCACTCACCTCACTCACCACACTCACCCCACTCACCTCACTCACATTCACTCACCTCACTCACTCACCTCACTCACCTCACTCGCCTCAATCACCTCACCTCACTCACCTCACTCACTCACCTCACTCACCTCACTCACCTCACCTCACTCACCTCACTCACCTCACTCACCTCACTCACCTCACCTCACTCACCTCACTCACCTCACTCACCTCACCACTCACCTCACCTCAATCACCTCACCTCAATCACCTCACCTCACTCACTCACCTCACTCACCTCACCTCACTCACCTCACCACTCACTTCACCACTCACCTCACTTCCCTCACCTCACCCCACTCACCTCACCTCACCCCACTCACCTCACTCACTCACCTCACCACTCACCTCACCTCACTCACCTCACCACTCACCTCACTCACCTCACCACTCACCTCACTCACGTCACCACTCACTTCACTCACCTCACCTCACCACTCACCTCACTCACCCCACTCACCTCACTCATCTCACTCACCTGACTCATCCCACTCACCTCACCTCTCTCACCTCACCTCACTCACTTCAATCACCTCACTCACCTCACCACTCACTTCACTCACCTCACCTCACCACTCACCTCACTCACCCCACTCACCTCACCTCACCCCACTCACCTCACTCACTCACCTCACTCACTCACCTCACCACTCACCTCACCTCACTCACCTCACCACTCACCTCACTCACCTCACCACTCACTTCACTCACCTCACTCACCTCACTCATCTCACTCACCTGACTCATCCCACTCACCTCACCTCTCTCACCTCACCTCACTCACTTCAATCACCTCACTCACCTCACCTCACTCACCTCACTCACCTCACTCACCACACTCACCTCACCTCACTCACCTCACCTCACTCACCTCACTCACCTCACCCCACTCACTCACCTCACTCGCCTCACTCACCTCACTCACCTCACCTCACTCACCTCACTCACCTCACTCACCACACCCCACTCACTCACCTCACCTCACTCGCCTCACTCACCCACATCACCTCCACTTAAGGCCTCCTCGGTCCCTCGGGGTTTCTAAAATTAGTACCGTTTTGTGGGAAGTCAGCGGTAGGGGGCATCACGGCGGCTAGGAGATGTCAACCAGCCTCGCTGCTTGACGCCGCCGTCTCGTCCACTGTGGGCCGACCTCGTCGTCGCGTTTCCCCACTGGGTCAAGTTACAAAGTCCCTGAATCGCCACGAGACAAAACCGTGCGTTCAGACTCCCACAGTGCACCCACCGAGCCCCCTTGGGTTACGGCCGTGTATAAACTATTAAAAACGCACAAACTATTTTTTTATTTGTACTAGGTGAGGACCCGCTGAGCTACGTAACTCTTTCTCAGAAGCGACCTGGCCGTCACAAATGACAGCTCAACGGAGTGGTTTATTGTGTTGAAATGTATAACAGCCAAATACTCTAAACGCACGATTCTAAACGTGGAAGGAAAACCCGGAGCACCCGGAGAAAAATCCACGCGATCACGGGGAGAGAGACACACAAACTCCAAATATACAGCAGCAGGCGTCAGGGTCGGGATCGAACCCACGACCTGCGTACCAGGTGAGGGAGTTAACATCTCCTAGCCACCGTGGAGCCCCATGTGTACGGCTCCTTTGCTCAGTCCGCTGTTGGATGATGGGGGGCACGCCAGCTGAAACGCCTAGGGCAATGTCCTTAATTCCCGCCTCCACCACCAGCTCCCAGCGGTATAATTGGGCACGCGTGCGGTGGGGTCAAAAGTGGCTACTCCCACCTCGACCGAGATGCCTGCCCAGCCGTGGAGAGGGGCTCTGCACAGCTCCCTCTGGTGAAGGCCCTTCCCACAGCCGTGGCGAGAGTGAAGCGCTTGGGGGGCTGCTCCTACGCCTTCCTTTTCCACTGCCGATAAGTTTCGAGGGCCACCCTCTCGCTCCAATAGGCCACGGGTGGCCTCTGCCCCAGCGCGTAGTCCGTGGCGCCGCGGCTCTGACTCCGCCTGCGATTATATTGCCTCCGCAGAAATGAAAAAATTTGCGCACGTCAGCTGCCATCGCCTCGGAACATTGCTGGCAGTAAACTCGTAAACCGCGCCACTTCTTTGCGAATCAAAGTCAACAGACGCGCTCCGTTATCGCACGCGTGCAGCAATGCACCGTTGACCTTAAGGCCACGTCGTTCGGGGCGTCGTACTACGACGTCGCACGATAACAGGGCCCCATGACGATCGTCCCCCGTGCCAACATTTACGACGCTTCTGCAGTCGCATTCCCTTCAGTCGTCGATCGATGAGGGAACGGCGGGTAGATTGCGCGCGTCGTGTGGTTTGTTGGCGAAGACAAACGATCCATCGACCGGTGTTTAGCAAGCCGGCATGGCTAAGATCCCGGGTTTGAACCCAGGATTTCTGCCAAACCGAGTTCTCAACGAGTCGATGGGTCTTGTCACGGTCACCGGTGACTGTACAAAAAATAAAAACCCATTGTGTAGAATTTGGTCGTGCTCTTAAATCTGGCTAAATTCGACCTCTGAGAATAAAAAGATACCGGTTTGATCGTCACGCAACGAGCATTACATTCATGTGGCTGAGCGGGTGGAAAAGTACTGCCCTGTACCGTGCGATCCAGAGATCACTTGAAGAAGAAGGGATCTCAGAAGTAGCTCTGTCATATCTACTCCTACGGGCCGTTCTCGAACACAGAGGGTTGCACTGCCCTCACAGGCACGGTGTGTATATCCCTGCTACCACTACCTCCCTCACCATGCAAGCCTCACAGGCACGGTGTGTATATTCCTGCTACCGCTACCTCCCTCACCATGCAGGCCTCACAGGCACGGTGTGTATATCCCTGCTACCACTACCTCCCTCACCATGCAAGCCTCACAGGCACGGTGTGTATATCCCTGCTACCGCTACCTCCCTCACCATGCAGGCCTCACAGGCACGGTGTGTATATCCCTGCTACCACTACCTCCCTCAACATGCAAGCCTCACAGGCACGGTGTGTATATCCCTGCTACCGCTACCTCCCTCACCATGCAGGCCTCACAGGCACAGTGTGTATATCCCTGCTACCGCTACCTCCCTCACCATGCCAGCCTCACAGGCACGGTGTGTATATCCCTGCTACCGCTACCTCCCTCACCATGCCAGCCTCACAGGCACGGTGTGTATATCCCTGCTACCGCTACCTCCCTCACCATGCAAGCCTCACAGGCACGGTGTGTATATCCCTGCTACCGCTACCTCCCTCACCATGCAGGCCTCACAGGCACGGTGTGTATATCCCTGCTACCGCTACCTCCCTCACCATGCCAGCCTCACAGGCACGGTGTGTATATCCCTGCTACCGCTACCTCCCTCACCATGCAGGCCTCACAGGCACGGTGTGTATATCCCTGCTACCGCTACCTCCCTCACCATGCCAGCCTCACAGGCACGGTGTGTATATCCCTGCTACCGCTACCTCCCTCACCATGCAAGCCTCACAGGCACGGTGTGTATATCCCTGCTACCGCTACCTCCCTCACCATGCAGGCCTCACAGGCACGGTGTGTATATCCCTGCTACCGCTACCTCCCTCACCATGCCAGCCTCACAGGCACGGTGTGTATATCCCTGCTACCGCTACCTCCCTCACCATGCCAGCCTCACAGGCACGGTGTGTATATCCCTGCTACCGCTACCTCCCTCACCATGCCAGCCTCACAGGCACAGTGTGTATATCCCTGCTACCGCTACCTCCCTCACCATGCAGGCCTCACAGGCACAGTGTGTATATCCCTGCTACCACTACCTCCCTCACCATGCCAGCCTCACAGGCACGGTGTGTATATCTCCTCGAGGCAGCTGCTGTGCTGGTAAATCTCTTTAAGTCTTCCCGGAACTTTAAACGTCCTGGTTGGATGTTCCCCTAAGTTGCTCATGGTCCACCCTAAACCACATCTACTGCACAAACTGTGGCAGCAGGCGGATATCCTGATGATCCGCAAATGTAAAATTACAAACTGTCCAGTAGCGTGCGGTTGAGGTCATCCAGAACAGACCGCACGACGTACAACGACGCGACGCTCCGACCCACAAATACGAAGAAGGGGACATCGCGGCGATGATACACTCCGCTTGCTCCTGGCACGGTTATCTGGCTTCACCTCCTGAATGTGAGAATGTAGTCGTTGCTCCGTATCTGCATCAGCAGATGTACGACACGAAGAAGACGGCTCTTTAAATATCCTGGGATTTTTCACTGGTGTACCAGTAGTAGTCGTAGTAATAATAATGATGGCACAGTTTGCCCCCCAAGGCACCCGTAGTTCTCTCGCCTCATCGTGCCACGTTCTCCCTCTCTTATAATACATTTATACAGCGCCTTAACTAAGGCGCGGTACGGTGAACTAACTGTGGTATAAGATGGTTGGTGAGATTAAACGAGGCGAGTGGGATGGGATTCGTGGTGGTGGTGGTGACATTGCGTGAAATATAAGAAGATAAAAATGGGATGAGTGGATTGATGATGGGTGGCCATGGGGAGTTGGGGACAGGGAATGAGGCGTTAGTACGAGTGGGGAAGACAACAAGGGGAGAAGGAAGGGTGGGGCAATAGATAATAAGTGGGTTTTAAGAGAGGAGTGGAAGGCAGTACGAGAGGGTTATTGACGTGCAAGGGCAGTGTATTCCAGTGAAGATGAGGGGGGGGGGGCTAGGAGAGAGAGGAGGAGGAACAGAAAGAGACAGTGAAGCGACCGGGGTTTGCAGTACCTCGAATAGATGACAACCCTGCCAATTACAGACAGCACTTGCCCCTACAGACAGCTAAACGGGTGGTAGTGGTGGGGGTGATGGGGGGGGGATTCTTTGTGCTTTGTCAGGCAGCTGATCGCGTGACGCTGCGCACCGACACGCTCCGCCGTTCCGCGCGGCCGGGCGCACCTGACGACTCCCCTTTCAATGGGGGCAGGGGGGGGAATTAGCGACATTAAGTTTTAATGTATGTGGCCTGGCTAATGGATGACAATTACATTGGACACGCACACCTCGGATCGGGTTCTATCGAAACCTTCTGTCCTACAACGGTGCGGATTAACTCGCACGGCCGTGCGTGGCTGTTTCCACCGGTACATCGTCATCATCATTGTCATCGTCATCATCGTTGTCATCGTCATCATCATTGTCGCCGTCGTCATCATCGTTGTCATTATTGTCATCATCGTCATCATCGTTGTCATCATCATTGTCGTCAACATCGTCATTGTCATTATTGCCATCATCGTTGTCATCATCATCGTTGTCATCGTTATCATCATTGTCGCCGTCGTCATCATCGTTGTCATTATTGTCATCGTCATCATCGTTGTCATCATCATTGTCGTCAACATCGTCATTGTCATTATTGCCATCATCGTCGTCATCATCATCGTTGTCATCGTTATCATCGTCGTCATCGTAATGCTGCCACAGTAGCGGTGGCACGTTTCGCAGCGCACCGAAACTCACAATCCACAGGTCACCCGCTTCGATGCCTGAAACAGCGGTGGCAAGTTTCTTAAATGCCCCACGGCCTGCGTCCACCCAGCTAAGGCGTTGGTTTCACTGCCTATGGAGGGTTCTGGTATGGGGTGCGTGGATCGCTCCCCTCAGATCGCTCTGTGCTAGCACCTCGGTGGCGCTGCCAGAGCAGTAATACATCTGCACTGCTGTTCACCACGTGACAAATCGGAAATACCAGTCGTGAAGCCTCCACCGCGTGAAACCCACAGGGCGCAGTCCCCACCATTGTCAAGCAGTCCGTTTGTTCTCCTGAAACTAAACTCAACTTTTTATTTCACCAGGTAAGGCCCAACTGAGCTCTGTAGCTATTTTCTGAAGCGACCTGGCCACGAATGATAGCTCAGCAAAGTGGCTGATCATCACCTGGAAAATTTCTGGAAGCCAAATATTTTTAAGCGCGTGATGTTTCTAAATTAGGAGGGGAAACCCCGGAGGACTCAGAGAAAAATCCACGCGATCAAGGGGAGAGAGAGAAACACGCATACTTCAAATATACAGTGGGCGACAGTGTCGAGATCGAACCGACGACCTCCTGTATACCAAGCAAAGTAGTTAACATCTCCTAGGCACCATGTTTATTATATGTTAAGGGTGGCCCTCAATATACAAAACTGTGGGCTGCAGTCCCTGCGGACCGCACGCTGAGCGGCCTCACAGCCTCAGCTCACTCCGTGGGCATCACGACAGCCTCCCTCCCTGCCTCCCTGCCTCCCTCCAGGTGGCGGTGGGCGACCTCGTCAAGGTCACCAATGGGCAGCACCTGCCGGCGGACCTCATCCTCCTCTCCTCCAGGTGACAGAGGGAGCCGCTGCGTCACGGTCACCACGGCGATCCATTCGGCCGGTCTCGTCGCGTGTCGGAAGCTAAGCGGTGTTTGGGCCTGGGCAGTGCTCGGATGGGTGACCACCACGCGTAGAGCAGGCGCTACAGGTCGCGGGGCGACGTCAGCAGCAGACGGCAGAATGGCAGAATCCATTGTTGTTCTGTACGTCTATGCCCCCCCCCACCTTCACTGAACAAACGCTGAACTCGCACAATTAAGTTTCGTCTTCGAACCCCAATAGCGTGGGGAGGCCCTCGTTCAGCCGTGGATTGACACAAGAGCCGTACGTGGATATGATCATCATCACCATCGTAGACATGGTTAAGCGTGTGTCGATTTTGGTGGCCGCATCAACATCGCCATCCCTAGTCATCAGCATCACTCTCATCGTTATTGGCGGCACCATCATCGGCATCATTGCCATCAGCAGCCGGTACGCAACAATCGATCCAAGCGTACGTTCATATAAAATCTCATGCTTACGGAGCACGCACGCACCTCTTCGCTTCTCGAAGCGCAGTGCGTGGAGAGAGTTTGAAGAGCGTAACGCAGCGCTTAGGGGAGGCCGGGTAACGCAGCGCCTAAGATCGGTGGAGGTGTGGCCGCCAGGGTTAGTTAACGGTTGACACATTGGGCGGCCCATTAGGCCCCGGGATTGATAGGAGCGTGTGCGTTTGAGCGGCGTGGCGCTGGCAGAGAGCGCAGCTGGGGAAGGTTTTTGTTCGTTTCCTGGCAGCTCCCGGCAGCACTCCGTGGCCAGGGGACGACGGAGCTAATCGCTGCAGCGCTGCGGTGAAGCGAGCCGCATTCTAAACACATGATGTCGAGTACGGTTGTTTTTTTCTCCTTGAAAGGTCACCGTGTTCCTGGTGAGCGCGTGTCGAGCGTTTGGTTAATTTGTCTCGCTGTGTCGGTGTGGTGACATCGTCTGGCGCAGTGAGCCCCAAGGGATGTGCTACATCGAAACCTCGAGCCTGGACGGAGAAACCAACCTCAAAATCAGACAGGTACCCGTCGCAGTGCACCGCGTAAAACCCAGCGGTGCACCCACAGATCAGCCCACGGAAAACCGTGCGGCTGCGCCTCCGCTGAAGCGTTGCCGCAAAGCTTGTGTTGCACATCCGTGCGTGCGCGTGGTGTCGCCGCTCTGCTGTGGCCACCCGCCACCGTGGCCTCGCTGATTCTGATCGTGTCGAGGGAGGCAGGGTCGTGTTCATATAGGCACGGCTATTTTTAGCCCGGCGTTGAGGTCGGAGCCTGGGTTGGTGGCGGACTCGTTACTACTCATAGGCGGCTGAAGTCTGGAGTCGAACCCAGGTTCTCAGCGGTGTCGCTCAAGACCTTTGAGCCACCCAGGGCCAGACTAACTTAGGGCAGAATGAAAGCGTCACATGCCTTGGCATGTACGTGCAAGGTCATTGGACTTTTACAACGTTCCGTTGGCTGGGTCACGTAGCCCGCATGCCCAACCATATTCTGTTTGGCCGGATGGAGGGGGCTAAAAACAGGCGCAGCACGGGCTGGAGAAGAGATGGACTGATGCAGTACAGGAAGATGTAGAGCTGAGTGGACTTGCCGAGCGGTGTCAAGCTCGGCCTCTGTGGAGGAGACGTTACTGGGCAGTTGGAGGCAGTCGCTCTTCAACAACAGCGGCGGGCAGACCAGCAACGCTCACAACAACGAGCGGAGCGCCCGGTGGCTAAAACGCAGCAAGTTGGCACAGTAGGGGGTACAGCTGATGCATCTTCGAGTCATCTCCGTCGGTCAACCAGTGGCACCTGGGTCCGCCCCGTGGCATCCTGTCGGCGAGCCATCGACACTTCACGTACGTGGCCTCGACGTGCACCTAGCCCGGCACGGATACCGTGGCGACGTCACTTAGTGGTGAATGGCGGCCGTTGGTATTGGTGCTTTAACATTGCACCTCGGTCTGTGCTCCACTTCACATCCCGTCACTACGGCGCTCTCTCGCCCCCTGGTGGACGGGGAGAGTCCAGGCAGGTTGAGCGGGGGAGGGAATGCCGACTTGGAGACACCGCGTGGGGAGGCATGAGGAGCGGACGCTCGCTCGGAGGCGAGAGCCCTGCGGAGGAAGCTGCGGCGGGGCCGGGGACGCCGAGGAGAAGCTGAGCGGCAGAGCTAGAAGAATGTTGTTTGACGACTTGAAGGCAGGGCGCGGTGGGGAGTGGGGGGGGTAGAGGACGGGAGAGGAACGGGAGGGGTGGCGGGAGGCTTCGCCAGCCTGCACTGCCGGCGCGTTCCCACGTTGACGGTGCTTACCTATGGGCAGAGCCGCTGAGTCACCTGCGGTGTGGGTGAATGAGCTGCCAAGTGAGCGAGCTGGTAACTGCGTGTATGTGTGTATATTCAACTTTTTTTGAACTGTACATAGCCGACCGTGCTCATCAGAGGTGCATTGCTGAGTGAGAGCATGGGGGCGATGGGTGATTAAGTGATTTGGTGGGTGAGTGAGTAATAAGTGAGCAAGCAAGTGGCTAATTTACTGAGTGAATGTGTTGGGTTGGTGAGTGAGTGAGTGAGTGGGCGGGGGAGCGAGCGAGTGAACGAATTAGCGAGATGGTGAGCGAGCGAGTGAGTGAATGAATGAGAGAAAGAGTGAGCGAGTGGGTGAACGAATGAGTGAGATGGTGAGTGAGCAGGTGAATTAATAAGAAACAGGGTAAGCGAGCGAGTGAATGAATGACTGAGACAGTGAGCGAGTGCGTGAATGAATGAGAGAAAAAGGGTGAACGAGTGGGTGAACGAATGAGAGAGAAAGTGAGTGAGCGGGTGAAGGAATGAGAGAAAGGGTGAGCGAGCGAGTGAAGGGCTGAGAGAGCGAGCGAGGGGCGCGTCGAGTGTGCGTGCCGCTGACCCCACGTGTCCCTCGCTCCGCAGGGCCTGGCACTGACGAGCGGCGGCGTCTCCGCCGAGCAGTCGGCCGCGGTAAGCGGCCGCATCGAGTGCGAGCCTCCGAACCGCTTCCTCTACGACTTCATGGGCAACATCACCCTGGACGGGCACAGGTCACCCACGCCACCCACGCCACCCTCGCCATCCACCCACCCACCCACCCTCGCCACCCTCGCCACTCGCTCTCGTAGCGCTCCGTGCCCGTGCGGGTCGTGAGGGTGTGGTCCGCGTGGCTCTGTGGGTGCAGTCCGCAGCCGCTGGGGCCAGACCAGGTGCTGTTGCGTGGCGCTCAGCTGAGGAACACCCAGTGGGTGGTGGGCGTCACCGTCTACACGGGCCACGACACCAAGCTCATGCAGGTACCCCCACGCCCTCGTCACCCACGCCACCCACTTCACCCGCACTACCCAGGCCACCCACGTCACCCACACCACCCGCATCACCAACGGCACCCTCGCCACGCACGCCGGTGCCAAGTGATGTCTGCGCCGGCCCCGTGCGTGCGTCTTTGTTTTCTCTTGGGGGGCGGCAGCGGAGCGGTTAGCTCACTGCGCTACGAACCCAGCGACCCGAGTTTGATTCCCGCTCACGGCCACCATTAGTGATAGCTATCTTAACTGGTCCTGGGCCTCCTCTTGGTCAAATCAGCCTCAAAAAGAGTACCTGGTACCTGGTTCAATGTGTAAACATCACCACAAGGGAGACAAAGGCGGCCCGGCATGGTGGTGGCCACCCACCCCCCCTCGTGTGCCATGCTGGTTTTCAGAGGTGCTCGCTTCCAGTACTTTCCCCCACAGTTTGTTAAGGCGAGAGGTCTTTGTGTGTGTGCGCATGTGCGCGTGGGTGTGTGCACGTGGGTGTGTGCGTGTGTGTGCGTACGTACGTGCATGCGTGTGAGTGCGTATGTGGGGGTGGAGTGTCCGTACAAAGTACCCAGGCAGGTGCTTAGTTTTGGTGGGGCTGATGGTAATGCTCCACCTCTTAGTGGCACGCTCCAGGCTCAGCAGCAGTGCCTCCAACTCCTCCTCTGAGTGAGCAGCAATTACCAAATCATCAGCATACATAACATGTTCTTGGTTCTTTCGGTAAAGTCACGTAGAAGGGAAATAATAAAATAATATAAATATAAAACAATATTATATTTATATAGTTTATTTTTTTCCCTTCTACGTGACTTTACCGAAAGAACCAAGAATATGAATCCCTGCAGTCACGAAAGCTTTAAATCAAAATACATAACATGGTTGACCAATAGGGAGCCATCCCTTGACCGCACCCAGGCATCGATCAGCCTACTATTGTATCTGTACCAGATGGAAATTCTTCCGGTACAACAATCCAAGGCTTCACGAACTACGTGGTCGAAATTGATGTTAAATAATGTGGGAGCCAGAGGACATCCCTGTCGCACCCCAAGGTGTACAGGGAATGGTTCCGACTCCCGGCCACGTTTTACCCGGGCCCGCTCACCATCATGAAGGTCCTTAATGATCGTGAGCAGAGGGTCAGAGACTCGGAAAGCACGAAGAACAACCCAGAGACAAGGCCTACTGATCATAGGCCTTGAACAGGTCAATAAAGCAGAGATATAGGTCTTGTTGGAATTCCCTACACCTCTGCTGGTGATGGGGCAGTTGTGGAGAGAGTGGAGAGTTTCCCATACCTGGGCAGTGTGCTCATGACCGGCTCCGGTTTAACAGCAGAGGTCTCACTCCGAATCAGTCGAGCGGCATTATATTTTCATCAGTTGCGTAACGCTCTGTGGAAGCTACCTGGTCTGTGTTGCTCCGCACGAAGCTTCAGGTCTTCTCGGCCACAGTCATTTCCTCCCTTCTCTACGCTTGTGAAACGTGGACCCCCCTAATGGAACATCTTCGCCGGTTATAAACATTTAGGCTGGCCTGCCTACGATCACTCCTGGGTTTAACCAGGCTGGATTGTGTGAGGAGCTCACAAATCTCGAAAGATCTGGACAAAGTCCCATCGGTGAGCTCCTCCGGCAGGCAAGGCTGCGTTGGCTGGGTCATGTAGCCCGCATGTCCAGCCACCGCATGCCTAAACAGCTTTTGTTCGGCCGGATCGAGGGGGCTAAACGGGCGCGGCACGGGCTAGAGAAGAGATGGAGTGATGTGGTACAGGAGGACGTGGAACTGAGTGGACTTGCCGATGACCGGTACCAGCGGTGTCAAGATCGGCCTCTGTGGAGGAGGCTCGTGAAGGACGCTACTGGGCAGTTGGAGGCAGTCGCCCTCCAACAACAACGGAGGGCGGAGGAGCGACGCTCACAACAACGAGCGGAGCGCCGGGTGGCTAAAGGACAGAAAGTTGGCACAGTAGGGGGCACAGGTGGTGCATCAGCCAGTCATTCGGTCATTTCAGTCAGTCGACCTGTGGCACCTGGGTCTGCCCCGTGACCTCCTGACAGCGGGCTTTCGACACTTCACCTGGCCTCAACGTGCACATAGCCTGGCACAAGCGTCGTGGTGACGTCACCGCCACTTAGTGGCGAATAGCGGTTGTTGTTGTGTGTGTACGTGTGCGTGTGTGCGTGATCTCAGAACTCGACGAGTGCGCCGCTGAAGAGGTCGAACATGGACAAGGTGACCAACGTGCAGATCCTAATCCTCTTCGTCATCCTCCTCGCCATGGCGCTCATCAGCTCGATTGGCGCCGAGGTGTGGAACCGAGAACACAGCAAGGGCGACTGGTACCTGGGCTTCATGGGTGAGCGCCCTCCCATCCTTCCTCACACCCAACCTAGCCTGGCACGGGTATCGGGGAGACATCACCGCCACGTCACCTGGTGACCGACTGATTCTCCTGCCCTTGTTTGCCCGCGTGTTTGTGTGCGCGTGTGTGTGTGTACGAGCTCGCTGACAGCGCTTGCTCCAACTGTCCGTTGGTAATGGCTCTCTGCTTGTGCAGGAGCAATGGCGCAGTGGTTAGTTTCCCGCTCGCGACCAATATCGGTGACGAATATCGGTGATCCCGTCCTCTGAGCGAAACTCGGCCTCAAATGAGTACCTGGTGTAGTCTGTGAATATCGCCACTTGGGAGACAAAGGCGTGGTGGTGGTGGCCACCCGTCCCAACAGCACTTGCCCCGGCAGTCTGTTGAAGGCTACATGGGGGATCTTTGTCTTTGCGTGTGTTTTGTTGACGTGTGTTTGCACATGTAGATGTGAAAGCGGTGAACTTTGGCTATAATTTCCTGACGTTCATCATCCTCTACAACAACCTGATCCCCATCAGCCTCCTCGTCACGCTGGAGGTGGTCAAGTTCACTCAGGCGCTCTTCATCAACTGGGTGAGGCCCCCCGAGATCGATTTTAGCATCATCAGCATCATCATCAACATCATCAGCGTCATCAGCATAAGCATCATCTTCATTATCGTCTTCATCAGCAGCATCAATAGCATCAGCAGCATCAGCAGCATCAGTAGCATCATCAGCATCAGTAGCATCATCATCAGCATCATAATCGTCATTATCAGCATCATCAGCGTCATCATCATCGTCTTCATCAGCAGCATCAATAGCATCATCAGCAGCAGCATCATCAGCATCATTGTCTTCATCAGCAGCAGCATCATCAGCATCATAGGCATCATCGTCAGGCGCTTGCAGATACTGTTTGCTGGCAATACGATCGTAACGTGTAGGAGTTTGCAACGTTATGATTCAAAACATCAATACAAACTCAATACAAACTCGATACAAATTCGATACAAACTCGATAGAAACTCAATACAAACTCAATACAAACTCAATACAAACTCAATACAAACTCGAACTGAATAGAAACAACAATCCTCACGGCGGACATTAAACGTCACTGGCAAGAGCCGGCCGTCGTGCGATGGCGTCAGGCTCCAATTTGGCTAAAATGACTCCGCAAGTTCCTCCACCGGGATTCTCCCCCCACGGCGGCGATCATCGCCCCACTCCTGATGCACCGATGCCCCCGCATCACGCTAGACAATGGCGCTCATCCTGCTCTCTTGAGTTCTCGCCCGGTTGAACATCAAACTCGAATCCGCCACGTTCACTCTCCGCGTACACGAACGTACAAACTACGCACGGAGAGGCGCCCCGAGTCGGGCATCGAACCCGGGCGCTTGTTCGCGCGAGCGCTGCCGCCCCGCGCGTGCGATTGACTCCGTGTCCTCGCAGGACGCCGAGATGTACCACGCGGAGAGCGACACGCCCGCCATGGCACGCACCTCCAACCTCAACGAGGAGCTGGGACAGGTTCGTGAGGGCGAGCGGGCACATGCTGGGGGCTTGGTTTGTGGGTTGGTGAGTGGATGGATGGGTGGATGGGTTGGTGAGTGGGTGGGTGGGTTGGTGAGTGGGTGGGTTGAGTGGGTGGGTTGAGTGGGTGGGTGGGTGGGTGGGTTGGGTGGGTTGGTGAGTGGGTGGGTGGGTGGTTGAGTGGGTGGGTGGGTGGTTGAGTGAGTGGGTGGGTGGGTGGATGAGTGAGTGAGTGGACGAGTGAGTGGGTGGGTGGTTGAGTGGGTTGGTGAGTGGCTGGGTGGTTGAGTGGGTTGGTGAGTGGCTGGATGGGTGGATGGGTTGGTGAGTGGGTGGGTGGGTTGGTGAGTGGGTGGGTTGAGTGGGTGGGTTGAGTGGGTGGGTGGGTGGGTTGGGTGGGTTGGTGAGTGGGTGGGTGGGTGGTTGAGTGGGTGGGTGGGTGGTTGAGTGAGTGGGTGGGTGGGTGGATGAGTGAGTGAGTGGACGAGTGAGTGGGTGGGTGGTTGAGTGGGTTGGTGAGTGGCTGGGTGGGTTGAGTGGGTGGTTGAGTGGGTGGGTGGGTTGGTGAGTGGGTGGGTGGTTGAGTGGGTTGGTGAATGAGTGGGGGTTGAGTGGGTGGTTGAGTGGGTGGGCGGGTTGGTGAGTGGGTGGGTGGTTGAGTGGGTGGGTTGAGTGGGTGGGTGGGTGGGTGGGTGGATGAGTGAGTGGATGAGTGAGTGGGTGGGTGAGTTGGTGGGTGAGTTGGTGAGTGGGTGGGTGGTTGAGTGGGTGGGTTGAGTGGGTGGGTTGAGTGGGTGGGCGGGTGGATGAGTGAGTGGGTGGGTGGGTTGGTTGAGTGGATGGGTGAGTGGATGAGTGAGTGGATGAGTGAGTGGGTGGGTGAGTTTGAAGCTGGCAGCTGGGGTCTCTCCTTGTATTTACTCTCTGTAGGTTTTCACGGTTGTGCTGCTGTTCATGAACGCCGCCGCCGTTGTATTAAAAAGTGACACTTCATTTATTATTATTAGTTATTATTATTCATTATGGCTATCAGATTTCGTGATGCGATACGATATTCATTTTCACGACACGACGATAATAAATTCGGTTTCTCCTTTGAATTTGAAGCAGCACATTGCCCTTGCGATTTGTTTTTGTGTTTCGACACTTCCAATGTGACCACCAACTCACCCCTCAGGGAAGTTGTTCCACTCTGCGAGAGCTCCGATCGGAGTCTTTGACCTCGCGACGCCGACGCCCGCAGCACAATCGCGAGAGAATTTGGGGAAGCAAAAGAATAAAATAAAATAAAAATACGAAGATAAATGTGAATCGACGCAGCGGTGTGTGTGCGTGCCGTGTGCGTGTGTGCCATGTGTGTGCCGTGTGTGCGTGCCGTGTGTGTGTGCGTACCGTGTGTGTGTGCGTGCCGTGTGTGTGCCATGTGTGTGCGTGCCGTGTGTGTGTGTGCGTGCCGTGTGTGTACATGCCGTGTGCGTGCATGCTGTGTGTGTGCATGGTGTGTGCCGTGTGTGTGCGTTCCGTGTGCGTGCCGTGTGTGCGTGCCGTGTGCGTGCCGTGTGCGTGCCGTGTGTGTGTGTGTGTGCGTGCGTGCCGTGTGTGTGTGTGTGCGCTGCCACCCTCAGGTTAAGTACATTTTTTCGGACAAAACTGGAACCCTCACCTGCAACATCATGCAGTTCAAGAAGTGCTCCGTGGCCGGCGTGATGTACGGGTACGTCTCTCGCTGCTGGCATGATCCGTGCGGGGACGGACCGTGGCACTGCCACACACACACACAACTTTAATGACCGCTTTGAGGCCAGCTTTGTCAAGCCGCACAATGACGACAATTTCAAGCGCCACCACGTAGGCGGTGACGCCGTCACGGCGCTCGTGCCAGGTTAAGTGGGTTCACCAACTGAGACGACTGGGAGATGCACCACGACCTGTGCCCCCTGCCGTGTCAACTTGGCGTGCTTTAGCCGCCTGGCGCTCCGCTCGTTGTTGTGAGCGTCACTCCTCTGTCTACGGCTGTTGTTGGAGGGCCGCTGCTTCCAACTGCCCTGTAGCGTCCTACTCACCCTCACCCTCTATCCGGCCAAACGGAAGCTGCTTCGTCGTGCGGTGGCTGGGCCTGTGGTGGCACGTGTAGCCTTAATAGACTGTCGGGGCAAGTGCTGTTAGCGAGCACCTATGAAGGCCGGCACGGCACTCGAGGGGGTGGGTGGCCACCACTTTGTCTCCCGAAGTGGCAATGTTTACATACTGCACCAGGTACTCATTTGTGGCTGAGTTGACCAGTGGATCAGGACCACTTCAGATAATCGCCACCGGTGTTGACAATGAACAGGAATCTAACTCGGGTCACTGAGGTTTGTAGCGCAGCGCGCTAGCCGCGACACTCCTCCACGACCCACGTGGAGATACTGGGGAGTCAGTCGCCTTCTCTCCGGCATCTCGGCCACGCTCGTTCTGATTTTGCTTCTCTTCTGTGCTGTTGAAAGTCGCTCAAGAGTTAAAATAAACTAAAGACAAGGGAAGCCCTCCGGCACACCTGCCTCCAGGACATGGGTGCCGAGGGGAATACTTTTAGCAGTGGCTTTCATCTACCCGATGTTCGGTCAAAAAGGAATTGGCCAAACATCGTGATGCAAGACACTCGGGAGAGGCTTTTGGGGATAAATAAAGAGCATTATTTATATTTCATTGTTAATCAGATCGCCATTCCTTCGTGGCTAGCGCACTGGACTTGCAATCCAGAGGTCGCCGGTACGACTCCATCTCCCAGCGCGCCAGTTGGAACAACGGTGCAAGTTTCCTAAATCCACCAAGCAATACAAATGGGTTCCACCACAGTTGGTCGACCGACAGGTCACGTGCTTGTGGGATAAAGTGTGGGTGCTCTCACCTCTACCGAGATGTCCGGCCAGTGTGGAAGAGTAGGCCAAAATACCCTCCAGAGGGGCCTCTCTATTGGAGGCCCTTCTGCCAGCGGTGGTGCCAGCGAGCGGTTGCGGGGGCTGTTGCCCGCGGCTTGCCGAGCCGACGCTGTAGTTGGGGCAAGGGTAGACAAAGTCTGACCAAGTCAGCCACCGTGGCGTCGTCGTTGTTTTAAATCCCAATTGGAATGTTTTTAGAAACGTGCGTCTAGATTGTTCACATCATGTTGCTGCTATAAATGTCTGCGTGATAATAAGCCACTTCGTTGAGCTATCATTTGTGGCCAGGTCACTTTTGAAAAATAGCTACGTACCTCAGTGGGGCCTTACCTGGTTAAATAAAAAGAGTTTAGTTTTACTTCGATTTTTGTAAGTGATTTTTTTACCTTTCCTATACTTTGCACTCCTACCGTGTTGTTGTATTGTTGTTGTAACGTTCTGACCTCGTACCCCTCCTGGACATCTGTGATAAGAACTTTATAGCTCATCCGATTGCCTCCAGCGTAAATAAAGATTCTCCGTCTCTCTCGATGGCCCCCAGGAACGAGGCGGCGTCGCTTGAGAGCATCAAGGATGGCGTCTGCACGGCCGTCATGGAAAACTTGCAGTGCAATCACGTGAGCCGCTCACACGCCACGAACCACCAATCACACGCCACGAACCACACGCCACGAACCACACGCCACGAACCACACGCCTCGAACCACGAATCACACGCCACGAACCACAAACCACATGCCACGAACCACAAACCACAAGCCACCAATCACAAACCACACGCCACGAACCACACGTCACGAATGACATGCCATAAACCGCATGGTTAAATAGTTCCTTACACCCCTGGTTGTGGGTTCTATCCGAACCCTGACGACTGCTGGAGTTTGCGGTGTCTCTTTCTGCCCATGATCCCCTCATTGAGAATCAACAACACGCGGTCAGAGTATTTGGCTGCTCTACACTTCCACGTGACGATCATCCACTTGGTTGAGCCATCACTTGTGGCCAGGTTGCTTGTGAAGAATAGCTTCATCGCTCAGTGGGCCTTACCTGGGAACATAAAAATAGTTGGTTTTAAAACTAGAGACACGGCGTTAACCCTGCCGGTCGGTCTCGCCCCGTGGTGGTGCCATTTGTCTTCAGCCCACGAGTGCCGTGATCCGGGATTTCCTCACCATGATGGCCGTCTGCCATACGGTGATTCCCGAGCGCTCCGAGGGAAGCATCATCTACCAGGCCACGTCCCCCGGTGAGCGCCGCGTACACCCCGTGGTGGTGGGTGGGTGGTTGGTTGGGTTGGTGGGTGGGTTGGTGAGTGGGTGAGTGAGTTAGTGAGTGAGTGGGTGGTGAGTGGGTTGGTGAGTGGGTGGGTGGGTTGGTGAGTGGGTGGGTTAGTGAGTGGGTGAGTGGGTTGATGAGTGGGTGGGTTTGTGTGTTGGTGAGTTGGTGGGTGGGTTGGTGAGTGGGTGAGAGGGTTGGTGAGTGGGTGGGTGGGTTGGTGAGTGGGTTGGTGAGTGGGTGGGTTGGTGGATTGGTGAGTGGGTGGGTGGGTTGGTGGGTGGGTGGGTTGGTGAGTGGGTGAGTGAGTGGGTGGGTTGGTGGGTTGGTGAGTGGGTGAGTTGGTTAGTGAGTGAGTGGGTGGGTTGGTGAGTGGGTGAGTGGGATGGTGAGTGTGTGGGTTGGTGGGTTGGTGAGTAGGTGGGTGGGTGGGTTGGTGAGTGGGTGAGTGGGTTAGTGAGTGAGTGGGTGGGTTGGTGAGTGGGTGGGTTGGTTGGTTGGTGAGTGGGTAGGTGGGTTGGTGAGTGGGTGGGTGGGTTGGGGAGTGGGTTGGTGAGTGGGTGGGTGGGTTGGTGAGTGGGTGAGTGGGTTGATGAGTGGGTGGGTTGGTGGGTTGGTGAGTTGGTGGGTGGGTGGGTTGGTGGGTTGGTGAGTGGGTGGGTGGGTTGGTGAGTGGGTGGGTGGGTTGGTGAGTGGGTGGGTGGGTTGGTGAGCGGGTGAGTGAGTGGGTTGGTGAGTGGGTGGGTTGGTGGGCTGGTGAGTGGGTGGGTGGGTTGGCCGGAACGGGCCTGGTGATTTCAGAAAGTCCCCGGTGTCGTGAAGTATTTTTTAAACAAAACTGCGGATCTTGTCCTTGAATGTGGCCGCGGTCCGCTGCCACAGCGTCATGGTTAACGACCTGGACTTGCGATCCAGAGGTCGCCGGTTCGAATAGATCTCCCGGTGAGGCAGCTAACACATTTGGAACCTCCGTCCCCGTCGACCCAGCAGTACGCCAGGGTACATCGCACTTAGTCGATGGGCAGGTCGCGCGTGGTGTGGTAAAGTGTGGGTGCCCCTCCCCGCCCCTTCCAAGGTGCCTGGCCAGTGTTGAAGAATAAGCCAGCTCCCCTCTAGAGGGGGGCTCCCTCTAGTGCAGTACCTTCTACCAGCAGTGGCATGAGCAAGACATTGCAAGGGTTGTACCTAAACCAGGGGTGGGGAACTTTTTTTCTGCCAAGGGCCATTTGGATATTCATAACATCATTCGTGGGTCATACAAAATTATTAACTTAAAATTTGTGTGTTATATTTGGTCAAACATTTTATTAACTCGCCCCGAATGCGATTGCTGGAACTGCTTCTCTTTGGCGAGGCGTGTGATGTTAGCTGGTAGTTGATGATGTTGCTACTCGCAGCTGCTTTTCCAGGTTTGCTCCTAGATTTATTGAATTTCGAGTCCCGCCTGCGGTTGCCTTGGCAGGGCCAGACCAAATGATTTAGCGGGCCTTGTACGGCCCGGGGGCCGGACGTTCCTAACCCCTGGCTCCCTTTTTCGTGGGAGGGGCTACCTGGGGAGTGGGAGGGGCAACCTGTGGAGTGGATAGGGCTACCCAGGGAATGGGAGGGGCTACCTTAGTCTTGTGTGGGGCTACTTGGGGAGTGGGAGGGGCTACCTGGGGAGTGAGAGGGGTTTGCCTGGGGAGTGGGAGGGGCTACCCGAGTGGGAGGGGCTGCCTGGGGAGTGGGAGGGGCTTCCTGGGGAGTGGGAGGGGTTTGCCTGGGGAGTGGGAGGGGCTACCTGGGGAGTGGGAGGGGCTGCCTGGGGAGTGAGAGGGGCTACCCGAGTGGGAGGGGCTACCCGAGTGGGAGGGACCACCCGAGTGGTTGAGTGAGCGTGGCCATGGAACGGTGGGAGGGGCTGCCACTTTGCCACTTGTCCCGGCCGAGCCTCGCGTACACGCGGTGGATCGCCGCGTTGGTTTGACTGACGCGCTCGCGTGCGTCGCGTGCGACCGAATGCAGACGAGAGCGCGCTGGTGCGAGCGGCCAAAGACATGGGGTTCACGTTCTGCGGACGCACGCCCTGACTCCATCATCATCGACGCCGTACGTTCGTCCCCTCTCCTCCACTACACCCACCGCGCGTCCCGCGCCGGCGAAGCTGCAGGCGTGGGTGGCTTACCCCAAGAATCGATCGATCTTTATTTATATATTTGTACAAGCACCCCCACACGTCCTTTGGTCGCGACCATCCATCCATCCCCACAATTCGGGCGTGATGTCCTGCCAGCCAGCCAGCCAGCAAAACTTTTTGTTCTATGTAGTATGAGTGTGATGTTAGGGTGCCACTCAAATTTCCACGTTGTGTCCACCACGTTTCTCGTTTCAGCTGGGCAAGGAGGAGACCTACAAGCTCCTCAATGTGCTGGAGTTCTCCAGGTCTGTCTGTCACGGGAGGACTACCACTTTGAATGGACCACCCGCCCAAACCCACCCACCCACTATCTAAAACCACCCACCTATTGAAACCCACCCACCAACTAATTTCCTCATTCAACCACTTACCCATCCACTCACTGACTCTCCCATCCTACCTATTCACCTACCCACTAACCCACCCACTGAATCACTCACCCACTGAATCACCCACCCACTAACCCACCCATTGAATCACCCACCCACTAACCCACCCATTGAATCACCCACCCACTAACCCACCCACTGAATCACCCACCCACTAACCCACCCACTGAATCACCCACCCACTAACCCACCCACTGAATCACCCATCCACCTACCCACTCACCTGCGTGTGCATGCGTCGCCCTGCGTGCCGCTGCAGCAATCGCAAGCGGATGTCGGTGATCGTGAGGACGCCCAGCGGGAGCCTCAAGCTATACTGCAAAGGAGCGGTGAGCGTGGCCTTCTACTCACAGTGGGCGCCACGGTGGCTAGGAGATGTTAACTACTTCGCCTGGTTTGCAGGAGGTCGTGGGTTCTACCCCGACCCTGACGCCTGCTGCTGTATATTTGGAGTTTGCGGGCCTCCCGCTCTCCCCGTGGCTGCGTGGATTTTTTTCCAGGTCTTCCGGTTTTTCCTTCCACATTTAGAGTCAACATGCGTTTAGAGTATTTGGTTATTATTAATTTCCACATGATAAGCCACTTCGTTGAGATATCACTTGTGGCCAGGTCGCATCTGAAAAAGACCTACATTTCTCAGTGGGCCGCCCCAATTAATACTGCGGTTCGTATTAACTGGGCAGATCAATCGCTCTTTATTTTACGTGCTAATGTTGCCCTTCATCAAGTAGGTATCAGTGCATATTGCAATGGAAGGGGAACGCTACAGGGGGCATGCAGAAACATGAAAGATAACAAAAACCCATCACGCCCTCAGTGGCTAACACCGACTGAGCAGAGTAAATTGTAGCCATGCGCTTGATAAAGTGCAACCGTGTGCAACAAACCGCGTAAGAAAGTGAAGCAGGTAAATACAAATGAATGAAAATGAAAGAGGCAGACGGTCGCCGTCCGCTTCAGAGCGTCGCGTAAATGGATCCCGCGTCGTCGCTTGCAAGAGCTGGCCACCGTGCGCTGGCGTCACCGTCCACGTTTGCCAAATTAGAAAAAAACGTCAACGGCAAGCGACTTCACCTGGGATGTAACACGCGGCAATAATCGGCCCCTCCTGCACAAACCTGGCAGCACCCTCCGGAGAACGAGTCGGGAGAATGTCCCGGGTGAGACGGTGGAGTTGTTCGGCATGATAGTCGCATCTGTAGTGCCGGTCGTCTTAATGCCCTCGCAGCCTCGCAGCCTCTCGGGATCCGTGAGCGCTGCCGGCTCCATCACTCTCGTTCTGTTGGGGATCCGGCAACGTTGTTACAAATGGGCGTTGTGTCATCCGCCGTTGTTGGCCGCGTCGTGAGGTCGTGACGGCCCAAGCGAGGCCCACCACCGCCACCACCACCACCACCGCTACCGGGTACGGTGCCGGCAGGCCGGAGCGGCCCGCCGTGGCCTCACGGAGCGGTGGGTTCTGCGTTGCAGGACAACGTGATCTACGACCGTCTGGCCTCGAGCGCGCTCTACAAGGAGGCCACGCTGCAGCACCTGGAGGAGTGCGCCAGCGAAGGTGAGAGGGCAGCAGCGGCGGCCCGGCACACCCTCGCACCGGCACGGTTGGCTACGTATGGTGCCAAATAAGTTCACGGTACATACACCCCACACTCCACCCCACGCTCCACCCCACGCTCCACCCCTCGCTCCACCCCTCGCTCTACCCCACGCTCCACCCCTCGCTCTACCCCACGCTGTACCCCGCGCTCCACCCCGCGCTCCACCCCACGCTCCACCCCTCGCTCTACCCCACGCTCCACCCCACGCTCTACCCCACGCTCCACCCCACGCTCCACCCCACGCTCCACCCCTCGCTCTACCCCACGCTCCACCCCGCTCCACCCCACGCTCTACCCCACGCTCCACCCCACGCTCCACCCCTCGCTCTACCCCACGCTCCACCCCGCTCCACCCCACGCTCTACCCCACGCTCCACCCCTCGCTCTACCCCACGCTCCACCCCGCTCCACCCCACGCTCTACCCCACGCTCCACCCCACGCTCCACCCCACGCTCCACCCCACGCTCTACCCACGCTCCACCCCACGCTCCACCCCACGCTCCACCCCACGCTCCACCCCACGCTCTACCCCACGCTCCACCCCGCTCCACCCCACGCTCTACCCCACGCTCCACCCCACGCTCCACCCCACGCTCCACCCCGCTCACCCCACGCTCCACCCCACGCTCTACCCCACGCTCCACCCCACGCTCCACCCCACGCTCCACCCCTCGCTCTAACCCCACGCTCCCCCCCGCTCCACCACACGCTCCACCCCCAGCTCCACCCCACGCTCTACCCCACGCTCCCACCCCCACGCTCCACCCCGCTCCACCCCACGCTCTACCCCACGCTCTACCCCACGCTCCACCCCACGCTCCACCCCACGCTCTGCCCCACGCTCCACCCCACGCTCCACCCCACGCTCCACCCCACGCTCCACCCCACGCTCCACCCCACGCTCCACCCCACGCTCCACCCCTCGCCTCTACCCCACGCTCCACCCCACGCTCCACCCCACGCTCCAACCCCACGCTCTACCCCCCACGCTCCACCCACGCTCCACCCCACGCTCCACCCCACGCTCCACCCCACGCTCCACCCCACGCTCCACCCCACGCTCTACCCCACGCTCCACCCCACGCTCCACCCCACGTTCCACCCCACGCTCCACCCCACGCTCCACCCACGCTCCACCCCACGCTCCACCCCTCGCTCTACCCCACGCTCCACCCCACGCTCCACCCCACGCTCCACCCCACGCTCTACCTCACGCTCCACCCCACGCTCCACCCCACGCTCCACCCCACGCTCCACCCCACGCGCCGCCCCCCGCTCCACCCCACGCTCCACCCCACGCTCCACCCCACGCTCCACCCCTCGCTCCACCCCACGCTCCACCCCACGCTCCACCCCACGCTCCACCCCACGCTCCACCCCACGCTCCACCCCACGCTCTACCCCACGCTCCACCCCTCGCTCCACCCCACGCTCCACCCCACGCTCCACCCCACGCTCTACCCCGCTCCACCCCACGCTCCACCCCACGCTCCACCCCACGCTCCACCCCACGCTCCACCCCACGCTCCACCCCACGCTCCACCCACGCTCCACCCCGCTCCACCCCACGCTCTACCCCACGCTCCACCCCACGCTCCACCCCACGCTCCACCCCACGCTCCACCCCACGCTCCACCCCACGCTCCACCCCACGCTCCACCCCGCTCCACCCCACGCTTTACCCCACGCTCCACCCCACGCTCCACCCCACGCTCCACCCCACGCTCCACCCCGCTCCACCCCACGCTCTACCCCACGCTCCACCCCACGCTCCACCCCACGCTCTACCCCACGCTCCACCCCACGCTCCACCCCTCGCTCTACCCCACGCTCCACCCCACGCTTTACCCCACGCTCCACCCCACGCTCCACCCCACGCTCCACCCCACGCTCCACCCCACGCTCCACCCCGCGCTCCACCCCGCGCTCCACCCCGCTCCACCCCACGCTCCACCCCACGCTCCACCCCACGCTCTACCCCACGCTCTTCCCCACGCTCCATCCCGCTCCACCCCACGCTCCACCCCACGCTCCACCCCCACGCTCTACCCCACGCTCCACCCCGCGCTCCACCCCGCGCTCCACCCCACGCTCTACCCCGCGCTCCACCCCGCGCTCCACCCCACGCTCCACCCCACGCTCCACCCCGCGCTCCACCCCGCTCCACCCCACGCTCCACCCCACGCTCCACCCCACGCTCTACCCCACGCTCTTCCCCACGCTCCATCCCGCTCCACCCCACGCTCCACCCCACGCTCCACCCCACGCTCCACCCCGCGCTCCACCCCGCGCTCTACCCCGCGCTCCACCCCGCGCTCCACCCCGCTCCACCCCACGCTCTACCCCACGCTTTACCCCACGCTCTTCCCCACGCTCCACCCCACGCTCCACCCCACGCTCCACCCCACGCTCCACCCCACGCTTTACCCCACGCTCTACCCCACGCTTTACCCCACGCTCCACCCCACGCTTTACCCCACGCTCTTCCCCACGCTCCACCCCACGCTCTACCCCACGCTCTTCCCCACGCTCCACCCCACGCTCTTCCCCACGCTCCACCCCACGCTTTACCCCACGCTCTTCCCCACGCTCCACCCCACGCTCTTCCCCACGCTCCACCCCACGCTCCACCCCACGCTCTACCCCACGCTCCACCCCACGCTCTTCCCCACGCTCCACCCCACGCTTTACCCCACGCTCTACCCCACGCTTTACCCCACGCTCCACCCCACGCTCTTCCCACGCTCCACCCGCTCCACCCCACGCTTTACCCCACGCTCCACCCCACGCTCTTCCCCACGCTCCACCCCACGCTCTACCCCGCGCTCCACCCCGCGCTCTACCCCGCGCTCCACCCCGCGCTCCACCCCGCGCTCCACCCCGCTCCACCCCACGCTCTTCCCCACGCTCCACCCCACGCTCTTCCCCACGCTCCACCCCGCGCTCCACCCCGCTCCACCCCACGCTCTTCCCCACGATCCACCCCACGCTTTACCCCACGCTCCACCCCGCCGTACGCGGCCTGCTGCCCGACTCTTGCGCGTGCCACCATTTGGACCGCCGATTGTCCACCCAGCGGAGTCCACCCAATTTTTTAACTGCCAAGCTGGGAGATGGAATCGAACCACGCTACCTGCAGCGCAGATGACGGTGATGATGGCCTTGATGGCGATGATGGCGATGATGGTAGTGATGGTAATGATGGCGATGGTAGTGACGGTAATGATGGTGATGATTGTGATGATGATGATGACGGTTATGATGATAGTGATGATGGCCATGATGGTGATGACTGATGATAATGGTGATGACAGAGATGACGGTGATGATGGTGATGACGGTGATGGTGATGACGGCTATAATGACGATGGCAATGGTGATGATGATGATGGTGGCGATGACAATGACGGCCGCGATGGTGATGATGATGGTGATGACGATGATGATGGCGATCATGGCGACGGCAATGACGACGACGATGGCGACGGTGCCGCTGGGCAGGCCTGCGCACGCTGTGCTTTGCGGAGCGGGGGCTATCGGAGGCGGAGTTCGAGGCGTGGCTGGGCGAGTACCGCGAGGCGAGCACGGCGCTGCACGAGCGCTCGGCCCGCCTCGAGGCCTGCTTCGAGACCATCGAGAAGGTGCCCCTCCTGCACCGCCACCGCCGCCGCCGCCACGGTCGCAATCTCTCC
>NC_083837.1:7817471-7872996 GCF_015708825.2 Lethenteron reissneri
ACGGCGACGTCGCGTCACCACAGCGATGTCGCGTCACCACGGCGATACCGAATTACTATGCCGATACTGCTTTACTATAGCGATATCGTGTAACTGGCGATATCGTGTAACTGGCGATACCACGTTACTACGGCAATACCGTGTCACCACGGCGATTCCGTGTTACTACGGCGATACTACAGCAATAGCGTGTTACCATGGCATCACTACGGCACACACCGTACGATATGACCACCGCAACGATCGCACCGTCGTCCCGTTTACAAAGCGTCATCATCATCGCCGTCATTACCGTTGCTCGTTAATTTTTTGGCGTTAACATTTCATTTACCGACAAAACATCTCCGAATTCTTAAAAGTTCACAACAATCGAAAAGTAGCGACTGCCCATTAAATTGGCCCTTTGTGAAACGTTTTTGGGGGTAATTGACGACAAAGCGATGATAACGATGATATTACGCCCTGATATTCCGGCAGCACGTTGCGATGGAAGCGACGCAAATTGTAAAGCGGCAGCTTGCCGTCATCATCGTCAGATAAGTTGAGTGAACTGCAATTTACTTTTCAGGTGACCTTTGGTCATACTTCAAAACCCGTGACGATTACGAGCAAAGCAGTAGCAAAGCCTAGAGGAAGCGGTATCGCCACGCGGTGATCACCACGGCGCACCACGCGGTGAACACCACGGCCCACCACGGGGTGATCACCACGGCGCACCACATGTTAATCATCGTGGCGCACCACGCGGTGATCGTGGTGATGGCCGTGGCGCTCCACGCAGCATCGCAGCGACCCTGACCCCCGGCGCATCTCTCTGTGTCTTTGATCCTCCACGGGCCCCTTCCGCGTCCCCAGCAGACCCCTGGCACTGGACGTTGTTTACAATCTCTGGGGAGGTTTCTTTGCCGTGCTTCCCGGGTCTCTGGATGGTTGGAATCGTCGGCGTCTCTGGGTGCCGACGCTCCCCGGCCTCCTCGCGGGTTGATGTCGCTCGTTTGCTTTCTGTACGATTTTTGCTCCAAAATTCTCTGTGCACAATTCTACCGCGTCTCCTGAATTAGCCTTCTTTATAACGTTTGGGAATTTTCTCAGGAATTCCGATCTCGGTTGCAATCTTATTTGGAATTCTCTAAATATTCTGACAGGGATGGTCATTGCGCGACTCATTAACTCTCATATCACTCCTCCTCTCTCAGATATGGGACCATCGCTTTCACGGTATCAAATCAACCACAGAAAGGACAATTTGATGTCAGCGGGGTATCTATGAATGTCACACTCTGTAATTGGGGATTTCCTTTTTTGTTGTTTCATCATGGACCCCGTGGGGTAACTCACCGCGCCCGCTCACCGTGGGGTAACTCACCACGCCTGCTCACCGTGGGGTAACTCACCACGCCCGCTCATCGTGGGGTAACTCACCATGCCTGCACACCGTGGGGTAACTCACCACGCCCGCTCACCGTGGGGTAACTCACCATGCCTGCACACCGTGGGGTAATAGGCACCGCGGGGTAATGGCCGGTACCCCACGGTGAGCGTTACCCCGTGGGACGCGAGCCGTCCGGCTCCAGCATGAGCCGTGGCTGCGCCTGGGGAGTCTGCGTCGTGGCTGCGGCGCCCTGGTCGGGAATGGAACTCGGGCTTTTCTAGCGGCAAGGCACGAGTGTTACCACAGCGCCGCCACACTGCCGCGCAGTCCTCAGAGCCGTCGTCGGTCTCCGTGGGTCGTGGTCACGAGGCGCCCACGGGGCTCGCACGCCCTGCTGTGGAGGGCATGCGAGCGCCGTAGGCGCAACGTCTGACGTTTTGCTCCATGTGCCGGGA
Organism: Lethenteron reissneri; assembly: GCF_015708825.2. Lineage (NCBI taxonomy): Eukaryota > Metazoa > Chordata > Hyperoartia > Petromyzontiformes > Petromyzontidae > Lethenteron > Lethenteron reissneri. The sequence continues at coordinate 7,819,299 of NC_083837.1, forward strand.
GCTTCTTGTATAATCCATCGACCCCCACCTCGCCCCTCTCGGGGTGACATCGCATGATCGTGAGAAGTGGTCGATGTTTCGGGGAGGCCTCCTGCGAGCAGTCGTGTGACCGCACGGCTCTCACAGTTTTAAGTGTCACCGTGGGATTCGTTAAAGATTCCCGAGGGAGACAAATGCCCCCTTCAAGGGGGGCTCCCCAGAGCTCCCTGTGGTGGAGTGGGGCTGAGAGCGGGACATGACAGGGCTGAGAGCGGGACATGACAGGGCTGTGAGCGGCTGCCCCTTTTACATTTTACTAATTGATTCGGTCGCCTATTTTGGAAGAAATTAGTCGCAAGTTGTGCGATTCACACCACGTATTTACCTGAGCGCCCTTATGAGCACTGTGCTCATCTGTAGCTCATTTATCTTTTCATCCACTGAAGCATAAAGGCATTCTTACAAACATAAAGGACATATTGATCATTGTCCGTTCTACAAAGCTACCTGCGTATTGATATCCTCGTCAAATTAGGAAGATCTTAAAGAGGAAACCACATTTCATTTCGGAGCCTCACAATATCCGTTCGCTTGCTGAGATGGAATGTGGAGGGGCATTAAAAATCAGCCGGGCGCCGGGACGCGACAGATCGCCTGTCATTTTTTAGTTGGTGCGAACCTGCCTAAGGGTTACCAAAAAACCAAGGCGTGTGTTTCGGTGAGCTTGCTTTGTATTTGTATCAAAGAAAAAAACCTGAAGAGTAATTCACTTTTTCTCACCATTGTAAAATGATTTAAATAGCAGAGAAGTGAAATTACCGAGTAAGCATGCCAAGGTGGTGCCAACGCCTGTGGTTGGGCCGAAAAAAAGTGTTCCGTGTTCACTGGGTAATGGCGGTGAGAGCTCGGGTGGAAAGCTGAGAAGGCAAAATCGGTGAAACCACTAAAGACGCGTCGGAGAGGGAACAGGCGGTGCGCAGGCCGGACACTTGGGGACATCGAATTTTTTATTTTTTTTGTATTTTGTCATTCCGTGCCAGCCGTGACCAAACTATGTGGCAGCGCCAAGCTGCAACCGCTGCGGTTATGAAATTCCACATTGTCGCCCGTAGAAGTTCCGTCCGGTAACACCTTTGGACAAAATGAACGCACTTGGAAGAAAGATTTGCTCGCAAGCCGCCACCTTTCAACAATCATGTCGTGTGCGGCCACTCCGGCGACAGCCTCAAAGCACGCAGCAGAGGCAACCCTGGATCCGTCGATTGACGGTCGTCCCCACGCACACGACGCGTACGTGGCGTCATGCATGCCGAGGTCGAGTTCCTTTTATGCAACTGATATGCTCTTACTCGTTTACTTTTGAAGCGAACGGCATGAAGTACGAGTGAACAAATGAGCCGGCACACACACACAGGTGGTTGCTCGGTAGGAACGAGACGCAACGTGGTCTCGCGTCGAATGGTGACCCCACGTCACGAGAGTTCATCGGGTCGTGTACAGTGTGACTTCTAAAGGGTGTTGATGTACAGTACGTAGAAGAAAGCCATTAGAGTGTGTGTGGATCCACGTGGGTCGATTGCGGGATGACTGCAAACCGGCGTGCGGTGGATCGGTTTGCTACCCTGCCCAATCGGTCGCACCGAGTCGAGCGTTGCGGAGACGCTGCCACGGCGATTTCTCGGGAGTGCTGTTTCCCAAACGCGAATGCTGAAATGTGGCCGATGGTAACTCTGGTTCTATCCTGCCGATGGTAACCCTGGTTCTATCCTGTCGATGGTAACTCTGGCTGTATCCTGTCGATGGTAACTCTGGCTGTATCCTGTCGATGGTAACTCTGGTTTTATCCTGCCGATGGTAACTCTGATTCTATCCTGCTGATGGTAACTCTAGTTCTATCCTGTCGATGGTAACTCTGGCTGTATCCTGTCGATGGTAACTCTGGTTCTATCCTGCCGATGGTAACTCTAGTTCTATCTTGCCGATGGTAAATCTGGTTCTATCCTGCCGATAGTAACTTTGGCTGTATCCTGTGGGCCTATTCCCACGATGACGACGGTGATGCGTTTGGCTCGACTGCAGCGCGTTTCGTTGGCACTTAGGAACAGATAGCGCTCGCGTCAGGATGAAGCGGATCACTTAAAGTGACATTTCAATCGGGCATCGCGGCCCTACTGTGAGTTTTCAGCTCTGTCCTAGGGGGTATAAACCTTGGGTCAAATTGGCACAGCGTGGCTTGGCGATGAAGGACCTTGGGGCGTCTATACAAAGTAACTTCATCGTAATATTACAAACTATCAAGTAATCCTATTAAACGTTATAGTCCCGTGGAAAAGTAGGCCAAAACACCCCCTCAGTGGGGCTCTCGAGAGCCCCCTCGAGTGGAGGTCCCATGCGCCCGCAGTGGCCGTGGGCAGGCGGTTGAAGGGCTGCGCCTTTACCCGCCACATTGGAGGCAGTCGGGGCGTGGAGGCGATGGATTGGTGTCGGCTAAGCGAGGGTTTCGCAGCCGATGATTTAGCTCGTAGCACTGCCGGCCTCGCTCACGCGAAAGCTCATGAAATGTGTAAAACTAAACTTAAGATTCTAATGAGATGTTAAAGCGGGAGGCCCAGCGGGCCCCCAGTAGGAGCGCCGCTTGCGGCCCACACGCCGCCGGCCCCGTGCGCCCGGGCGGCCGTGGTGAGCGGGCGACGCCGCTGTCGCGCCGTCGGACCGTGCGGATCTCGGTTAGGGATGGACCATGAGAACTTGTGAATTGCATATAAGGTGGCATCTCATTTAATTTTGTATTTATTTATTGTGTTTTAAGTGAACGTTTTTTTTACAGGGAAATTGCAAATACTCACGTTTGCGGTATGAAAGTTGTGGCAATTAAAACGTTTAAGACATTATGCACACGTGCTGTCTTGTGTGGTCTTCTTTATCAGACATCACGAAGCCTCGATTACACCTCAAGTAGATGGGGTGGGAAGAATGATGCCAGGTGGAGTGTGAAGGAAGTCCATCGCGCACGTGCAGGGCTTCACTGACGCGGACGGCTGCTGCACCACGACGCGCCGGCGTCTCTAGACAGCGGCTGGGGTCGTGGTGTGGAGGCGTTGAAGGCAAACTCCGTGGCGACGACGACCGCCATCGCCACCGCTCACTGGCTCGCTCACCGCTGTGGTTGAACGGAGGCTGTGGGGGACCGAGGAGGGCGACTTCATCAATAACGCCATGTGTCTGACCGTCGCACATCCGTCCCGACCAATCGACCGCCCCGTACCCAGTGCAGACATTGGCCAGGTCACGGATGTCGCACAATCCGACCTCTTCGCGTACCCGCCCAGACGAGCCCCCAAAGAGTCGCACAGGCATTGTCCAGAGCACACGTGCTCGTCGTGCGGCGACGACTTTGGCACCGATCGGTGGAGCAGCGGAGAACCGTCCCGATAGGCCTGCCCCGAGTCTCGCCACAGAACTACTCCCAGAGGCACCGAGTCCTCCTGTACGGTATTTCAGTTTTCTGTGCAGCTTGGAAGAGTAGGCCAAAGTCCCTCCCGAGTGACTCTCCAGAGTTCCCTGTAGTGCAGGTGCTTCTGCTAGCAGTAGTGAGCGCAAGCTATTGCAGGGATGAACTTTTACCGTGTTTCTATTAAACTAGACGGTGCATCATTGGAACCTCATTTGCCAGTAGAAAAATATGATCATTGTTTTTTTACCCTTTTATCTGGCAACAAAACTGACACCTTTTTTACGAGGAGTCATGTTTGCATAGACCACAATACCTGCAGTCATAATGCAAACAAAAAACGCCTTTTGGCGTCATCTAGTCCAACACCATGTGAGATTAGGCTCTAAGGAAAGCTGTCTCGAGTGTGGACCAATCAACTTCAAGGACAGTGCATACATTATCAGAGTTATGTTTTTTGTTTGCATTATGACTCCAGGTATTGTGGTCTATGCAAACATGACTCCTCGTAAAAAGGTGTCAGTTTTGTTGCCAGGTAAAAGGGTAAAAAACCAATTATCATAGACGGTGCATGTTCAAGTAATACGTGGCTAAATATATGTTGGTTAGTAAATACATGAAGTCAGTTAAGCCATCTGTTGTCAAAGCTGAAAGGTCACAGTGTTTCGCTTAACTGTGTAATTAATATTAATGAATCGGAAGTGTAAATCCCACGCTTCCATGGTGGTAGTTTATTCCCCAAAGCTCAATCACTGTTGACCTGTCACAAAGTGGAATTTGTTGCATGGGCCCAGGTGGGACGATGGGCTAAGGTGACCCTTAAGTGGAATTCCCAACGCAGCGACCGTGAGTCCAGCACGATCGGAACATTGTCAACAGGTCAACATTGTCGGTGACAATTTTCTTTAAACAACAAAATCGACAGCGTGGTTCAAATCATTCCCCAATGTTTGCTCACAGGCACGAGGAGTTGTTGCTCATGCCAGGAATATTCGTGGAAATTTCCTTCACGCGGTCTCCATCCACAGCACAACGCAACCCCAGCCGTGCACATGCGCCTGAGTAGAAGGTGGTGGTGGCGTCTCGCTGCTTGAACCGAGTTTCAAGGCACGCATCTTCACTCCGTCATCCGCTTGGATCGGTGCCCAACCCTTCGGAAGACCAAACATCATGAATCTTGCTTTCAATGAGAGTCTGGGGGTTTGTTTTTTGTTTTGTGTCACGGGCAATTCCCCCCATACTTGAGGCCCAGAGCTGTTGGGGGAGTTGGCTCGCTGCTCTGAACCATCCGAGCCACCCAGCCTCAAGATCATCGTTCACGGGCTCAACCTGACCACTCCACACACCTGGGCTTCAGGTGGCGCGCCTGCGTGCAGTGAGTTGGCGCGGTTCTCCCGGGACGTTTAGCAGAGCACGTGGCAGTCAGGCGAGCGGATGAGGTGAGTGGGAGGAGGTCACGGCGTGGATTTTTGGCTGCGTGGTTTGGTGAGTGGGTTAAGTTAATCTGTGGGTGAGCAGTGGGTTGTTTGGTGAGTGGGTGGGTGGTTAGGTGAGTTGGTGGTTAGGTGAGTGGGTGGGTGTGCGGGTGGATGGTTTGGTAGATGGGTGTTTTGCTGGGTGGTTGGGTGTGCGGGTGGGTGGGAGGTTTGGTGAGCGTGTGGGTTGATTGATAGGGTCCCCCGGTTCTTTCCACAGCTGTTTAACATGCGGACCATAACTCCCATCCCATTGACGTCATAGCTCTACCCCAGACTGCGCCGTCCACGGGACCTCATGTCTGGAACATGTTTTGCATTCTCAGGTTATTAAAAAAATGTGTACAGCTCTTAGCTCAATCCACTGCTGGATGAAGGCCTCTCCACTCCGTGCGGGTCACGGCGGTTCTTTGACCAAACTTCACCGCGCTGGTGAAGGAGGCGGGGCCCACCGTGGGCCGTGGCCAGGGATCGAATCCAGGTCACTTGGGTTCACAGTGCAGTGGACCACAAAGACAAAGATCTTCCGTGTAGCCTTGTACAGACTCGGGGCAAGCGCTGTTAGCGAGTACTACTAAAGGGCGGCACGACACACGAAGAGGTGGGCGGCCCCAAGAACCAGCACCACGCCCGACCGCATTTTTCTCACCAGTGCCGATGTTTACACCGCATCAGGTACTCATTTAAGGCTGGGTCGACCTAGACGAGGCCCATGACCAGTTGAAATATTTACTATCGCTGGTATTGGGTCGTGAAAGGGAACAGGACTTGTTGGGCAGCCTGGGTTGGCAGAGCAGCGCGCCAACCACTGCGCCACCCATCACTGCCATCCCAATGAGGAGTCGCGAACGCGGGCGGGCACGGCAGGGGGCAGTGAGACGAAGGGGATCGTTGAGCTGCCCCCTGCTGCTGCCCCCACCACGGAACACAGCCGCGGCGGCATCACCACCCGGCCGTGCACGATGCACCTGGGGTGAGAGCTGAATTTGCACGCGTCGCAAAACGTCGAGCATCACGCGGTACGACCCGAAGACTCGTCGCCGGGACCGCGACACGGTATTTCTAATGGACTCTTTAATCACCACGACTCAGACCCCCATCCCAGGCTCTACACCGCTGAGATGTCCAAGATCTCGTGGCCTGGTCATCAAGGGGCGATCTGTTTAATGGCAGCAGCAGCAGCAGCGACAGCGTGGGTAGCCGAGGGGCTGCCCGCGATCCCGCATGGGGCCTTTCCCTTCATCTCATCTCGGAGTGTCACCGACCTCTTCCATCCACACGAGCAAATGCTTCGGGACCCCAAGCAACCGCCCCCCCCCCCCCCCCCCCCAGATGAATGAAGGAATAACACTGGGTTACATCAAATACAAATCGACTTCAGATCCCCATGGAACACCGCCGTGTGTCCCTTTCGCGAGTTCTACGCCTCTTGTCGTGACGTTCTCGCCCGCCCTGATTGGACATCTGTGACAAAGGAGCTTTGTAGCTCATCGGATTCCTCGAGTATAAATGAATTGGCTCTGACATCACAACACCCCTCTCGCTCTCTCTGTCATCGGTATCTCTTCTCATCTCCCTACAGCTCCGTCTCTCTCGTGCTCTGAAGCGGGGCCAATCGCCAGAAACGTCGCCGATGATAAACGCAATGTTGTTGAAGGGCCACACAGACACGGAATGTGCCGAGTACGTGCTGCTGTACCACTGCCACACACTGGAGCGTGTTTACTCTTAACACTGGGTGGGTAGGTAGGTGAGTGGGTAGGTGGGTGAGTAGGTGGGTGGGTGAGTAGGTGGGTGGGTGGGTGAGTGGGTGAGTGGGTATGTGGGTGAGTGGGTGGGTGGGTGAGTGGGTGGGTGGGTGACAGCGGTGATGAAGTGGTAAGCACACTGCGCTGCCAATTCGACGATCAGGCCTTCATTACTGCATAGGTGCCACTCGCTCACAGCACTTGCCCCAACAGCCTGTTGAAGGCTACACGGGGGATCTTTTTCTTTGATAAACAGCAGTGGGGGAGGCGGGGTGAGAGCGGGGGGGGGCGCCTTGCTTCTCTGACCAGCGGTGAGCGGCTCCCCGCTCCTCCCCCTGGCGCGTGGCTCTCGTCCCGGCTCATCGCCAGTCCGGGCAGCGGACCCCGGCTCCCCCCTCCTCCTCCCCCCTCCTCCTCCCCCCACTCGGGAGCAGGGATAAGACGCGGAGACAGCGGCAGCAACGGCCTCTGTGGCGAGCCACGGAGAGAGGCGCTCGCTCACTCGCTGTGTCAGCCGCCAGTCCACTCGCAGGTAACACGCGTGCCGTGGTGCGGATTGTGTGTATCTGTCTGTGTGTGTGTGTCTGTGTGTGTGTCTATGTGTTTATCTTCAATCTTGATCTCTGTGTCTGTCTGTGTGTCTGTGTCTATGTCCGCATTGTGTAGCGGGGAGCGGTGGCGCAATGATTAGCGAGATGCGCTACGAACCCGAGTTCGATTTCCACTCCAGTGATGATCATATGAGCCAGTCCTGGGCGTCCCCTAGGTCGACTCAGCCTCAAATGAATACCCGATGCGGTGTGTAAACGTCGCCACTAGGGAGACAAAGGCGGCCGGGTGTGGTGCTGTCCACTCACCCCCTCGTATACCGAGCTGCTCGCTAACAGCACTTGCCCCAACAGTCTAATAGTGCTACACGGGGGACCTTTGTCTTTGTGCAGCACGCGTGCCGAGCAGTCGACGGCTGTGCTCGCACTGGGTTCGCACAGGCCTCGCCTGATGCCGAATATGTGTCTGTGTGTGTCTGTGTGTGTGTTTGTGTGTGTGTCTGTGTGTGTCTGTGTGTGTGTATGTGTGTGTGTGTCTGTGTGTGTGTTTGTGTGTCTGTGTGTGTTTGTGTGTCTGTGTTGGTGTGTGTGTGTCTGTGTTTGTGTGTCTGTGTGTGTGTGTCTGTGTGTGTGTTTGTGTGTCTGTGTGTGTTTGTGTGTCTGTGTGTGTGTTTGTGTGTGTCTGTGTGTATGTGTGTCTGTCTGTGTGTATGTGTGTGTGTCTGTGTATGTGTGTATGTGTGTCTGTGTGTGTGTGTCTGTGTATGTATGTGTGTGTCTGTGTGTGTGTGTGTCTGTGTGTTTGTGTGTCTGTGTGTGTGTGTTTGTGTGTTTGTGTGTCTGTGTGTATGTGTGTATGTGTCTGTGTATGTGTCTGTGTGTGTGTCTGTGTGTGTGTGTGTGTGTCTGTGTGCATGTGTGTGTGTGTCTGTGTGTGTTTGTGTGTGTGTGTTTGTGTGTCTGTGTGTATGTGTCTGTGTGTGTCTGTGTGTATGTGTCTGTGTATGTGTGTGTGTCTGTGTGTATGTGTGTGTGTGTCTGTGTATGTGTGTGTCTGTGTGTGTGTGTCTGTGTGTGTCGACCGGCGAAACATTTAGGCTGGCCTGCCTACGATCCATCCTGGGTTTAACCAGGCTGGATTGTGTGAGGAGCTCACAAATCCTTGAAAGATCTGGGCAAAGTCCCATCGGTGAGCTCCTCCGGCAGGCAAGGCTGCGTTGGCTGGGTCATGTAGCCCGCATGCCCAGCCACCGCATGCCTAAACAGCTTTTGTTCGGCCGGATCGAGGGGGCTAGACGGGCGCGGCACGGGCTGGAGAAGAGATGGAGTGATGTGGTACAGGAGGACGTGGAGCTGAGTGGACTTGCCGATGACTGGTACCAGCGGTGTCAAGATCGGCCTCAGTGGAGGAGGCTCGTGAAGGACGCTACTGGGCAGTTGGAGGCAGTCGCCCTCCAACAACAACGGAGGACGGAGGAGCGACGCTCACAACAACGAGCGGAGCGCCGGGTGGCTAAAGCACAGCAAGTTGGCACAGTAGGGGGCACAGGTGGTGCATCAGCCAGTCATCTCGGTCATCTCGGTCAGTCGACCCGTGGCACCTGGGTCTGCCCCGTGACCTCCTGCCAGCGGGCTTTCGACACTTCACGTGGCCTCAAGGTGCACTTGGCCTGGCACAAGCATCGTGGTGACGTCACCACCACTTAGTGGCGAATGGCGGTTGTTGTTGTTGTTGTTTGTGTGTGTGTGTCTGTGTGTATGTGTCTGTGTGTGTGTCTGTGTGTATGTGTCTGTGTGTGTGTGTGTCTGTGTGTATGTGTGTGTGTTTGTGTGTCTGTGTATGTTCAATCTGTCTAATATGTGTTTGTGTGTCTGTGTATGTTCAATCTGTCTAATATGTGTCTATGTGTTTGTGTTGTAGAGGTGTTACGGGAGGGCAAACAAACACACCGGGCATGGTTATGCCCGTACGCGAAGAGATGCTTACATCCACGTCCGCACCGTTTAGCCTGGGGGGCTAATGCAGCGCTGGGATCCCCCACGGCCCCACCCCTCGGTGGGGGAGTTGCTATATAAGGCGGTGAGCCGGAGGGCTCGGGGTTCAGTGTTCAGCTTAAACCAGCGAAGCAAGAAGACCAGCTAGATAGGCCCTGGGACTCCTCTGGCTCGCCGTCCTTCTCAGGACCGACCAGGGCAAGCCAGTGGCGTGGCCCCGAGAGCCCAGAGCCGATGTTCTTCTAAGAGCCAGTCTGGGGACTCAGGGTGCCGTAATCCCAGCTTAACCAGAGCTGGGTCAGCTAGCCTCCCCTAGCCCTGTAGTGGAGGACCTAGGATTAGGCTAGCCGGGACAGAGATTGTGGGATCTCCCTGTTAGACGGGTGAAGGGGCCGATACCCCTTCGAGTGTTGTATATCTCGGCCTGTAATATACAACTGTGGTTAATAAATAAGTGTGCCTCCGACTACATCGTCCAAGTCTCCTTGAATCTACTACAACTGGCATCAGAAGTGGTCTTCTAAGGATGGGTACGAGACGGACGGCTCGTACCAGGGAACCGGGGGAGGAGGACACCTCGGCCGACTCAGAGCCCGAGATTGCTGAAGGCGAATCCGAGCAACCGGGGCTGAGTCCACCCACACCGCAGCGGCAGGACGGGTGGGGACCGTCGGCTGACGGACTGCGGCTGGCTCACTCCCGCCTGGCGGAGCTACTCTACGCGGCAGCCGCCACGTTGGAGGAAATCACTCGCCTGGGGGCTGGAGGAGCTGCACGGGGCGACGTCGGACGACACGCGACGCCAGTTCCCGCCATTTCAACGGGGCTGGAAGTCGGATTTGCCGCCATCAGTACAGTGGGTGCTGAGGGCGGGGCCAGGCTACGTCAGGTGACCGACATTCGCCAACCAGAAGCCGCCACGTCGTCAATAGCGGCCAGCGCGTCACCAGCAGTGCGACCGCCGATGGCGGCCGCCCTTTCCGCCGATACTGTGCGGAGTGGCGGGAACGATGGGGCGAGATCTACAGCTGCGGAGGCCGCATTCCAGCAGCGATTACCGCCCCTCAAAGAGTTTGTGGGGAGCATCGGCAACTATTGTGTCCGATTTAATTTATAACATTCTCCCCGTTCAAAGCCGTCCTTTGCTCCCCGTTGATGTTCCATGCTATGCTGCTAACGGGGGCTCGCTGGGCATTATCGGACAGTTCCGCACGCAAATATGTATTGGGGACATCAAATTATCCGGCCCGATATTGGTCTCCTCCTCGCTGGGGGTTCCGTGCCTGTTGGGGACGGATTTCTTGGCTAAAATGCCGATTCGTATCTTGATCGACCAGGGTTGCATCGAACTCCCATCGGGCCGACGTATGATGTTCTTGTCTTCCCCCGCTACTGTCCGTACGGCATTTGCGACGGTACAGGCGTTGGTTGCGAGGACGGTACGCGTACCGCCGGGAGCTCAGATGCTCATGCCTCTTAGGCTGCGTCGACCATTTGCTAAGGGGATTGGGGATCGGGGTGTTCTGTTGGGACCATCTAGGGCCGGGGTCAACGGACCTAATTTGATAGCGGCCCAGACCATTGTGAAAGGGGACGGGGACCCCTTCATCGCGGTCCTAGATGTGGGGTCGCGAACGGCGGTGGTTCCTCAAGGGACCGTGCTTGCGCACGCGACGCCGGTACCCTGTGAGGAACCGGTCATTGGTCAGGTGAGCACCGCTCCTCCGTCGCAACCGCATTCGGACGGTGATGAGGGGTGGCTGGGTGTGCTTTGTGCGGGATCATCGGACCTGTCCGACTCACAGCGTGAGAGGCTACGAATCCTCCTGCGCGAGTTTTCTGATGTTTTTAGTCAGAACAAATATGATATTAGTTGTACTAAACTGCTGAGACCATATTGACACGGGTGACAGCGCGCCAATCTGCCAAAATCCTTTTCGGTTGAGTCCCGCCGAAAAGGATCATGTCAAATCGGCCGTAGACGACATGCTAGCTGCGGATATTATATCCCCTTCTACCAGCCCTTGGGGTGCGCCGATCGTCTTAGTTAAAAAACACGACGGCTCATTGCGGTTTTGTGTCAATTTTCGTCGGCTGAACAAGATTTCCGTAGCCGACGCATACCCGCTCCCTCGGATGGATGAATCACTTGATGCCCTGGCGGGGGCGCGGTTCTTCTCCACGTTGGATTTACTGTCAGGGTTCTGGCAGCTCCCACTGGATGACGAATCTAAACCTAAAACTGCTTTCCGTACGCCGAACGGCCTTTTCCAATTTAACCGCTTGCCGATGGGGCTCCATTCAGCGCCGGCAACTTTTCAGCGATTAATGGAATTGGTCCTGGCTGGGTTGCAATGGGATTCATGTTTGATTTACTTAGACGATGTCATCGTCTTTAGTAAAACATTCGACGAACACCTCCAGAGGTTGCGCGCTGTTTTCCTCAAAATGCGGGCTGCTAATTTGAAATTCAAGCCCCAGAAGTGTCATTTGCTCCGCGAATCGGTGCGGTATTTGGGTCACATTGTCAGGTATTGCCACAGATCCCGCCAAAACGCAATGTGTCAGCTCCTGGCCGACTCCCACCTCGGTGGGGGAGGTCAGGAGTTTCATTGGATTCGCGTCATATTACCGACGGTTTGTCGCTGATTTCGCAACAATTGCTAAACCCTTATATGCCTTGACATCAAAGGGGGTCAAGTTTCACTGGGGACAGGAGGAGGAGTCTGCTTTTCGCTTCCTCCGGGACGCCCCTAGTGGGGGCTCCGCCATTGAGTTATCCAGACTTTTCAAAACCCTTCGTGCTCGATACAGACGCAAGCAACACGGGCATTGGGGGCGTGCTTTCGCAGGTTGTTGGGGGCGTAGAGCATGTGGTAGGGTACGGCAGTCGGGTTTTGTCTCCGGCGGAACAAAGGTACTGTGTTACCCGTCGGGAACTATTGGCAATTGTTTACTTCATTCAGCAATATCGCCCATATCTGTGTAACGGGTTCCGGAGACACTTGTAGAGGTAACTTCTTTATTACAATCCGACAGCACTCCAATAGTCCAACAGTCCTGATACTCTGTAACAACTCCCAGGTACACAGCCTAGGTACACAGCCTAGATACACTACTCTGGCTACGCTCTGGAACTCGCCCTCACAAGGTCGTAGATTCGGGAGTTCCAGAGTCCCACCACTGGCTCTCACAGCGTCCCAGAGTCCTCAGATGGCTGGTCTTGGGTCTTGGGTCTTGAGCTACGACTGGCCCTCATCGTCCAGGGAACTCCCCTTTAATGCCTAGTCCCCAACGAGGGATGGGGCCGTGTGCGCCCCCAGATATCCCACAGAGCACACACAGCCCCCCCCCCCCCCCCCCCCGTTGGTGGCGCCAAGCGGCTTAAGCGCCTGGACCACCCGGGAACCCAACGCCTGACGCCAAGAGGCTTAAGTGTCTGACCTGCCTGGGAACCCAGCGCCTGGCGCCAAGAGGCTTAAGCGCCTGGCCCGCCCAGGGTCCCAGAGTCCCCAGCAGCCCCTCCCTTCTTATGTCACTACATTACTCTCCTCTATGTAGCCTCCAGCCATCCCGGCTGTCAATAATTAGAAAGTTTAAATTAACGAAAGGGAGAGAGAGAAAAAAAAATACGCGAGTCTCAACAGGAAAAGAAAAGAGAACAAGAAAGCAACCATAAATACCATAACCAACCTGTACAACTTTACACTATATACAAGCATCAATCAACAAAAAGATGAAGCAATGATACGTGAACAAACGACCCGCGGCATACCTAGCCCTCCTCGGGATCCGCATAGAAAACGGGGAATTAACAACAACAAATATACAGATTCCGACGCGTTGGATGCACAACCACCGCATGGATGGCAGGGTTCCACACCACCCTGCCAGCCTCCCATCCATCAGGTGCAGAGAAGGCGAAGACCAACATGTCGAGCATCCCTCTACACACACTAATCCGGATGTCTGTCTACGTCCCGGGTAGAGAAGTCGTACTTCAGGGCCGACCCATGTACTGGGCAAAGAAGTCGCACTTCAGGGCTGCTCCAGCATCTACATTTTAAAATATATATATAAAATTGACATGACACAAACAAAATAGATCTGCCTGCTCCTGTCCATAAATGGTGGCCGCACGCGCGAACCGCATCTCCAAGGCATCCCGTGCTTGCGTCCCAGCAGCCCTCAATGAGGACCACCACCGACATTACATGTCAACCGTTAGCACCCCCCGCCTTTCCAACGTGGCGTCTCCATCCTAAAACCGCGCACGTCGGCCATATCGGGGGGGAATTTCCGTGTTACCACCCCACCGCCTTTCCGACTCGGCGTCACAACCAGTAGCACGCGTCGGCCATATCGGGGGAACTTCAACCCAGTCTCTCTCCAAGACTCGCATCGCAGCATATAGCTGTACCGACCGAGCTGAGACCCAGTCTCTTTCCAAGACTCGCATCGCAGCATATAGCTGTACCGACCGAGCTGAGACGACCCAGTCTCTTTCCAAGACTCGCATCGCAGCATATAGCTGTACCGACCGAGCTGAGACGACCTAGTCTCTCTCCAAGACTCGCATCGCAGCATATAGCTGTACCGACCGAGCTGAGACCCAGTCTCTCTCCAAGACTCGCATCGCAGCATATAGCTGTACCGACCGAGCTGAGACCCAGTCTCTCTCCAAGACTCGCATCGCAGCATATAGCTGTACCGACCGAGCTGAGACGACCCATCGTTCACTCCCTGCACAACATGCACCCTAACAACTGAGGGATACAGTCCCAATGTAACGGGACAACTACACCTGAACACCACGAATCTCCAGCCCACTGTTTCAACGCGCCTCGGAGTGTTTCAACCTCCGGGCCGTCAGGTCAAGCCATCAGCGATTCCATGACGGGACCACAGTCTCCGAGCCATGTGAGCGCACAGCCCACTAGGCTGGACATGCCACGGAGTGTTTCAATCTCCGGGCTGTCAGGTCAAGCTGTCAGCCATAGCATGACGGGACCACACTCTCCGAGCCATGTGAGCACACAGCCCACTAGGCTAGACATGCCACGGAGTGTCTCTATCTCCGGGCTGTCAGGTCAAGCCGTCAGCCATAGCATGACGGGACCACACTCTCCGAGCCATGTGAGCACACAGCCCACTAGGCTAGACATGCCACGGAGTGTCTCTATCTCCGGGCTGTCAGGTCAAGCCGTCAGCCATAGCATGACGGGACCACACTCTCCGAGCCATGTGAGCACACAGCCCACTAGGCTAGACATGCCACGGAGTGTCTCTATCTCTGGGCTGTCAGGTCAAGCCATCAGCCATAGCATGACGGGACCACAACTCTCGTGTTAGACATGCAACACCCGCTGGGCCATCCTGGTCAGGATCTGCACCCCAAGATATTTGAGAGCCAGCATGACAATTCCAAATCCTTGGCAGCATGTCACCATCTCAAGATAAATGCCCTATACAGTATATACATCGTTAACAATGACAGCACAAGCTATACATTAACAATCACGAACAAAGCTCAATACAAACCATACATTGTTAACAATCATAAGCAAAGTTTCGCACACACATTGACAACACTCACGAGCGAAGCTCCACACAGTTTACCCAACAACAATCACGACTCCCCGACGACAACGAAGAAAATGTCAACAAAAAAATCATTAATCCGGAGCGCGTAAATGGACGAAGTGTCAGGGGCCTGGTCTCCCGACCTCCAACCTTTGGCCAGAGCAGCAAAGGCAGCGACCAGCGTGTCGGTCGATGTGTCCTCACTGTCCGGTCGCAGCGCTGATGACGCGCTATGCTAGGTTGAAGCCAGCTGTCGTCCGGCGGTGAAGGTCGCAGCGCTGATGACGCGGCGTTGTTTGGTTGGACCACGCTGGGCCTGGAAGTGACGTTGCTCCCAGCGGTCATTGCTCCTCCGGTGGAAGTGATGTCATTCCCGGAAGTATCCCCCACATCCGCGGCGGGAATGCCGGTGGCATCCACCATGCCCGTGGCGGCGGCGGCAGCGGGCTCGGGCGAGCGCTGCGCCTCCTCTCTCCCTCCCGCCATCGCCTGTGAGCGCCGCATCTCGCCCAGGAGGGAGGCGGTGGCGCAGAGCAGCTCGGCGAGGTGAAGCAGCGCCTCCTACATCCCTGCTCCCGACGCTGGAGAGGGGACGGTCAGCGGAGCAGACGGCTGCTCAGCCGGCGGTGCAGCGTCGCTGTCGGCCGGCGGTGCGGCTTTGTTGTCGGCCGGCGTTGGCCACCCCATCGCTGTTTGCTCCTCGACATCGCCGTCAGGACTGAAGGTACGTGGCTTACTTCTTGTCTCCATAGCCACTTCTGACACCAAATGTAACGGGTTCCGGAGACACTTGTAGAGGTAACTTCTTTATTACAATCCGACAGCACTCCAATAGTCCAACAGTCCTGATACTCTGTAACAACTCCCAGGTACACAGCCTAGGTACACAGCCTAGATACACTACTCTGGCTACGCTCTGGAACTCGCCCTCACAAGGTCGTAGAGTCGTGAGTTCCAGAGTCCCACCACTGGCTCTCACAGCGTCCCAGGGTCCTCAGATGGCTGGTCTTGGGTTTTGGGTCTTGAGCTACGACTGGCCCTGATCGTCCAGGGAGCTCCCCTTTTATGCCTAGTCCCCAACGAGGGGTGGGGCCGTGTGCGCCCCCAGATATCCCACAGAGCACACACAGCCCCCCCCCCCCCCCCCCCCCCCGTTGGTGGCGCCAAGCGGCTTAAGCGCCTGGGCCACCCGGGAACCCAACGCCTGACGCCAAGAGGCTTAAGCATCTGACCCGCCTGGGAACCCAGCGCCTGGCGCCAAGAGGCTTAAGCGCCTGGCCCGCCCAGGGTCCCAGAGCCCCCAGCAGCCCCTCCCTTCTTATGTCACTACATCTGTACGATCGCCATTTTACCGTCCGCACAGATCATGCGGCGCTGCAGTACGCCTTGCGGGTTCAACAGCCATCGGGACAATTGTCTCGATGGTTGGAGATTCTCCAAGATTTTGATTTTGAGACTACATATCGTAAGGGCATTTGCCACACGAACGCAGACGCTCTGTCGCGTTTGCCACCCACCTCCGAGTGCGCTTGCCTCCTGGGTTCGGGGCGTTGCAGACCTCCGAATGTGATCTCCGATTCGGTCCTTGCGGCTGCCGCTGATGCGCCTTCAATTGCGGGTCCTATTGAGCAAGAAGGGAGGGATTCTTTGCTGGGATTGTCTGTTGCGGAGTGGGGGGCGCCTCCAAATGGAGGACACCTCCCTCCTCGCTTTGCGCCGTCGCATCGGGGGAGTTGGTTGGGGGGCGGAAAATGTCGACTCGTGGGGGTTATTCCAGGGTCTTTTCATGCATTGGGACGGGAGATCTCGCCGCCACCGGCTGGTGGTGCCTTCCACATTGAGGGGTAGAGTGGTGTGGGCTGCGCACGAGCGACTCCTTCACCTGGGGACTCACAAAACTCTTGCCATGCTCCAACTGGATTTTGGCAAGGGACGTGGATGATTTTTTAGGGTCGTGTACTCAGTGCGCGCAACGGAAGCCACCAGCGAGGGGGTCCAACCCACCATTGCAGTCTATCAAAGTTTCCCGGGTTAACGAGCTCGTCGCGCTTGATATTCTGGGCCCATTCCCCGCTACACCTATGGGAAATAAATACCTATTGACCGGGGTGGAATATTTTACGCGATGGCCTATGGCCTGGCCCCTCGCCAACCAGTCGGCAGCAGCCATCGCGGAGGCCTTTGTCCAGGGCTACGTCCTCGACAAAGGTGCTCCGGAGCGGCTGCTGACCGACCAGGGTAAAAAAATTTCGGGTAAACTTCTCCACGAAGTGTGCGTGCTCCTGGGTACGAAAAAAATTTGTACCTCCCCATATCATCCGCAAACTGACGGGATGGTGGAGCATCTGCATCGGACTATCACGTCCATGCTGTCCCAACAGGTGTCTGAATCCCAGACCGATTGGGACCTTCATATTCCGGGGGTTTTGGCGGCCTACAGAATGGCTCCTCATGCGGCGACCGGATTTTCGCCCTTCTTCCTAATGTACGGTCGCGAAGCTAACCCACCTGTCGCGACTCAGCTGCAGATCTCCACGCCGCATGCTAAATCCAAATTGACTGACCATGTCAAATTCAACATCGCTAAATTGACAGAGGCGTGGGAGGCGGCCATCCAAAATTCAGAACTCCGCCAGAGGGCGAATGAAAGGCTCAGGCTGGGTCGGGCACATGTGCTCCAGTGGAAACCGGGTGACAAGGCGTGGTTGCACTGTCCCCAAGTACCACTGGCGACCTTGTCTAAGCTGGTGCGGCCGTGGCGGGGGCCCGTCGAAGTGGTGCAGGTCTTGCAGCCACAATGTGTACGTGTCCGATGGGGGAAGCGTCGGTGGTTCGTGCACCCCTCCAGGTTGAAACCATTCGTTGCGCCCCATGTTCCTACCACACACACGCATGGCCAAACATGTGAGGGGTCCACCGACTCCCTGAGTCCGACTTCGCTGCTTTCGCCTGACTTGCCACCGACTGTTCCACCTCCAGGTGCACCAGGATTGAAGTGCTCACGACCGCCAACCCCTCTCGGGGGGGTCGGGGGTCGCTCATCTGCGAAGCCAGATACTCTCGCACCCGGACTATTGACACCCACCACTGGGCCAACCGGGGCTGCCCCTTGTGACGGTCCCGCTGCAAGAATGCGCGCCAAAACGCGCAGACTTTTGTGAGATTGGCCGCTTGTGCGGCCCTTGCGGGGGTCGCGGGGTGGGGGGGGGTCCTAGAAATTGTATATATGTTGTTGTTTTTATGGGATGGGGTATTTATTCGGGGGGGGGGGTGCGTCGGGTTATTTTTCTCTCTCTTGTTGTTGTTGCTGTTGTTGTTAGTTACGCGAGGCACACACGGGTTTGGGGGGATGCATCTTTATTGTGAATTTTGTTGCAGCCGGGACGGCTGCGGGCTGTACAGGGGGGGGGGGGGGTGATGTAGAGGTGTTACGGGAGGGCAAACAAACACACCGGGCGTGGTTATGCCCGTACGCGAAGAGATGCTTACATCCACATCCGCACCGTTTAGCCTGGGGGGCTAATGCGGCGCTGGGATCCCCCACAGCCCCACCCCTCGGTGGGGGAGTTGCTATATAAGGCGGTGAGCCAGAGGGCTCGGGGTTCAATGTTCAGCTTAAACCAGCGAAGCAAGAAGACCGGCTAGATAGGCCCTGGGACTCCCCTGGCTCGCCGTCCTTCTCAGGACCGACCAGGGCAAGCCAGTGGCGTGGCCCCGAGAGCCCAGAGCCGATGTTCTTCTAAGAGCCGGTCTGGGGACTCAGGGTGCCGTAATCCCAGCTTAACTAGAGCTGGGTCAGCTAGCCTCCCCGAGCCCTGTAGTGGAGGACCTAGGATTAGGCTAGCCGGGACAGAGATTGTGGGATCTCCCTGTTAGACGGGTGAAGGGGCCGATACCCCTTCGAGTGTTGTATATCTCGGCCTGTAATATACAACTATGATTAATAAATAAGTGTGCCTCTGACTATGTCGTCCAAGTCTCCTTGAACCTACTACAGTGTGTCTGTATGTTCAATCTGTCTAATATGTGTCTATGTGTTTGTGTGTCTGTGTATGTTCAATCTGTCTAATATGTGTCTGTGTGTTTGTGTGTCTGTGTATGTTCAATCTGTCTAATATGTGCCTATGTGTTTGTGTGTCTGTGTATGTTCAATCTGTATAATATGTGTCTATGTGTTTGTGTGTCTGTGTATGTTCAATCTGTCTAATATGTGTCTATGTGTTTGTGTGTCTGTGTATGTTCAATCTGTCTAATATGTGTCTATGTGTTTGTGTGTCTGTGTATGTTTAATCTGTCTAATATGTGTCTATGTGTTTATGTGTCTGTGTATCTTCAATCAACACCCAGGAACAGGTTTGCAGATTTGCTGAGCATTTCTGTGAGATCCTGGGGGAGGGAAAATCTCTCAGCCAGGAAAACATCATAGAACAAAGTGGGGATAACCCTGCTGAGGCTGCAGTGCCTCAAATATTGGAAGAGGTCACCCCCTGTGAGTGGCTGGCTAAGGTGCCATCTGTTGAGGAAGTACTGAAGGCGATCCGGAGTCTGAGACCAGGAAAGGCACCGGGCAGAGATGATCTCCCAAGCGAAATGCTGAGGGAGGGTGGCGTTTGTGCACAGACTGCCCTATATGACATCATAACAACAGTCTGGACCGCTGGATGGGTACAGCAGGATTGGAAGGATGCCCTGGTGGTCCCCCACTTTAAGAAGGGGGACCACACAGACTGTAACAATTACAGGGGCATCTCACTCCTCAGTGTGTCGGGAAAGGTCCTGGCAAGGATTATTCAACATCGCCTTGCTAGGCACGCTGAGAAGAGGCTTGCGGAACCCCAATGCGGTTTTAGGAAAGGGCGGTCCTGCACAGATGCCATATTTTCTGTCCGTCTGCTACAGCAGAGGTGTAGGGAATTCCAACAAGACCTACATCTCTGCTTTATTGACCTGGTCAAGGCCTATGATACCATCAGTAGGCCTGGGCTCTGGGTTGTTCTCTGTGCTTTCGGAGTCCCTGACCCTCTGCTCACGATCATTAAGGACCTTCATGATGGTGAGCGGGCCCGGGTAAAACTACGTGGCCGGGAGTCGGAGCCTTTCCCTGTACACCTTGGGGTGCGACAGGGATGTCCTCTGGCTCCCACATTATTTAACATCTATTTCGACTGCGTAGTTCGTGAAGCCTTCAATAGCTGTACCAGGGGAATTTCCATTTGGTACAGATATAATGGGAGGCTGATTGATGCCCGGGTGCGATCAAGGGATGGCTCCCTAGTGGTCAACCACGTTGTGTATGCCGATGATTTGGTAATAGCTGCTCATTCAGAAGAGGAGTTGGAGACGCTGCTGCTGAGACTGGAGCGTGCCACTAAGAGGTGGGGCCTTACCATCAGCCCCACCAAAACTAAGCACCTGCCTGGGTATTTTGTACCATCGGACACTCCACCCCCACAACTCCCAATCGGTGATGGGGCAGCTGTGGAGAGAGTGGAGAGTTTCCCATACCTGGGCAGTGTGCTTATGACCGGCTCCAGTTTATCAGCAGAGGTCTCACTCCGAATCAGTCGAGCGGAAATATCTTTTCATCGGTTGCGTAACGCTGTGTGAAAGCTACCTCGTCTGTCGCTCCACACGAAGCTTCAGGTCTTCTCGGCCACGGTCATTCCCTCCCTTCTCTACGCTTGCGAAACGTGGACCCCCCTAATGGAGCATCTTCGCCGGTTGGAAACATTTAGGCTGGCCTGCCTACGATCCATCCTGGGTTTAACCAGGCTGGATTGTGTGAGGAGCTCACAAATCCTTGAAAGATCTGGGCAAAGTCCCATCGGTGAGCTCCTCCGGCAGGCAAGGCTGCGTTGGCTGGGTCATGTAGCCCGCATGCCCCGCCACCGCATCCCTAAACAGCTTTTGTTCGGCCGGATCGAGGGGGCGAAACGGGACGTGGAGCTGAGTGGACTTGCCGATGACTGGTACCAGCGGTGTCAAGATCGGCCTCTGTGGAGGAGGCTCGTGAAGGACGCTACTGGGCAGTTGGAGGCAGTCGCCCTCTAACAACAACGGAGGGCGGAGGAGCGACGCTCACAACAACGAGCGGAGCGTCGGGTAGCTAAAGCACAGCAAGTTGGTACAGTAGGGGGCACAGGTGGTGCATCAGCCAGTCATCTCGGTCATTTCGGTCAGTCGACCCATGGCACCTGGGTCTGCCCCGTGACCTCCTGCCAGCAGGCGTTCGACATTTCACGTGGCCTCAAGGTGCACTTGGCCTGGCACAAGCGTCGTGGTGACGTCACCGCCACTTAGTGGCGAATGGCGGTTGTTGTTGTTGTTCAATCTGTCTAATATGTGTCTATGTGTGTGTGTGTCTGTGTATGTTCAATCTGTATAATATGTGTCTGTGTGTTTGTGTGTCTGTGTATGTTCAATCTGTCTAATATGTGTCTATGTGTTTGTGTGTCTGTGTATGTTCAATCTGTCTGCTACAGTATGTGTCTATGTGTTTGTGTGTCTATGTATGTATGTCTATGTATGTTCAATCTGTCTGTTGTGTGTCTATGTCCATGTGTTCTCCGTGTGCGTGCCATATTGAATGTCTGTTATTTTAGTCGAGGTTTTCTGTCGCCGACCATTTACATTCGCCATGAATACTATTGGCATAGACATACCCTACTAAAATCACTCAGGAATGTCCTTAACGCTCGTGACGTCACTCCACATCGACCACCCCCCCCCCCTCATTAATATTCATGAGCAGGTGACGTCCTATTCTTGGGCCTTTCGGTAAAACAACGGAGATAGTAAAGTCACGTGGGTGGAAAAGGAAGACGATTGCTTGTGTGGCAATCGAAACTTCGTGATCTATTTTTTTTTCTACCTACGTGACTTTACCGAACAAACCAAAGAGTTGATTCCTGCGGTCATGAAAGCTTCAAATCAAGATTTAACGTAGATAGGTTCAAAGAAAATAACAAAAAACTACGACGTTTCGATCGCGACACAAGCAATCGTCATCAGGAGAATAAAAGAGCGAGAAAGTTGCTGAGGCAGGCTGCTTTAAAGGTTTTAAATGTGTGTAGCCCAAGGGCCATAAACGTAGTCGGCGGGGCGAGTGCCGTTAAAGTGAGAAATGTGCAAGTCAATGTAAGATCGCAGAGTCACCGCCACATCGAGGATATCTCTCACAATTCAGTGGCCACCTCCGAGCCTTCGTCATCGTGGAGGGAGCTCTGCGACCTACATTGACATGCTAATTTATCACTTTAACATCACTCGCCCCGCCCACTTTGTTTATGACCCTTGGGCTACACCCATTTAAAACCTTTAAAACGGCCTGCTTCAGCAGCTTTCCTGCTCTTTTTTTCTCCTGGTGACGACTGCTTGTGTCGCGATCGAAACGTCGTAGTTTTTTGTTATTTTTGTTATTTTCTTTGAACATATCTACGTAACTTTTCCGAAAGACCCAAGAATATGAATTCCTTGAGACCTCATTTGCCAGTAGCAAGCTATAGTAATAGGTTTTACCCTTTTATCTGGCACCAAAACTGAAACCTTTATACAAGGGATCATGTTTGCAATAACCACAACACAAGCAGCCTTTTTGTTTGCATTTTGACTGCTTGTGTTGTGGTTATTGCAAATATGATCCCTTGTATAAAGGTGTCAGTTTTGGTGCCAGATAAAAGGGTAAAAACCTACTACTCTATTAATTTCTGCAGTCACGAAAGCTTTAAGTCGAGGTTACGTCCTCCACATGGACCATCCCCCCCTCATTAATAATCATGAGCAGGTCACGTAACTCCACATCGAACAGCCCCCCTCATTAATAATCATAAGGTGACGTCCTCCACATGGACCCCCCCCCCACCCCTCATTAATAATCATGAGCAGGTCACGTAACTCCACATCGAACAGCCCCCCTCATTAATAATCATTATAAGGTGACGTCCTCCACATGGACCCACCCCCTCATTAATAATCATGAGCAGGTCACGTAACTCCACATCGAACAGCCCCCCTCATTAATAATCATTATAAGGTGACGTCCTCCACATGGACCCCCCCTCATTAATAATCATGAGCAGGTCACGTAACTCCACATCGAACAGCCCCCCTCATTAATAATCATTATAAGGTGACGTCCTCCACATGGACCCACCCCCTCATTAATAATCATGAGCAGGTCACGTAACTCCACATCGAACAGCCCCCCTCATTAATAATCATTATAAGGTGACGTCCTCCACATGGACCCCCCCCTCATTAATAATCATGAGCAGGTCACGTAACTCCACATCGAACGGCCCTCATTAATAATCATAAGGTGACGTCCTCCACATGGCCCCCCCCCCCCCCATTCATAATAATTAGCGGCTGACGTCACTCCATATTGAGTCCCCCCCCTCCCCCGCGGCATTAATAATGACGTCACTCCACACACAGAAAGGTGGAGCGAAAACTACAATTTGTTTCGGCACAATTGCTTGCACTTTGCCGCTAACACGTTCCTTCGGAGTGGGCAGGTAGGAACTTGGTTGGACAGCGCATTCGTGCACGACAGACAAATATGCACGACAGACAGACAAATAATCCCTAGTGGGCAGTGTGGACCCTGTTGTTCCTACCTGTAGTATTAGCATAAAGTAATCTACGCGTCACCTTCAGTAACGTGCCTCCCGTGTGTCTCCCGCGCGTCACGTCACTCAACATAAATATTCACGTCGTCGCTGCATTTCATTACTAACGCTGAGGAAGTTGGAGCGACTGTTGCTGCTTTTGTAACGCCATTTAACCCATCTTTATAGAGCGTTCACCATCACATTAATGCAACGTCACATCGCGCTGCATTTCCTGCCTTCATTTCCTTCTTCGCCACGTCTAACTAAAGGGAGGTCAACTTTACACGTCCAAATTATGCTGAAATAAAAATGTATCCTAAAAATCGACATTCTTCAGCTCCTTTGCGGCCATTGACTCCAATTACAATGTTTGCAACTCTGGCGAGCTAAAGCAGAACGTGACGACGTCTCAGAGCACTGCACCTTGAGTCTGTGAGTGTCCGTCTAATGCAGAGGCACAGCGGCATTGCGTCAGCTGTGCTCATCACATTGTTGCGTGCAACAATCACTGCCGTCGCTGCAGTGATTGTTGCGTGATTGTTGCGTGCAACAATCGCTGCCGTCACTGGCACAAAACGAAGTAAAAAAACACCTCGCTTCATATCACTGCAGCACTATATAAACTCACCTTCAATTTGTTCAAATTCACTGCTCTGATACTTGATTCTCTTCTGCTTTCAGTTGCTGTACTAACTCACATTAATGCAGTGCTACAGTTACATGCAGTACGGTGTTTTATGAAAAAAATGTTGCCAATACTCCCCGCCATTACATTCCGCTAATTAATCATCGTTAACGACTGCCAAGAAACCTGGAGCGGAAATCAAAATTTGTTTAGGCACAAATTACAGTTTTTAAAGTCCATGGTCCCCTCTTTATCCAGAGCTAACCGGACAATGAATTCCACGCCACATCCCACTGCATTTTCTGCCTTCATTTATTTCTTTGTCACGTCAAACAAAAGCAAGGTGAACTCTACGCTTGCAAATGATGCTAAAATAAACATTTCTCTGCTGTTTTGCCACCATTGCCTCCGATTCATATTGTTTGCTACTCCGGCGAGCTGCAGCACACGACAATAAGTAAGTCGCAGAGCACTGCACCTCAAGCTATTGGAATTGTTTAGGCCCAGAGGACATTTTATAACGCAAATTGCCCCTTCTTTATGGAGACATTTCTCGGTGATTATCCAGATATTGTATCGATTTCCAATTTATTTCAAATACATCAACCGAAAGCAGTGAATTTTAACACATTGAAGGTGAGTTTATATACAGTGCTGCAGTGACATGAAGCGAGGTGTTTTATGACTTCGTTTTGTGCCAGATTCACTGCCATTTAAATTTGCACATATTACAGCTTCCGTCCTAGGACGGGCAAAGATGCGAGTCGGGAATATGCAAGCTTAGAATAAGCAATGTTATGTTTAAGTCAATGTTCATTTATCTTAAGTCTAAAACAGAGTCATGGTTTGATGTATTATGTCCGTATGGAATATAACGTGCACGTGTGTGTGTGGAAAAGACATCGCCACTGGGGAGACAAAGGCGGCTTGGCGTGGTGCTGACCTCCCACCCCCTCGTGTGCCGTGCCGGCCTGAATAGGCGCTGCTCACTAACAGCACTTGCCCCAACAGTCTGTTGAGGCTACACGGGGGACCTTTGCGTATGTGTACGTGATTGTGTGCGGTAAGCGCTGTCCCTTGCACTATAAACCAAAGTGGCCCGTGTCAAATTGTCGGTATGAGGCGAACATCAATGACAGTGTCCTGGACCTCACCTAGGTCAACTCGGCCTTAAATTTGTACTGTGCTCGGGATACTCATTGGGCACTCGCTAACAGCACCTACCTTAACACGCCAATTAAATATATATTAATGATATACATTGTCGCTGTGAAGTGTGGTGATAATTATGCATCACCTCCGCCAACGGAGCAGCACCGACTGGTTTGCCTCGATAGGTGCTCGCTGGCAGATGTTGCCCAGCTGACTTCAACGCGACATTAGCGGTGCTGTATCTGTATTCGTGGGAGTTTTACGGCCGGGGCAAGTGCTGTTAGCGAGCACCTATTAAGGCTGGTACGCGAAGTGGTGGATGGCCAACACCAAGCCCAGCTGCTGTGTGTTCGCAAGTTTCCTGTCGATTCCAAACATGTACGGCATGTACACTAAAAACTGGGAATGGCTTTATAAGTTGTATAATCTGCTGTGTATGTAGATGCAGCTGGTTCTTCGTGTTGTTCACATGTAGATGCCACTGGTTCTTCACGTTCTGCAAATGTAGATGCCACTGGTTCTTCACGTTCTACAGATGTAGATGCCACTGGTCCTTCATATTCTGCAAATGTAGATTACACTGGTCCTTCACGTTCTACAGATATCGATGCCACCACCGCCATCTATTACGCAGCGGTTGAACTTATGACTCTCGGTCCGAACAGGCAACTGGACATACGAACGGATTTGTTTGTATCTCTGAAAGTTTGTAAGTCGAATGTTCATGAGTAAAGGAGTCCCTGGACTCAGCATACACAGAAAGCATCACCCCCTCACGGTACACGTCATGCTCGGGGCCACTCTGACACGTGACAAGACTCATCCTGGTTACACTCCATCGACTTGAACTTGAAATCTCAGATGCTAAGCAGGGTCTGAGCCTGGAGTGTTCTTGGATGGGCGACACCGCCAATGCACAAACCGGTTGCTATGGGGCCATGGGTCCACGTGTTGGCTTCCCATTGGCCATGAACTCATTCACCCCCCACCTCTGCACTGAGACGTGGTTGAGCGGTAGGAGCGCGCAAGTTGTCGGTTCAAGCCCATGGGCCGCCCTGGTTAAGAGTAGATGTGGTAATTTTTTTAATATTATTTACTGCGGATGTAAAAAACTACTAAATTATCTGATTATATTATTCGGAAACAAGAGGAGTGGGCCATGTGTGCCGATATCGCGGGATATATTTGAAAAAGAAAAAAACTGCTCGCAAATTACTAGAAAACCTTGCCCAACGCTGCTCCGTTGAGCCGTATTCCAGCTCTCCGCGGTTTACCGAGTGAGCTCTGTTTTACTGGAGCATGGGGGTGATGTGTTGGCTATCCACGGTTTACCTCGTGAACTCTATTTTACTGGAGCATGTGGGGTAATGTGTGTGCTATCCACGGTTTACCTAGTGAGCTCTGTTTGACTGGAGCATGGGGGTGATGTGTTGGCTATCCACGGTTTACCTCGTGAACTCTATTTTACTGGAGCATGTGGGGTAATGTGTGTGCTATCCACGGTTTACCGAGTGAGCTCTGTTTGACTGGAACATGGGGGGTGATGTTCCAGCTCTACACCGTTTGACGCTTCTAAGACTCTCATCTCCGCGTCGCCAAGCAATGCCATGAGAGCTCCGCATCCTGTGCAAGCTGTTGAATGATTCGACCCTTGAGGACGATTTTGATGGTGTGCTTTTTTGTGCGATAACGTAGCACGCTCACCCCCGCTCATGCACAACAACGACAACCCTCACATCGCCGCGTGCATATCTTAGCCACGCAGTCGTGGAGGCGAGTCACAAGGACGGCCGAGATGGCGGATCGCGAACGTTCGAAGTGGCAGGGTGAGGTGCGAACGTTGGGCACAAGAGCCGCGGTGCGGGGAGAGGAATGGAGATGTGGGTTTTGTGTCGAGGTGAAATTTAAAAAGAAAGAGTGCACACACACAAGATACGAAGGAGCCACCCAGCATCCTTTCATACAATTACAAAGGTGGAAACCGTGTAGAATTAGTTACAGAAAGAGGGAGTGACAATTTCGGACCCAGGAACGCAAACAATATTTTTTACACATCTCATCTATAAACCCTGCACACAGATTTACAACCTCTCACCGAAGGTACATGTCCACTCGAGTGGAAATCTGCCCTTATTCGTCCAGCATATGAAATTGGCTCCAAAGAAGACCCTAATTATTAAAAACGAATCTCTCCATTCTTTCACCAGTTACTAAAATGTTCGAGAAATTACTTACATCGTAAATAAAACATATGTTTCTGCATCACTTTATGCAGGAACATATCTACATTGGGTCCTGTTCATCCATAACATCCTTATTGGCAAATCTGTGCTGTACTTTCCAAATTCATTAACCCCATCGTCAAACCCAAGATGTCCATCTGATTGCCTTTTAACTATCGCAAGAACAAGAATTGGAATAGGTAACAAACCCTTTGCCGTTAAAGCATCAACGTTTTGGAACAACCTTGTTTCCTCCATTAACATAAAAAAGATATCCTCAAGCAGAAGATTAGTGCTGGATACAACCACATTTCCAAATGTGATGTGTAACTTTAATCCTTACCCGTGTAGCGATAGTTACATTATAATGTGCAGTGTAATTGAGGGACTGTGTTGTTGTCTTGTTGTGGTCTGGGACTGTTGTTGTTGTTGTTGTCTTGTTGTGGTCTGGGACTGTTGTTGTTGTCTTGGTGTGGTCTGGGATTGTTGTTGTTGTCTTGTTGTGGTCTGGGACTGTTGTTGTTGTCTTGGTGTAGTCTGGGACTGTTGCTGCTGTAGGCTCTGGGTTCCCAGGTGGGTCCAGACGCGTAAGCCTCTGGGCGCCAGGCACTGGGTTCCCAGGGGGTCCAGACGCTTTTAAGCCTTTGGGCGCCAGGCAGAGGTGGGACAAAGTCATTGTTATGCAAGTCCAAGTCGAGTCTGAAGTCATCAAATTCATGACTCGAGTCTGACTCGAGTCCAAGTCACATGACTCGAGTCCACATCTCAGAGGTGGGACAAAGTCATTGTTATGCAAGTCCAAGTCGAGTCTGAAGTCATCAAATTCATGACTCGAGTCTGACTCGAGTCCAAGTCACATGACTCGAGTCCACACCTCTGGCGCCAGGCGTTGGGTTCCCAGGCGCTTAAGCCTTTTTGGCGCCGCCAACGGGGGGGGGGGCTGTGTGTGCTCTGTGGGATGTCTGGTGGCGCACACGGCCCCACCCCTCCTCGGACCAGGCATAAAAGGAGAGCTCCCTGGACGATCGGGGCCCAGTTGTAACTCAAGACGCAAGACCCACGACCAGCCATCTGAAGACCCTGGGATGCTGTGAGAGCCAGCGCTGGGACTCTGGAACTCCCGACGCTACGACCTTGTGAGGGCGAGCGTAGCCAGAGTAGAGTATCTAGAGTATCTAGGCTGCGTAGCTAGGCTGTGTACCTAGGCTGTAACAGAGTATCAGGACTGTTGGAGTGTTGTATTGTAATAAAGAAGTTACATCTACAAGTGTCTCCGGAACCCGTTACATTTGGCGTCAGAGGTGGCAATGGAGACAAGAAGTAAGCCACGTACCTTCAG
The DNA here is from genome assembly GCF_015708825.2 of Lethenteron reissneri. Lineage (NCBI taxonomy): Eukaryota > Metazoa > Chordata > Hyperoartia > Petromyzontiformes > Petromyzontidae > Lethenteron > Lethenteron reissneri. The sequence goes on from NC_083837.1 coordinate 7,848,028, forward strand.
TCCTGACGGCGATGTTGAGGAGCAAGCGGCGACGGGGCAGCCAACTCGGGCCGACAACAACGCCGCACCACCGGCTGAGCAGGCGTCCACCACACCTGCCGATCCTCCTCCAGCGTCTGGAGCAGCAATGGAGGAAACGCTGCTTCGCCTCACCGAGCTGCTCCACGCCACCGTCTCCATCCTGGACGACATGCGTCGCTCACAGGCGGAGTCAGGAGGGAGAGAGGCGGCGCAGCGACCGCGCCATCCCGCCGGCTCCAACACAAACACATCCGGGTGTGTCGTCACTTCTGCGGGGGGAGCAGTGGCCGCTGGGAGCGACGTCACTTCCGGGCCCAGCGTGGGCCATCCCGATGACGCCGCATCATCAGCGCTGCGTCCCTCACCGCCGGGTGACAGCTGTTGGCAACCTAGCAACGCCGCGTCATCAGCGCTGCGTCCCTCACCGCCGGGTGACAGCTGTTTGCAACCGCCGAGTGAGAGCGCTGCGAACGCGCAGCCACCTTCAGCCGGGTTGCCAGGCAACGGAAGCTTGGCTCACGTCCAGCAACGCCTGCCAGCACTCAAGGCATTTTCTTCAGAGGGGGGTGAGTGGGCAGCGTTCGAACGCCGGTTCGTCTCTCTTATAGAGACGTCCGGCTGGTCGGAGTATGAAGCGCTCCAGGGCCTCCCGGCCATGCTCGACGACGACTCCCTCGCAGCACTCCTTGCTGTGCCACGCGCGAAACGTGCCACGCTCACGGATGCCCTTCATCAGATGCGGCTGATTTATGGACCCCCATCCGAAGCACGTCACCGCTTCGATGCGAGGAGGAAGAAGGCCTCCGAGTCGGCGATGGGGTACCGCAGCGCGCTGCTGGCCATGGCGAAGGTTGCCTACCCTCGCATGGATGAAGACGCTGTGGAGTCACTCGTGCTGCAGAAGCTCATGAGCTTGGCCCGCCAGCTTCGAGTTGCCATGCCGACAGCCGACGACGACTTCACGTCGCTACGTGCTGCCAGGTGCATCCAAGCACACCTACATTGCGATGAGGACACGACCATCGCCGCCTGCGCAGGCCCACCTGATGCACAAGCCTATGACGTGCATTCGGGGCCTCATCAGGCCTTCGCAGCAACAGAAAATCGCGGATCGTCCAACTGGCGATCCCAGCGAGATCACCACCAGCGGGACCGGCCAACCTCGCGCCAGGACGGAGCGTCCATCGTCTGCCACAACTGTGGCCTTCGGGGCCATGTGGCATCCGGCTGCCGGGTCCCCCGACGCCGGACTTCAGGACCTCCGGCGCCTCGGCCACCACCTTATCCTCGGCATACCCAGGCGAGTCACGACACCTCGCACTCTCGGCCCCCACTTACAACAAGCACGCACCCTCACACCACACAGGGGGGTCATGCTTCGGAGGAGGGGGATTCGGGCCCATCATTGAACAACCGGGCGCTCGGACCGGGTCAATGGTCCGAGTTGGCCCATAGGGTCGTTGCCGCTGCGGCAGGGTCCTCTGCCGTAGTGGGTTCCATCGAGGGCGTTGATGTTCGTATGTTGATCGATACGGGTGCGTCGGCGACCATCATTTCAGACATAATTTATAACATTTTGCCCGATACATGCCGTCCCTTGCAGCCAGTTGATGTGCCATGCTATGCCGCAAATGGGGGTTCGTTGGGCATCACCGGACGGATCAATGCTCAGATCCGCATTGCTGACGTCCAATTAGTTGGGCCCATTTTGGTCTCATCAACCCTCGCCGTTCCGTGCCTCCTCGGAACAGATTTCTTGGGGAAGATGCCCATTAAAATTCTCATTAACAAAGGGTGTATTGAGCTCCCCTCCGGCCGACGCATGGCCTTCCTACCCACACCCACTCGGTTGCACTCCGCATCTACAACGGTGCAGGCGTTGGCGGCGTGCACAATTCACATTCCTCCTGGCTCTGATGTTAGTTCCCCTCCGGTTTCGTAAACCCCTTGATTATGACGCGTTCATGGGGGGTGCTGTGATCGGGCCTTCGCGTTCAGCTGAGCGGGTGCCGGACCTCGTGTGTGCACAAACGCTCGTGCGAAGCGACCACGACCCCTTTATCCAGGTCCTTAACGCGGGATTGGAAACGGCCGTTATCTGTCAGGGAATGGTGCTTGCTCACGCGACGCCAGCCCCGCCAGAAGATGTGATCGTGGGTCACGTAGGGGGCGAGTTCTCTTCCGTTGCCAAGCCAGGTCCTGACACAGGATGGCTCGACGCGCTTTGCTCCACTTCTGCCGATTTGTCACCATTACAGCATGCTAAATTACGCACGCTGCTGAGCGATTTCGCCGACGTTTTCAGTCAAAGCAAATTCGACATTGGCTGCACTAAATTGCTAAGCCACCACATCGACACGGGTGATGCCGCTCCAATTCGTCAAAACCCATTCCGGTTGAGCCCGGCCGAAAAGGAACATGTACGGGTGGCCGTCAACGATATGTTGGCGGCCGATGTCATTGCGCCATCAAATAGCCCATGGGGGGCGCCGATCGTTCTTGTTAAGAAGCACGACGGGAGCCTCCGCTTTTGTGTTGACTTCAGGAAACTTAATAAGATTTCTGTGGCCGACGCCTACCCGCTTCCCAGGATGGACGAGTCGCTCGATGCCTTAGCAGGTGCGCATTACTTCTCCACCTTGGATCTCCTCTCGGGGTTTTGGCAGCTACCCCTTGATGACGCATCCAAACCAAAGACGGCCTTTCGCACGCCGCAGGGACTGTTCCAATTCAACAGACTTCCCATGGGTCTTCACTCGGCCCCGGCAACGTTCCAGCGCCTGATGGAGCTGGTCCTCGCTGGGCTCCAGTGGGATTCTTGCCTAATCTACCTCGATGATGTAATCGTGTTCAGCAAAACTTTTGATGAACACCTCACGCGATTGAAGGCAGTTTTCCTTAAAATGCGAACGGCTAACCTCAAATTCAAACCGCAAAAGTGCCACCTCATGAGGGATTCGGTTCGTTATTTGGGCCATATTGTCAGCCGCTCGGGAATTGCCACGGACCCCGAAAAGACAAATTGCGGGCGCTCATGGCCAACTCCTACCTCTGTTGGGGAGGTGCGGAGTTTTATCGGCTTCGCCTCATATTATCGACGATTTGTTGCGGGATTCGCATCCATCGCGAAGCCCCTCCACGCATTAACGGCCAAAGGGGTCAAATTCCGCTGGGGAGAGTTAGAACAGGCATCTTTCAATGCCGTCCGAAAAGCACTGGTCGATGCTCCTACCCTGTCTTATCCAGATTTTACCACTCCGTTCATTCTGGATACAGACGCCAGCAACACCGGAATTGGAGGGGTGCTGTCGCAAATTGTCAATGGAGTGGAGCGCGTCGTCGCCTATGGCAGCAGGGTGCTGTCGCCCGCGGAGCAACGTTACTGCGTGTCGCGCCGCGAATTGCTTGCTATCGTTTTTTTCATAAAGCAGTACAGGCCATACGTGTATGGCAGGCATTTCACAGTACGCTCCGACCATGCGGCGCTACAATACGCCTTGCGAGTGGACCAACCATCTGGACAGCTCTCGCGTTGGCTCGAGATCCTCCAGGACTTTGCGTTCACTGTCATTTACCGCAAGGGGATTCAACACGGGAACGCCGACGGGTTGTCGCGGCTGCCGAACAATGGGCGCTGTGCTTGTTTTTTGGGTGCGGGGCGTTGTAGGCAGCCTGACGGGGTACCGCCCCCATCCCTTGCGGCCGCGGCCGGGGATGGGGTCGGGGACCACGGGGCTCCCTCCACGCAAGTTCCGCAGGACGCATTGCTGGGCCTCGGGTTGGATGACTGGGGACGTCTTCAGATGGAAGACGTCTCCCTCCTCAAATTGAGACGCCGCGCTAGGGATGCCGAGGATCACAGGGGGCAGGGGGGCCCCGTATCATATGTCATCCGGGAAGGCGTCCTCATGCATTGGGATGGGGGGTCCCAATCCCACACATTGGTGGTGCCCACCTCCCTGCGGGGGCGACTTGTGTGGGAAACCCACAGTCGCCTCTTGCACTTGGGTGTTCAGAAAACACTAGCTAAAATCCCATTGGAATTTTTCTGGCCGGGCATGGCAAACGATGTGGCTGACCTTGTGCAAGGTTGCACAGAATGTGCATGGCGGAAACCACCTGCTAGGCCGTCCTGCCCGCCGCTCCAATCCATTAAAGTTTCCCGGGTCAATGAGATCGTCGCATTGGATATTTTGGGTCCGTTTCCCGCTACTCCTCGGGGTAGTAAGTACCTTTTGGTTGGGGTCGAATATTTTACCCGATGGGCCATGGCCTGGCCACTCCCCAACTAGTCTGCAGCAGCCATTACGGAGGCCTTTTTCCAGGGCTACGTCCTGGACAAGGGTGCTCCCGAACGTCTGCTGACCGACCAAGGGAAAAATTTCTCTTCCACGCTGTTGCGGGATGTGTGCAACCTGCTAGGGACACACAAAATTCGCACCTCGCCATATCACCCCCAGACTGACGGTATGGTCGAGCGATTACATAGGACACTTACCTCCATGCTAAGCCACCAGGTGTCTGAGTCACAGACTGATTGGGATCTCCACATACCTGGTGTCTTGGCCGCCTATAGAATGGCGCCCCATGCTGCCACGGGGTACTCGCCATTCTATCTTATGTATGGTAGGGAGGTTTGCCCCCCAATCGACGTACAATTGCACATTAAACAGCCCGCACCTAAGGCTAAGATTGCCGACCACGTCCGTGCTAATGTGCGTCGTCTCATGGATGCCCGGGAGGCTGCTCAAAATAACTCAGAAGCCCGTCAGCTTGCCAACGAACGGTTGCGGAATCTCCGCACATCCCGCCACGTTTGGGTGGAAGGGGACCGCGCCTGGCTCCACTGCCCGCAGGTACCATTGGCTACTTCCTCAAAACTGCTTAAGCCTTGGAGAGGCCCGGTTGTTATTATTCGCGTTCTCTGCCCGCAGTGTGTCAGGATCCAGCATGGCAAGCGACGTTGGTTCGTGCACCCGTCACGTCTAAAACCTTACATTCAACCCTACACACCTCCTTCACTTCTCCGGGGCCGAGAGCGCGACATGTCTGACGAGCCGCGCCGCGATGATGCTGCTTCTAACTCTCGGGCAGGTCCCGCTGACCCGCCCTCAGGTGCCTTGGGAATGAAATCCGCCACGGCCGACCAAGCGGGAACAAGCTTGCCCGCGGGATCAGCGACCCAGGACACAAGCGCAACAGCGGGTCGTCGGTCCCCTCCCGCCTCCGTCGCGACCGATGGACCTGCCACTCGGACTCGCTCAAAACTCAAACGATTTTCATGACCCCCGCCCACGAACTCTCGTCCCAACGCGATGCCACTCACCTTGCCATCATGTATAGTGGGCGATTGGGGCGTGCGTTCATCCTGCATATATGTGTTTATACAGTGTTGTTCTGTATCGGTGACCACAGGAGGGGGAGAGGCGCTTTCTTCTCATTTTTTTTTCTTGATTGTCACACACTCATTCTGATGGTTAACAAATAATTTCTTGTACAATTGTATTTTTTTTTTGACAGCCGGGTCGGCTGGAGGCTACGTAGAGGGGGGTAATGTAGTGACATAAGAAGGGAGGGGCTGCTGTAGGCTCTGGGTTCCCAGGTGGGTCCAGACGCGTAAGCCTCTGGGCGCCAGGCACTGGGTTCCCAGGGGGTCCAGACGCTTTTAAGCCTTTGGGCACCAGGCGTTGGGTTCCCAGGCGCTTAAGCCTTTTTGGCGCCGCCAACGGGGGGGGGGGGGGGGGGGCTGTGTGTGCTCTGTGGGATGTCTGGTGACGCACACGGCCCCACCCCTCGTCGGACCAGGCATTAAAGGAGAGCTCCCTGGACGATCGGGGCCCAGTTGTAACTCAAGACGCAAGACCCACGACCAGCCATCTGAAGACCCTGGGATGCTGTGAGAGCCAGCGCTGGGACTCTGGAACTCCCGACGCTACGACCTTGTGAGGGCGAGCGTAGCCAGAGTAGAGTATCTAGGCTGCGTAGCTAGGCTGTGTACCTAGGCTGTAACAGAGTATCAGGACTGTTGGAGTGTTGTATTGTAATAAAGAAGTTACATCTACAAGTGTCTCCGGAACCCGTTACACAGCGGTGTCTAGCATAGTATCAACATGGCTCGATTATTTCAACTCACTACAATACGGGACATCTGGCAAAAACATTACCAAGCTGTGTGCACAGAATTCTCTGGCACGTGTCGTGACGGGTACTGCAAGATCCGACCATGTCCGTTCAGTGCTCGCTGAGCTGCATTGGCTTCTGATTGCCGAACGAACACATTATAAGGTTGCACACATTACACACAAAGTGCTTTCCACAAATTTAACACAATACCTCGCTGATCTCGTCAAGAAGCATAAACCATCTTCACTCCGGTCATCCTCACAGCAGCTTCTGGCTGGCCATTGAACAAAGACGGTCACGGCATTGCGTGCTTTCGGATGGACTCCTGCGGCCGTCCAGAACGCTCTTTTTTCCGATATTAGGAAGCCGCTGAGAGCTCTGTGCACTTTCAAATAGTCTCGATTGAAAACGAATTTCTTCAGAACTGTCTTTTGTGTTTAGTTTGTTATCCTTCCCCGCATCTCCAATTAACACGGTTGGCTATGTACAGTGCGAAAGAAGTTCAACATACATGTGTTTCCAGGTCATTGCTACGCATTCCCAACCCCTGTAATTGACTGCAGATAAAATGCGGCGCCTTTGCGTTCGATCGCCTTGCACTGTGAGAAGGGCGTGGACAACAAGCCGCACTCTTCATCCGATTGCCATGACGAGGAGGCAACAGATCGCTGGATGCATTGTCTGTGACAGCGAGACAGCTCGGACACCTCTTAACCCGAGCCCGCGACTCTCCCTTGCAGGCGTCCACCAGCGTCCCCCAGCGCCCACCCGGGAGCGATGGAGCTCTACGCGAGCAACGTGTCGGCCACTGCGGCCTTCGTGGGGTGGTCGCCGTCATGGCGCTGCCCGCAGGGCTGGGCTCCCCGCGCCGTCCACCGCCCCGACTGGGAGCGCCCGCTGGCGGGGACGTCCCCGCGCCGGCTGCAGCGCGAGGAGCGCGTCGCGCCGGGCCGCCACCGCGTGGCACTGGAGGGGCTGACGCCGCTCACCGGCTACATCGCGTGCGTGTCGTGTGCGCCCGTCCCGCCGCTGCTGCTCGCGCCTCCGCAGCAGCAGCATCAGCAGCAGAGGTCGTCCCAGCAGCCGCATCTGGCGCGGCAGCAGCCAGCGCCGCATGGGGGCGAGCAGGGCGCCTGCGTCGCGTTCCACACGACCGGCCCGGACCTGGGCAACCGGAAGAAGGAGATGGCGATCGCCATCTGGGTGTCGAGCAGCGTGCTGTTGCTGCTCATCGCTGCCTTCCTGCTCTACGGCTGCCTGCGCATCTGGTGCCGCCGGCGCAGGGAGCTGGGCAAGGGCACGGTGGCCGGTGGCGCCACCAAGCAGCAGCAGCAGCCGGAGGAGCAGCAGTTGTTGCCGCTGATGCAGCAGCAGCAGCGGCAACAACAGTGTCACCAACAACCAGAGCAGCAGCCCTTCCAGGAACAGCAGCAGCTGGAGTTGAAGCAAGAGGAAGAGCAGCAGCTGTTGCTGACACAGCAGCTGTTGCTGACACAGCAGCTGTTGCTGACACAGCAGCAGCAGCAGGAGTGTCAACTACAGCAGCAGCCAGTGCAGGAGGAACAGCAGATACACCAAAGACATCAACATCAGGAGCTGAGTCTGCAAGATCATAATCAGCACCATCGTCCACAGCAGCAGAAGCAACAGGAGGAGCAGCAGGAGCGGCAGCGAGAGGAGCAGCGTCAGGAGAAGCAGCAGGAGCGGCAGGAGAAGCAGCAGCAGAAACAGCAGCAGGGGGAACAGCAGCAGGAGGAGCAGCAGGAGGAGAGGCAGCAGGAGGAGTGGCAGCAGGAGGAGGAGCAGGAGAGCGACGCTGTGGATCGTGGCGGGAAGGGAGGGCTCGCTGTGCAAGAGGAGCAGCAGCTGGGAGGGCGAGCGGCGACTCCAAGCCCGGACCCCGGCCGGACGGGCGACCCCAGGGTGCTCGCCCCGAGCCAAGGCCGTGTGGCCGTGGTCGCTGGTGGATCTGGGCTGGCGGAGTGAGAGGGCCCCGAGCGGTGGAGCTGCCGCGGGGGGATCGGCGTCTCGGTGCTAGTGGAGCTGGGCGCTGCCGAGTTGGGGATCCGTTCGGTTTTGCTCGCGCGGTCGATGACTCGCGTCGCTGTAACTCGGCCGTGGCCTGGGCGGCCCGGAGATCACGGCGCCGAGCCGGTGACCCCGAGGTACTGGGTTTAAAGCTGGGTTTTGGCCGCTAGGGGTTAAACCGGGTTTCTTAAGGGTGGCGAGTTGATGGTCGAAGCCCGGTCACCAACGATGGGTGGAGACCTAGACTCCAATACCGATTTACGAACACTATTCGATGCTCTTCAGTAGAGGACTGCATGTGGAGACCCATCGACTCCCAGAGTCCTATACATTCACGTAGGCTGAGTTGATATTAAACCAGGGCTCTTAAGTCGTGATGGTCTCAGCCCGGCCATCAATGGCGACACAAAATACACCACCATGTTACTTTTGGGTTTGCACTTAATTTAGCCGAATTCCAGCTCCGACAATTAAAATATCGGTTTGACCAGTCACGCCACAAACATTACCCTCATTTGGCAGAAGGGCTGGGAAGGTGCTGCCCGCTACCGTGTGGGCCGGAAGTCACGTGAAGGAGGGGATCTCAGAGGTGGTCCTGTGATCGTGGCTGTGACAGTATCATGGACACACTTTCACTGTGGCTCTCCTGCTCTGGGCTATTTCTCTGCCGAACATCGACCTTCCACCAAAGCGTAAACCAGACGCAGCGTCTGTGAAATAACGCACAGGAGATTTACAAGTGTTACATTCGTTTTGCAATGTCACTCGCATAAGGATGAAACCAGAAAGGTTTATTTTCGTAATTTCGTTCTCACCGTCATCATCATCGACATCACCACATTGCTTCACCATTTTTACAAATAGATAAACCGTGCTTATCCCATGATGTTTAACTTTATCAATTCACTGTTAGATGGAGGCTCCCTGAAAGCAACTAACAGCTATCACGATCATGTGATGCAGTGATCCACACTCACAGCCACGCATAAGCCGATTCCATCGCTCCATCTCCTTGGTTAACCTCCTGTCGGACGCGTTCCGCTCTGCATCCTGTTTCATTTTCATGGAGTGGTGCGTTGAGTAATCATATTACCTGTAATCGTATATTATTAGGAGGGTTAGAATAATCAGATTATCATAGCCGTTTTGACAGTCTACTGCTGGATGAGGCCATGTCGTATGGGTCAGGGTGGTTATTTTGACCGTACTTCACCACGTTGGCCAGCAGGGGCTTGTGAAGGCAGGGAGTGGAGGTGTGGGTAGCAAACAAATCCTTGCGGAACCCGAGTGCGCGTTGGAGCCGACGCGTCATTGCACACCCGGCATGACAACAACAACGCCTCTCACAAGCGCCAACACACACAACGTGGGTGAGGCTATCGGGACACTGCTGTCAAGAGTGAAGAGCAAATCCCAATCGCTCAGAGCGCAAGCGTGTACTTCAGTGTCTCCAGGTATTTTCTTGCTATCTGTATGGTTATGATTATGCTGTATGATTCAAATATGTCAGTATAATCCGAGTTAACAAATATTAATAAGCTGTAGCGAAGACCAGGGTTCTGTGTTGCATCTAGCGAGGGTTCTGAGTGTTTTACCGGATTGTTTACGGAGCTTTATGTCGCACGGCTGGAAGCAACGAGCATTGTGAACGTTAACCGAGTCAACTTCCTCACTCAACTTGGGCCCAGAGCCAGGCTGCACATGGTCGCCACTGTGAACAAACTTTATTTGCTCAACGCCAGCCTGGGCCACAACGGAGTGGAGAGGGCGATGTGGCCCTCGTGGTCCCCGCGATACCACGGTCCGTCTCCTGCGCACGAGCCGATCTCGGCGCTCCATCCTAGGGTGCGGGCACGGGCCGGTGGTTGGCATCGTCTTGGGGCTTCGTTCCCCCTCCTTTGGCAGCCACTCTGTCACCGGGATCCGTCCAATCGGCCGTCAGCGAGAGAAGTCCTTGGGAGGAGACGTTAACAGAGAGGGGAAAAAAAGGCACAGCAGCAAACGGACGACCCGAGAGGAGGCGACCCGAGAATAGAAATGGACAAGATCCGGCCCCGAGTGCTTCGGACCGTGAGAAAGCAACGTGTGGATGCGATCGAGGAGTTTTGAATCGGTGCGCAGGACAAGCGTGCAGGCGGTGCGTTGGGGGCCCCTCTTGTGGTGGCTCGCCACGGTAACGGCGCTGGAGCTGACTTTAGTCGTCATCATCAATGCCTTCCCTCGACCGCCAATCAACCGGTTATTCACCTGGGCTATTCCGCTTCGTGCTGCACGCGAATTATAAAGCTAATTTCGCAGTGAAAACTGAACGGTGACTGGTAACAATACACACACACCTGATGCCGTGGCTTGAATGACCAAATGATGCTTCAGGATCCGTGACAGCGCTGTAGCGTCACAATCAATCACAAAGCGGGTCGGTGGGATGAGTACTCTCTACCGTGACAGCCTCTCTATGTCCTGGGCAAAAGGGCCATTTCTCCAAACGTCTTCTGTGGTATACTTTTCTTCTTAAGGCCACAATGTTATTGACGAATGTGTTTTTTTTAAACACCTATTTGTTTTTTCAAAGAGTTGACTTCAGCTTGTCTCGTAATCGCCTGACACCACGTCACATGATACAGACAAAGCTCCCCCGTGTGGCCTTACGGGGGAGCTTTGGGGCAAGTGCTGTTAGCGAGCACTTCTGAAAGCCGGCACGGCACACGAGGGGGTCGGTAGTTCAGCACTACGCCTGGCCGCCTTGGTCTCCCGAGTGGCGATGTTAACAAATTACACCAGCTACACATTTGAGGCCGAGTCGACCTAGGGGTGGCCCAGGACCGGTTCAGAAAATCGTCACTGGTGTTTGTGGCCGTAAGTGGTAAACTAATTCGGGCCCCCAGGTTCATAGCACAGGGTGCAAACCGCTGCGCCACCGTTCCCCACCGCGCGCGGGCAACACAAGTTGGCAAGGGTGGGCCGCTGTCGCAAGGCTGCACGCCCGACGTCACGGCTCTCCTGCCGTGTCATGGCACGCTGCTGCTCAACACGTGCCAGTCGGGGCCCCTTTTGTATTTTAATGCCACATTCAGTGTTTCAAAGCATCACAACTGCCATAGTACTATTATTATCACGTGTTATTGGCGTTTTACGATTCGTGTTAAGGTGATGACATATCGTGGTGATTTTGACAATAAAGTTCTGCTTTTACAATGCAATGCTTTCATGTGTCCGTGGGCTTCACCGGCGGGTTCGTAAAGGCTGTCTCAGACGCGGTAGCTACCGCATCCAAGACGGATTTACACCACATGGAGGGGGCAGCACGTGCCAGAGACGCCGCGTGGGCTCGTCGCTGGGAGGGACAGCGCTCGAGACTGACGGCAACCCGAGGGAACTCGCCAGAAGGGTGCCTGGCGGAGAGACGGAACGGTGAACTTGGCTCGTGCGCAAGTGCTGGATGGGTCGTTGCACTACAATACTGCGAGCGATGGTCGAGGGCTGCCAAGGGAAGCCTTCATCCAGCAGTGGAATGACAAACTTCAAATCAATGCCATGGTCGTCGTGCTGTGAACTAACGTGCACCGGCAAGACACAGAGCCCATTCCGATGAATAATACATAACCATTTTTATTGTGAGATAGCAAAACTTTATAAATCCATTACCAACTAAGCACTACACATACACATCCCTAGAGCCACACACGTCAATACAGTCAGTATATCGGGATACACGAGTACAAAACCGCGTTTTAAATGTTAGTCGTGTGTGTTTAATAGTGTCCTTTCCAAGAGTACAAGCGGCAGACAAGATGAGCCTCTCTTTACGTTTTACTTATTCAATAGCACGACGGAATCTGATCGCTTATCAAAAATTGATTTCTTACGCCTGGACGCTCATGCACGTGCGACGCAGCTGAAGCATGTCACAGACGTGAACCCTCAGCTATGAAGATGACACCAGAAGGACATAAAGCACGCTCGCCAATCACGAGTCTACCAATGGTAACTCGACGTTCCTATGGCAGAGATGAGCACTCTTGCCTTGGCACTCGATTTACCGACTGCAAGCGACTGATGGAATGGATTTGGTCCTGACAAGGGGTCAAACTCTGGATTAAGCGGTCACGAGCCTGCTGCTTCAACAACTGAGCCGTCCTGGCAGTTCCATAACTGGGTTCTGGTCGACAAAATCGGGTTCGGTCATGGCTAGTGACATTTTTAATATTGCGTTTAAGGCCAGGACTCGCCGAGTAGAAGAACAAGCAATCGGATTGCACCCAGTTGGTCTCGCAGACAAGCAATCGGATTGCACGCAGCGAAGTCCTCTAAAAAGCAGCAATTTGATGACACCGAGCTGTAGTCTGGCGAACAAACACAGGAGGACGCGGAGAGGGAGGGAGCGGAGAGGGAGGACGCGGAGAGGGAGGGCATGGACGTTGGGCTTCTGCGGACATCGTCGCTGGTGACCCCTGTGCTCTTGACCTTTATCGTTTCGTTTCTTAGAATTACTCAACCCCCCACCCCATCCCTCTGTTTACCCTGCCTGGCCAGAACACTTACAAGTGCCGCATTGGCGCTCTGACCCAGACCCATCTGAAGAAGGGTTTCGAGCAGGACGAGGGCAAGTGGGCTCAAAGTGAGTTCATCCTTAATGCCTCTCACACACATATTTGTTTTTACAAAGGTTTAGTTCAAAGGGTCACTTGCTCACACATACAAGAGAAAGAACCTCCGTATAGCCTGAACGTACTGTTGGGACAAGTGCTGTTAGCGAGCAGCATCAATGAAGGCCGGCACACACCCAGCCAGCTTTGTCTTCCCAGTGGCGATGTTGACACACCGCAACAGGCCAAGTTCACCTAGGGGAGACCCAGGACCAGTTAAAATATTCCTCACTGATGTTGGCCGTGAGCGGGAATCGAACTCGGGTCGCCAGGTCTGTAGCGCAGAGCGCCAACAGCGACGTCAATGCTTCCAGTACAATATTAAGACGCCACTCGATACAACCGTGACAGCAGACAGAACAAGACGCTTCAGTGTGAAGCCAAGATTAAAATCAAGTTGCGTTGCTATTTGGGAACCGGCCCAGGAGAAAGCGGCCAAACCGATCCAAGGGCTGCCCGGATCGTGACGATGGTTGAAACGCGCCATTGGTGCAACGCAATGAACAACACCCATGGAGCAACTCGGAACGTGCCCAGAGCCATCGGATCTCGGAAGCTAAGCAGAGTTGAGCCCGGATTAGTACTTCGATGGGCGACCGCCGTGCACATTAGGGTGTTGGGGGTCGTGTGGCACAGCGGGGGGCCGCACGGCGGCACGCGGAGCGTCGACGCTCCCCACCTCCACCGAGCAGCAGCGCCCAGCGCGGGCAGGCATGGCAACGTGACCCTACCGGAGGTGCACGCAACGGAGACGCCCAGCATCCAGCAGTGGATCCACTCAAGGGATCCACTCAAGGGATCCACTAACCTCAGCGGTCGGCAACTAAAATAACAAGGGCATCCAAATTTTTTTCAAATTCGGTAGAAAATGCAATATATTTCAAGAGCCGCAATGCATGCAAATACAAACATACGTCAAGAAGCAGTCTGCATAGAGCCCTCGAGTGGCTCTGGATCCGCAGGTTGCCGACTCCTGCACAAACGGGATGCTCTGAAGGGATGAACGTGTACAATCAGAACTTTCCACCATGGACTTGAGGCTCGTCGTCAGCAGATAGATCCGGCATGATGCAGACACTCGTCGCAAGAACAGTTTTTGCAAGAACCATTTTCCGTACTAAGTCTAATTAATGTCTACATCTAACACGGATAGCAAATTGTCAAACGCATTATGTTATAAAGTGGGGAGGTACAACATACACACTCTCTTTGTGTGATGAAGGTTATTTAAATGTTTAAACAATATTTTGTTGGTAAAGGGGCAGATGAGTACACATAAATATTCGATTTAAACAACTCTTCCGCGAATTTAAATCTATAAAAGTTAACTCACAACCTCAAATCATAAGTTTAACTCCTGATATTGGGTTAACTCACCCCATCACCCCTCCACCATGTCTACAATTCGTACAATTTTGTCAACAAAAATTTATGTTGATCATCTGACGAAGAGAAAGGTCACGAGGACGTGTTAAAAATGCATCCATTCAACGATTCTTAGGCCCGCAACACCAGCGTCGAATCACGCGTGTAAGAACCGATTATTTAAGACCGACGCTAATTATATCACGTCACCTTCATGCTTATGGTTCAAATCAGACGGAACGTGCAACCAGACAGACGAACAAAACATTAACCTTGAATCATTCCTCCACGTCGTGACGACTCATTGAATTGCTGATTTGAAGCTTTCGTGACTGCAGGAACCCATAGTCTCTGGTTCTTTCGGTAAAGTCACCGAAAGAGCCAGAGAGTATTGAATTGCACCTCTGTAGTCCACGTTCCCCTCGCTCTGTGCAGGTTCAGTTTGTACAATTTCTGGACACATGCAGCTAACATAACCTACCCTATCCAAAATTAGCTTTTTGCAATTTGAATTCACTCAGATGCAGTTATGCGGTCGGACGTGGGACAACAATGTGTGTGTGCATTGTGTGTGTGTACTGTGTGTGTGTACTGTGTGTGTGTACTGTGTGTGTGTACTGTATGTGTGTACTGTATATGTGTACTGGGTGTGTGTACTTTGTGGGGAGCGGTCGTGCAGCGGTTAGCGCGCCCCGCGATGAACCTGGCGACCCGAGTTCGATCCCCGCGCACGTCCAACACCAGTGATGAGTATCTGAACCGGTCCAGGGTCTCCCCTAGGTCGACAGAGCCTCAAATGAGTACAGAGTGCAGTGTGTAAACATTGGCAATCGGGAGACAAAGTTTGGTCGTGGTGCTGATCACACACCCCCTCGTGTGCTGTTCCGGCCTTATTAGGGAGATATCTGTCTTTGTCTGTGGACTGTGTGTGTGGACTGGGTGTGCACTGTGTGTGTATTGTGTGTGTGTGTGTAATGTGTGTGTGTAATGTGTGTGTGTGTAATGTGTGTGTGTGTAATGCGTGTGTGTAATGCGTGTGTGTATATTGTGTGGTGTGTAATGTGTGTGTGTGTATTGTGTGGTGTGTAATGTGTGTATTGTGTGTGTGTGTAGTGTGTGTGTGTAGTGTGTGTGTGTATTGTGTGTGTGTAGTGTGTGTGTGTAGTGTGTGTGTGTGCGCTGTGTGTGTATTGTGTGTGTGTGTATTGTGTGTGTGTGTAATGTGTGTGTGTGTAATGTGTGTGTGTAATGTGTGTGTGTACTGCGTGCACTTTATGAGCTACTCGGCAGGCAGCTGTCTCCTCGTGTCTTTTTTCGGAACGCATCTCCTACGACGACTCCTGCTACCGTGTAGAGCGAGCGGACGGCTGTGTTAAAGTGTGGAGCTCCATTACAATGGCTAAAGGGCACTTGTCTACACGGCCGCCCGGACCACATGTTCACCGTGCATGGGCCACCGACCGTCAACAAACGCAAATAAGGCCAAGCCGCTATAATCTGATACTCTGCTTAACGCGGTCAATGCATTTATCACGCAGCCAAGAGAAGCGCACAACTCCGTGGCCCCTCGCACACATGGGGGTGGCGGGATGCGGCTTAAAATCCTGTTACCCGACACAGAACGAGTGGCGATACAGCACAAGGGGTGAATACGAGAATGTTCAAAGGACATTCATTTTCAAGAATTGCCAATATATACAGCAAAATAGAAACTCGGCCACAGGCGTTTCAAATTAAATCTTGGCTTTTTTTGCTTGTCAAATAGATTGGGATAATACACAAGGACTGGCGGTGGCGCAAGGAGGCAGCGGAGGGACTGTCCGGTATCGCACGTCAGAACACGTCACTCTGCAGGACAGGCCAAAAGTCAACACGGTGGGAGTACAATGTGCCAAACCTTTCAATTAGGGGGCACCTGTCTGGGCTGCTCGAGAGCCGTCATCGCCAGTGCCATAAGCTACAGCCCTCATCCTCACAACGCTGCTCGTTGATTGCTAAAATACAGGCAGTCCCCAGGTTTCAGAAGATCCGACATACGTAAATCTGACCTTACGGAAATGCTCCTATAAATCATGCACAAAGTTCCGCGTATTGAACCTTTTTTTACAAGTCAGGTAAGCGCAAGTAGTGCAGCGTGGTGAGGTTGAATACCTTGGAGTGAGGCGTAAGACGGGCAGCCTTATGCCTCGCTCTAGCTCCATTAGGATTAGGTAAATGGAATTTATCTTGATATTGGAGGAAAATTGTTCAGTTTCCGACATGTAAAATTCGGGTTACGGATCGTTTTTGGGAACATAACCCATCCGTAACCCGGTGACTGTCTCTACTATTCTTACGGTCAAGCTGGAAATGGAAGCACACGCAGAACAAGGGGAAACGTTTCTTACAATCCCCTCCCCACCCCTCCCCGACTACATACAGCACAGTCTGTGTTGATCAGCTGGTTGTAGGTGGTGGAGTAAAATGTGGGAAAATCCCACCTCTTCCAAAAACGTCTGGGCAGCATGAAGGTGTAGGCCAAAATTACCAGCTTAGCATGTAGCCTTCCGTGACCAATATTATACATAAAGGTGTTTTTGGGTTAGATCGTGTAAATATTATTGTGTCGTCATTATGAGCAAAAAAATGACACTTCTAGAGGGGCCTCTCTCCAGCGCTTGCCCCAGTGGAGGCCCTTCCGCGGCGTGACTAGGGCAATGCAGCGCTGCGCATTTACCTCACTTTAAAACGCACAAGTAGAGTGCGAGGAGGCGGTGGAGGAGGAGGGGGGAGGAGGAGGAGGGGGGTGGAGGAGGAAGCACATTCCGTGGGCGCCGCTCGTCGCACGCAACGGCGCTGTTTAAACACGCGCTTGGTCAACCAACTGCACGTCCCTCGTGTGGCTTTTTTCTATATAAAGGCCAAGCGGAGGAATCCGGGTTCATGAGATCCACACGTGGTATTTGTTAAAACATCCCCGTTCATATTTGATGCGTACAAAACAGCAGGGGGGGGGGGGGGGGGGGAGTGCAACGACGGATCACGCTGCGCCACGGCATTTCCACTCCTCGTCAATCCACGGTGCATCGCATTTGGACACGAAAATAAGCTAGCTCTGCCAAGGCTTTGACCAAAAAGCAAACGACAGCGAACCCCTCAGCCCAGCCTGCTAATGCAAAGCCACACATGTGCCCGCATTCCGCTCAGCATCAATGTCCAAGGGGGGAAAACCCAAACTCTTATTTGGTAACAGTTAAAAGGCTTTCCGCAAACAGCATTACCGTATTCTCCAGATTATATGATGCTCACGAAAAGTAAGACGCGATCCTAAACTTGTGGCCGGTGTCAATGTTACACAAATGTGGTCACACAAACACAGACAACGACATCGAATCGATTACAAACACAGGAAACAACTATTGCGTCTTACAATCCGGAGAGTACAGACATTCTAACTTGACGTGCACTCCGCATGTGCACTCTCACACACTACCCAGCATCATTGTCCGCTGCATACATCAAAACCCACTCACATTGCACACCCACATCTGTGAAACGCTTCCCCCAATACAGTTCTAAGAAAAGGAAATAAATTACTAATGCCAATTTTACGTTTGGTCTGGTGGTAAGGCGTTTGCTGGAGACGAGATTAAGGCACATTGACAGGGCACTGCATAAAATGCCATCGAGTCCTCGTCCCATTCTAGACCACATCCAACAGTGAGGCATCATCTGTATAATTATTATCAAGCCCACTCACGAAAAACGCAATGCTAACGTTCTATGCGAGTGACACAAGGCACAGCCGGACACAGTGACCGGACGCTTTCAAATCTGCATGAATGGCGCGTAGAACGAATGCGCCCTCAACTCGGAGAAGCCTCGATTAAAGGGAAGATGCAACCCAAACATTGCACGGCTCTTACTGCGGAGCTGCATGCATAAGTTGTGTGAGTCAGGCAGTCTGAGACCAGAGTTTTAAGTTTGCGAATGAAAACAAAAGAAAAAGTATCCCAACTGCCACCATCGGCAGTGTAGCTGCCGTACATGCAGGGCATTGTGGGGGAGCCGGAACTATGGAGACATCGTGTGCAGTGCATTGTGGGAGCCGGCATGACAGCTACAGTTCACAGTGCATTGTGGGAGCCAGCCAATGAATGTTTGAATGTAAATGGCTGCCTTTGGTCCGGGAGACGAGATGGGTTATGGGTTTAAGTTCTGACGTCCTATTCACCGCAGACGGGCAGCATTTCCCTCTGCCGTAGACAAGCAAACGAGGAAACTGCGCGTTTGTGTTGCATCTCCCTTCAGCCTACGTCCACATAAGTGTGGTGAGGTGACCCGGGTTGGACTCCCTACCTCTCGAAGAATGTTCAAGGCGGTGATAATGAAACACAAAAGGCTTGGCTAGTGTGTGTTAAGTGTGAATGACAGTGTCAGCATCTCCAATCCTGTGCGGAGTCTCACACTCAAGACTCCGCGCACAGGCAGGTAAGCAGCCTACTTTCTGCATTGCTTTTTCAAGGCACCTCTTTTTTCCCTGCGTGTGGATTCCCCACGCACGATTGCGGGCCAACCGCCGCACCCGCTAACAGTGCATCATCACCGACTCGCCCGGGAGAGAGTGCACGCGCCTGTACAGCACTCACCGTTTACAAAACTATATCCCAATACAGCAAACAGGCAGAAGAGATTCAAGCGGCGAAGTTACAAAAGGGGACCTTGAGGGACACCTCCAAGGAGCCATTCTCGATCAGGAAGACCTTGGGGAGGTCCTCGAGGTCTCTATATTTGGAGTTTGTGTGTCTCTCTCCCCGTGGTCACGTGGATTTTTCTCTGGGTCCTCCAGTATTTCCCTCCACATTTAGAATCAACAGGGGTTTAGAGTATTTGGCTGTTATACATTTCCATGTCATGGTAAGCCACTTCGTTGAGCTAGCATTTGTTGCCAGGTTACTTCTGAAAAAGAGCTGCATAGGTCAGTGGGCCTTACCTGGTAAAATAAAAAGTTAGTTTAGTTTATAACCGCATCTATGACAGGATGGGTAAGGAAGAGGCTCTTCTTCTTCTCCATAGCAGACAGAAGCTCTTTAGCTATGACCACTCGGATAGGAAGGGCCCTCGCCGCTCTAAACGTCACCCATTACATATTCGTCCCAAAAGCGTTATAAAGAAAAAGAAGCATTCAATAAAAAAAGGGAAAAATCAAGCTGCGGAGTAAAGGTCAGCAGCCCCTTGACTTGCAGTCTAGAGGCTGCTGGTTCGATTCCACACCTCCCGGCACGACGGTTGCAACCACAGGCAAGAACCGCCAGAGAGAGGTAACGAGCCGTATTTCCCATTTACCTCCCTCTCACCGGCTCCCTCTCTCTCTACTGCACTCTCGTTCCGCCCCCCGAGCCTCCGCCGCCCCCCCCACCTCGGTCTCCAGCTCCGCGTCTCAGTTGCTGGCGAGCGAGTGGTGGATGGGCGGCTGGAAGCAGCGCACGTGCTCAATGGGCATGGCCTCGGCGTCGGCCGCCTTCAGGTACTTGCCGAGCGTGGCGAAGATCTCGTTGTTGAGGCTCTGGTACTTGCGGATCCGCTCCACCATCCGCTTCAGCGGCTGCAATGACAGAGTGACCGCACGCGCATTTGGCATTGCACAAATCGGGAGGGGGGGGGGGCGGTCGCCACAAATAAACTTCACGTCAAATATAAAAAGAATCGAATTATCGGATTTTGAGACGATGGCCGACGGTCGAGTATCCCGCCTCCCGACAGAGCGGCAGCCGCCGAAGGGAACGCGGCAGAGAGAGATGGCAAAGTCTTGAGGAAGCCTTCGTCCAGCAGTTGAATGAGCATGGCTGATGATGAAGATGATTCTCAGAACCAAAATCTGAATATTTTTTTATACTGGAGGAGGAATCCGATGAGCTACAAAGCTCATTTACACAGATGCCCAGTAGGGGGCACGGGGTCAGAACGTCCACAACAACAAAAAGTGCACAAACACGA
Organism: Lethenteron reissneri; assembly: GCF_015708825.2. Classification (NCBI taxonomy): domain Eukaryota; kingdom Metazoa; phylum Chordata; class Hyperoartia; order Petromyzontiformes; family Petromyzontidae; genus Lethenteron; species Lethenteron reissneri. Next base: position 7,868,187 of record NC_083837.1, read on the forward strand.
TAGCAGTGCAAAGTACAAGAAAGGTGTACATCACCCAAACACGTACAAATAAAACTAAACCAGTCCCATCCTACCAGGCAAAACCCACCGAGGTATTAACTCATTTTTCAGAAGTGGCCTGGCTATTACAAGTGATAGCTCAACAAAGTGGCTCATCATTGGACATTTACAGCACCAAAATAATCTAAATAATCTCAATGCACGCTTCATTTATCTATGTGTTCGATTGTTATAATGTGTCATTATTTGTGCAGAAAATGTTATCGTTTTAATGAATGTAAATATTAACAATTGCAATGTTTAAGATAAACACAAAGTTCTGTTGCAATAATTTTTACGTGACCATGCGGTTTAATTGTAATAATTAAATCAGAATCAGACTTGATGCCGCAGGAGGAATCCGATGAGATATGAAGCTATTTTTCACAGATGTCCAGTAGGGGCGGGTGAGACATTTACAACAACAACACAAAAAAAATAGGAATGGAAAAATTCAATAAATAAACATTTACAAATTGCAAAAGAACAAACACTCTATTTTGTCAACACTAAAAGCAAGCTTTAGCAAGGCAACAAAGCAACAACAGTTCCATACCACACCAAAACAACAACAGTCCCAGATCACACAAGACAACAGCAACAACAGTCCCAGACAACACCAAGACAACAACAATAATCCCAAACCACACCAGGACAACAACAACACAGTCCCTCAATAACTTTGCACAATATAATAGAAATATTGCTACACAGGTAAGGGTGAAAGCCACAATTTGCAAATGAATTAAGCACAAGTAAAACCACTAACGATGGCAGGGAAAGCGCGCCAGTGACGCCATGGTTCCTGGGACCCTGAGCAGAGCCGGCTGCGAGCCTCCGACCTGGGGCTCGCAAGGCTTCGCCGACTCACCACGTTCTTGATGACGTCATCCTTGCCGTCGTGCCTCTGCACCTTGAGCAGGTGGTAGCAGAAGTCCAGCATGTCGAACTGCCTCTGCTGGCCCAGCAGCATGATGATGGAACAGCCGGCCCAGTGAAGGCCATCCCCAAAGCACTGCCTGTGAACAACAAAGGTTTACGCACAAGATACACAACCGGATACAAAGACAAAGATCCTCCAGTATAGCCTTAACAGACTGTTGGGGCAAGTGCTGTTAGCGAGCGCCTATGAAGGCCGGCACGGAACACGAGGGGGTGCGTGGCCAGCACCATGCCCAACCGCCTTTGTCTCCCCAGTGACAATGTTTACACACCGCACAAGGTACTCATTTGAGGCTGAGTCGACCTAGGGGAGGCCCAGGACCGGTTAAAATAATCGTCACTGGTGTTGGCCAGGTTCGTAGCGCAGCACGCTAATCGCTACACTACCGCTCCCTACCACAACAACCAGATACACAACCGGACACACAGCCGGACACACAGCCGGATACACAGATACACAATCAGATACACAACCGGATACAAGCAGAGATGCAAGAGACAGATCCCCTGTATAGACTTTTAAAGCTGCCGGGTCAATTGCGAGCATCTATGAAAGCCGGCACGGTGCAATAGAACACCGACGGCAGCTTGGCCAGCACCATGCCTGGCCACTTTTGTCTCCCCAAGGGTACACACGTACAATACATTTAAAATACAGATACACAAGCACAGGTACAAATACAGATTCCCGTATCGACAAGCACCGTCAAAGAGCAACTATTGTGGCTGGCACGGCGCACAAGGGAGTCATTGAGTGAGAAGGTGATAAGATCAACACGCAGATCCGAGTAAGGCGATAGGTCCAACACGCAGATCAACGAGTGTACAACGGGTTAAGCGTCTGGGTTGACGTTATTCAAAACACCGCCGCCACCACCACCGTGGACGTAAACGGCAAGCGGCAGAACTCACTCGGTGGTGAACTCGTTGGTGCCCACGGGGATGCAGTAGACAAACTGCATGGCGCTCCACAGGCGGTGGAGCTGGCAGCAGTCGTCCACGTGCATCACGCCGTTGGTGGGGGGCGGCCCCCGCCACACAGGGTCGTCCAGGTAGGCGCGTACGCGCGACAGGATCACCTCGAACATGGAGAGGCCACAGCAGAGCCGCTCCTTTGTCAGCAGGTCGCCCTCGCGTGCAATCGCTATTTGCTGTGGCGAGACACACGCACAAGGATCATCCGTGTAGTTTCTAACAGACCGTCGGAGCGAGTGCTGTTAGCGAGTGCTTATGAAGGCTGGCACGGCACACGAGAGAGTGGTGGGTGGCCAGCACCACGCCCGGCTGAACAGCAACGATTGCACACCCCACCAGGTATCCATTTGAGGCCGAGTCGATGCGCAGGCACACATTAAATGAGAAGGCACGTGAGGTCATGAAGATTACTGAGCGTGCGGTGTCACTCCACTGTGGCAATGAGCAAGGCTCCACTCCTGCGACCTGTGCAAGCGCCCGCTCTTAAATATTTACGGGCCAAGCGGTTCAAAAGTTCGATGGAGCCGAGTTGGCATCGCCAGGTCCTGGATTCGAACACAGGCACGGCGAGCCAGGGCCTCCACCGGGCGTTCACGCGTCGCAAGCCGGTCTCACCCTGCCCTCCAATGACAAACACCGATGTTGCTAGTTCTTAAAGAGGTCCAAACACAGGGGCAGCAGAGACGGGGCAGCCTCCCATCAGTAGACCGGCCGATTCGCCAGCCACTGGGGACGACAGCTGGCACTGCGGAGTCACCTGAGGGGTCCCTAGCCTCTCGATGAGCGGCACGAGGTGCAGGGGCTGGTACTTGCTCTCCAGCGCTTCATCTTCGCCTCCAGCTTCTCCCCCTCTGTGCACGCAAACCACAACGATCAACGAGTCTCAGATAAAAACATAAAATCCGTTTTTTTCTATAAAGTAATCTGACGGCGTAAAATTATTACGTAATAATAAAATTATCATTTAACACTTGAACATGTGGCACATTACGTAAAAATGTAACGTGTCTTCATTCTAAAAACGCTGCATCACCCGCAACGGCACAATGCCATGGTTGGTGGAGAGCGGGTGTGGCATTGGGAAGGCGATTTCACATCCTGTGACATCATTTTTTTTTGTCAAAATGGAACTGTTTTAAGTTTGTTCTGAAATTCTGCACTTCGGCCCAATTAAAAAAGAAAATTCAGCTTCATTGCTGGATTTTGGAGAGAGAAAAAAATAAATCGGCCCAATTTGCTAAATTAGATAAATTTGGAAGCCACACGACAACATCACACGCTACTGGCAGACTCCGGCCCACTTGCTGGCTGCTGCTGCAGCTGCGTTCAGCTTGTGAGCGACAGCTGCCGGCAGGGCCACCTGCTGCCGGATGCCCGCGAAATGTGCCGCAAAGGACTTGTGAGGTACAATAATTATAATTGACATTTATAAGGCGCAATTCATCCAATGATCTCAGTGTGCCATTCATGAATTTAGGAAATATAAATAGTGCAGAGTCCACTGGTCATACATGGGAAGTGTAGGCTAGGCCACATTGTTTCGGTCTTTAGAGAAAAACCGAAATAAGGTGGGTGACCTCGCCTGCGTTACCACAGGTGGCAGGGCGTTACATAGTCTTGGCGCACCTCCGATTAGCACGGTTGGCTATACGATGCGAAAGAAGTTCCACATACATAATCCGTACATTGCGTGGTGGTACTGATGGGGAGCATGAAAGGCGAAACGGTCGCAGTGGTGCAGCCTCACCTTTTACGTGGACGCGGGGCAGAATGTTCTGGAAGGGCGCGGCATGCAGGAGATCACACACCTCCTCTTGTGACTACAGGGGGGGAAAGCCACCGGCACTTTGTTTTAGTAGCGATGCGCGCGCAGCCCACATAAGCCTCGGTCGTGCTCGACACACGAGAGGCTGCGTGAGCAGAGTATACTACTTGTGGGCACATGTGGAGGAGGGGATGGAGAGTCTACTCTCGGTTAACAGAGCGACAGTGATACACGAGCCATCCAAGCGTCCGTCCCCCTTGTCTACTGGGTACTAAACGAATCAGGTGTCCTTATACTCTATTAATCGCCCGTTGAAACCCGAGACCCTCTCACTACATTAATAAAGCACTTAACACCATCACTTTCCCGCTCAGGTGTCTTATGATGAACCAGGTGTATTAGAGGTAAAGGCGAGTGTCCCGAGTCTCATTTGCAGCACGGCAGCAGTGGTGACAGCAATGACAGCGGCAGGTATAAGGGGACACGTGAACATGAAGGAACATCATCAAACAACGACGAAGGTGGAGTGGAGCGAGCGGTGTGCAGCTTACTAGACTCTGCTCAATGAGGAGGCAGAAGAGGATGGCGTTGCCGACTTCGCGCAGGCTCTGGAAGACGTCGGTCTTGAGCTCGGCGTATTCCACGATATCCTTGAGCTGGTGGTGGAAGAACTCCAGGATTCCTGTGCCACCAAACAACGGGGTCACAACCAGGAGTGTATTTCCCAATCAGTAATGGACGTTGAGCTAAGAAGCGTTCCACAATTACAGATGAAAAAGAACTTAATAACCACAATTATGTTGAAAAAATAAATTCAAGATAAAATTTCGTGATTTTAATTGGGTGATTTTAAGATAATCGTCACTGTTGTTAGCCGTGAGCGGAAATCAAACTCGTCTGGCCGGGTTCATAATGCCGCGCGCTAAGCCCTGCCCTATCGCTCCCCACACAACAGCGACACACAAGCGTACACATACACACACGTGTGCATGGCAATATAAACATGGTACAAGTGACGTCACGTGGCCCCCACGAATTGTATTCAGCGGCCCTAGCCACAGCCGAATATCCCCAGGCACAGGGGACGAG